>NC_040889.2:6089337-6395070 GCF_900634795.4 Betta splendens | reverse complement strand
TGGTCCCAGTCACGTTGCAGTTCAACGTGACTGGGACGGCGGAGGGGGGACGCGAGCACTGTGCCAAAACAAAACGTGATGCAAGCCCTGCACGAGAATGTGTGTCACATTTAAGGAAGCAGAGGAAATGGCCGCCATTGCCAAGATATTTGACCTACTATTCGCTGGGAAGGAGAAGCGAGAGTGCGCGTCAGAGACACAGGAGAGCGCAGGAGCAACAGGTTCAGAGCGCGCGCGGGGACTTTACCAGCGGGATTTTAAGGTAAGTCACGGTCCATGATCATTAATAACAACTTTATAAACATCCTTCTAGCTATTGCTACGCGCAACCTATAACATTTTCCCGTATTTTATGCATTTTGTAATTCTTGTATTAGTGTATTTTTGCGCACCTTTGCGTAGATGCGGCTGCAGCTTGTGTTGCGTTTAACTGTCGTGGGACTTTATGATAACAATGTTTACCTTCTGGCTACGCTCCAACAATGACTGTTTTGATGGGAACCACGTGACCGCCGCGAGTAGGACACCCCCCCTCCCCTCCCTCTCCGTGTCTGCCGAGTCCATAACAAACAAGTAGCAGATACGAGTGGGAGAAGAGCAGCCTTCTCGTGCCCTTGCTCGCATCTCGTGAAAACTCTTCGACGTGACAGCTCGTTTCCACGCACGGCGCCGTCAGCACCGTGAAGCGCACGATCAGAACCGTGGGAGAAGCGCTCGCGCCGCCAACCTCGCCGTTTGCTCCGTAAACATATCGATACTGATGGTAAGAGAATGTGTAGTTGAGTCTGTTGCAGTATGTTTGCAGGTCAAATTGGACCGTTTGTGTGGGTGTGCATGTGTCGTTTGTAGAGGTTTTGCTTGTAATTAATAGTTTAAGACTTTGTTGTTGTTTGTTATATTCAGAAATATGTCGTGCGTGGCTGTTGTGTGCGTTCTGAGCGCTCGGTGCCGTGACAGGATGCCGTGTTTGTGTCACATCTCATTGACCCACATTCGCGATGAATGCAACTGCGTCACACGTCTTTTTTCCTTCTGCATACTTTCCTCGTCTTAATAAGCGCTGTTAACATCGTGATGCCGCATTAAAAGCACCTTTTAGTCGTAATTACACGCGGGGTGTTTTTAATTGCAGTAAAGTGTTTTTATTTCGGTGTAAAGCATTCGAGGCTGCGCGTGCGCTTTTTCTGGCCGCGGGGCGCAGACCACAGTGGAAACCTGATCCGCACACACCGCGCCCACTTCTTTTTCGACGCAAACAACTTTCACTGGGCGAAGAGAGCAGCGGCTCTGCGTGAAAAATCATAAATTAGGTTGTAAAATGTTAAAGGCAGCTTCATGTTGTACAGTTACGCATGAAAAACACCCAAACTCAAAATATACAATTAATTACAATTAATTATAAATAATGGACGCACGCACTTATAATAAAGCTTAGGTTTGAACTGGTCACATTAGGAGCCTGCCAGCCTTAAATTCCAGCCTATTTGACTGGTGAAAGTGCTCTTCTTCGCTATATTATCTATACGTGTCAAACTGTTGCGCAAGGCTGCGAAGCTTCCCTCTCGGGCGCCTCTGAGGTGTTTGTTTTCTAGCTGATTTCTGTCTTTAAGGTGACCTAGTGGCACATTTGCCTCTTACTTTAACACTTATGGTTCAAAGCAATCACTGTTTCTATGGAATCAAATTGATGTTTCCACTAATTAGATTTGTGTCATCTCTGTGTATTATTGATATTTCCACTGGTGAATCTGCTACTTCAAGGACACTCTGCTCTTAATCATATTAGATCAAATCAGTTGCAGGGGCCTCGAGGAACAAGGGCCAGTGTTGGGGATTACATCAAAAAGCAGAAGCATGCATCTATAGTAGCTGCTGCCCATCCCAGAACACACATTTAGTGTCTTCTGCTTTTACTCCCCACACACAGTTAATAAGGCTGTGAGCAGGCAGCTAAGTGGTCGTGATCACCGGAAATATTCTCGGACACTGTACAGATAAAGGTTGTGGTATGATGATTTAAAGAAGGTTTAAAATTAATTAGCATTGTAGAAATAGTGTCAGAATTTAACACCTGATTTAACACCTGTGCTCTAATGAAATGCAGCAGCTGGAGGATGCTGGAAACATTCCTCACTGTGAGGCTCAGTGACCTTTACTGTCGACCTCGGCTGTTCAGGCACCGCGGCAGGTGGAACGATTGGGCTGGACGCGACGGGGCTCTGTTCTTGACTTGAGCGGTAGATTTATTTGGTGTTGGCTCACTTGCCAGTTGCTGCGGGAATTACTCAGCAGGTTAGGGCACACGTGGGTTTGATCACATAAACACAAAAGGTGCCTATAAGAGCAGAGGGTGTTCAGCGGGGTGGGGGAGGTTGAGCCTTTACAAGCTGGTCTGTGTGTATAATCAGTGCCAGTAAAACCATGGATCACACCTCATTGAGCCCCTGCAGGCCTAAGTGAGTCAGCACTCCACCTCTGACCTTCCTTTAACACCTGGTGTGTCTGTGTGCGTTGTGTTCCCCTATAGGGACATGGCCATGTCTGCTCCATCAACATCAACATCAGAACCAGCTATGAAGTCCAACTCAGAGCTCCCGGGCCTGGGGGGGATTAAGGCGTTGAATTTGAAGGTGGGTCCAGTGCGGAGGAATCTCTTTGGGCCCGTGGACCATCAGCAGCTGCAGAAGGACTTTGAGCGGCTGTTCTGCATGAGCGTGGAGGTGGCCAACAAGCGATGGAACTTTGACTTCCAGAGCGACAAGCCGGGGGTCGGGTCCAGCATGGAGTGGGAGGAGCTCCGGTGCCAGGATGTGCCGACGTTTTACCACAGCTGCACGGTGAGGCCAGCGGTGAGACCTGTCGGGATGACAAAGGGCAAGAGGCGGACGTCATCTACGTCGAGCGAGGACTCCCCCGTGTCCAGCAGCTCCTCTGGGTCTGGAGACGAGTACCTTGAAGTGACCACCAGGGGGTGCTACAGGCTGCAACGGTCAGGGAAGCGTAAGCAGTCCAACATCACAGGTCAGTCCACAGAAGGTAGAACTGAAATATATAGAATTAAAAAAAAAAAGTTAAATGAACTGAATGAAGATTTTAAATGTTTTTTGTCTCTATCTAGATTTCTTCAAGGTAAAGAAGAGGAGGCTTCTTCATTACAAACCATCTTCCCGACAGTAGAGGAGCACAACAAGACCCAGTAGAGGATCACTAAGTGGTCCACACATCACCTCACATAGATATGACTGATATCATATGTATATATGTAGCAATTTGTAACTGACTGTCCACAAGCTCATACAACATGGGCTCAAAAACTCCTTTTACACCACATATCATTAACGTTCAGCACAAGGAAGCTAGCATGTTCCTAGTTAAGCAATGTCAGACTTTACAAACATTATATATATTCTTTATACTGTTTTGCTTAGCTTTTTGACTATACTGTGAACTTTTTAAAATGCACTCTTACAGAAAATTAGAAAAGCAGTCTCTAGCTCTAAGGGGTTAAAAAGAGGCCTTGGGTGACCTCAATCCACACTCACCATTTAGTTTTGTGACATGGCGTCGAGGGTCAGTGGTCAAACCTTCAGCGGTGGCTCCGAATGTGGCGTCGTCGTTAGAATTAGCACCAGGTTAAAGGTTAAGCAACGAGGTAACGGTACCTGTAAAACAGTGACTTAAATAGTGATTAATAATAACAATAATAACATTTAACTTTTTATTTATTATTAACAATGCTAGATCATTGTCGAAACAACATCATTATTTTACTAAAAAGAAAAACATGGTGTAAAGCGAGGTAATAGAATGTGTGGAAACCTGCTCTATTGGCTCCAAGTTACACTTTGGACTGTGGCTTGTGTCCACTCCATCGTTGCCTCCTAAATTTATCAATCATACATCATCAGAACATTGCCAAAAACATACAAATTGCAAACTTTATTCAATTTTTGCTTTGTATTATTTGCATAATAGGGTCGTACAGGTGTTTTTGGGGAACGGACCAGAACGTACCTTCTTGAGCTGTATGTTTGTCGGCTTTATGCTTTTAATAATGTAGCATTTCTTACTTCGTCTTCATGTCTCGTCCACTTCGTTTGATGTGTCTCGTCTACTCAAGAACAGAATGTAATTTTCGTCAGTGTGCTGCCGCTCAGAGGAATTTATGTCGCCGCGCTTATGCGGGTGTTGGTGAATGTTGATTTGTTTGTCTTGATGTTCTTAACACGATGAAAGGAAAGTGGCAGCTGATTTAGTAGAGACCAAAGAGAAATTGCTTTGCCCGTTTATAGTCACAAACTGTTGATCGCCTGTTGGTTGCAGACGGGGTCACACACGTGTGCAGCTTTTTTGGTGAACCACAAACAACAGGATGTGACTATTTTTCTTTTTATACTCTGGATTTGGATTAAAAAAAGCCATGGATCCTCTCGTACTACCTCATTAAATGAGTTAATAACACAGAAAAGTTACAAACAAAGTGCAAACCAGTCAAGCTCACTCAGGCTGTTTGCAGCTGTAGGTGTAAAAGACAGACAGACGTGGGACGGGGTTGTTCTGATGTGGTAAAAGCCGTTATGTTTCAGCGCTCGACCTCGAGTTTCACATCAGGTAAAAAAGTCAGTGTATCAAAGTAGAGGAAACGCTGGCCGCCCCGCGGGAGGCCGGGAAAGGGGGGGGCAGTCCGGCCTTTGTTGTCTCTTGCTCTCGCTCATTGCCCCACTTTGCTTTGACAGCATTCCCAGAAATGGACAGAGCAAAGGGAATATGGGGGGGGGGCATTTAAATCAATACATTTCTACTGGCAGAATAGATGCCTGTGATAAAGAAGTCTTTACTAAACCCTTGCATCAGTTGGTGCATAAAATTAACAAGTAAAAGCTGTTATGACCATTTTAAATTGATCAGGATGACTTTTTCATGTCAGCGTGTCTGAGTGTGTGTGTGTGTGTGAGACTGTTTTTGTTCACCTTTCTTCTCAGCGTGTTTAAAGTCTATATTAACTTATTTTGAATTTCTGTCATTTGTATGGTCGGGATTTGTATAATTCCCAGTTATTAGACAACTAATTCACTGTCACGTCTGAAACTATATCTTTGCACTACTTAAAACGTTGACAAGAGAACTATTTTTGTATGGTAACATTTGGAAAAAACATACAAATCCTCATTGAGAAGCTGATGCACAGATTAGATGTTGATACAGACTTGTCACATTCAGTTATTTTTGACTTTGTTTAGCCACATTGACTTGACAACTAGTAAAAATATGCAAGAAAGTTATATCACAACTAATCTGTGCATGAAGAAATTTCATTTATCACAGTTACATTTGTGTTTTTTACTTTGTATATGCATGAATGTATGATAATCTTTGTAATAATTTGTTCATATTTTTAAACGGGCTTATGTGGCCTTGCAACATGTTAGAAGTGTATAAGAAGTATATCCTTCCATGGTAACTTTGTAGATAACAACGTTAAGAGACTCAACTGCTGGGTTGTTGGTGCACTGTTGCCCTTTGTAATGCTAATTTGATACAGTGTGATTGAAATAATAAAACGTTAATTAATTTTTTCATTATAAACAACTAAACATTTGTAGAAAGTCTTCTTTTGCACCAACTACTCCCTCTGGTGGTTGTAATGCAACACTGCACAATTCCCCGAAGTACAAGTGGGAGCTTGTACTTCGGGGAATTAGGGCTTAGCTAAAACAGATGATTTGCAAAATGAAATTTGTATTTATTTAAAACAAGAAGAATTGCATTTACAATTTAAAAATGTACATATAAATAAAAAATATACCAAAAAAAATAAAAATAAAACACCACAGGTTCCAATTTCAAAGAGAGGAGCAGAGGTGCAAGTCTCATTTCAGGCTCCGCTGCCTCAGGTTTAGCATAAGAAACGAGTCTCATACAAGTGGAGAAGACATTAAATAGTGTTCCATGCAAAAGCGCAAACTATGTTCCAAGTATATTTGCCACAGCTGCTCCCTCAAAAAATCAAAATATTTACTACCTTGAAAATTAAAACTGACGTTTCCCCCAAATAGAAAACAAGTATGAAGCTTCTGCTACAAACACAGTTTTCACCCGCTCAAAAAAGTCTCAAAAACAATGGCACAGTTTTCAAAGTGTGCGAGTTTTCATGAGGATGTCCTGTGACGTAAGACACTAACATTTTTAGATGTAAACATTCCGGTGAACAGAAAGTAAACGAGTCAAATTAGAACATGTCAAATCCGTGACGAGCATGTAGACAGAATCAAGAGGACCAGTCCCCCGTTACCTACACTCTAACCATGATAACGCAAAACTGTACGAGAAATCAAATGTCTGTGAGGTGCAAAAAAGCTCCTAAAACCCAGCTTATATCGGTGGTTCACTAGAATCTTATAATAGTAATAATCCTAGAGTGCAACATTTAGACCCTGAACAAAAAAAGCACAAAAATATTTTACTGGAGGTCTTTAAAATCACTTATATTTTTGTCTTATTTACATTCGATAGGACTTTCTAATCCCCAAATTGTCTCTAAGAGCCCAACATCTAACTTAAAAACTTGTTTTAAAATCCAACTTCAATCAATTTAAATATCAATACATCAATTTGAACCATACATATCTACATTTGTACATTCTGTGATGGTTGTGAAAGGCCACTCCTGGTTCAAACCACTTTTCATTTCCACTACACTAGTGAGAGAGTGAGACCTCAGGGCTCACAGGTGATGTGTTGCCAAACCGATCACCATCCTGGCTTTAAGGAGCAGCATCCACCTAATGGTTCCACATACCAAAACTCACCCAAGGAGCCGTCTCTGAGCAGCCAAGCAGTGTAAGAGTAGGAATTATGTTACAGCAGCAGATGTTGCAGGTTTCAGAGCTGGCGCCGCAGCGCTCTTCTGTCTCTCCACATGGCACGCAGCTCGCTGAAGAGCAAGGGGAAGATGAAAACAATGCTGCCTCCGGTCTGCAATGAAACCACGAGAAGTCACAAACTGATAGTTTTCTCAGTCTCTCTCGCTGGGCGAAAAGTAAGTGAAAGTAAGTAAACATACCATGACGATGAAGAAGTAGAACACCCACATCCAGCCCAGTCCACTCTCAATCAGGGACACTAGGTACTAGAGGGACATATGGATGTGAAAACACAGGTTAAACACAAATCAGTCTGTACATGAGGCCGTTACTGTATATTCAAACGGTGTCAATGCAAAGCTAAACTTAAATTTCTTAATGGATTCATTTACCTGTCCTGCAGCAGCTCCTATACTACCGGTCCCATCCACTATACCAGTGACAGTAGCCAGAGCCTCCTGGCTGCCCCTCAGAGCCTCTTGTCTCCCCAAATCTGCAGATATGGCTGAGCTGATCATGTTGGACGGACCACCAATGAAGAAGCCGGTGGTAGCCAACAACACAGCATTTATCAGCTGGTCATTGGGCGAGTCTGGGAGTGCAGAGAGACAGACTTTAGTCACATTGTTCTGCTCAGTTCAGTTCAGCCTACAGAAGCTGTCTGATAATGCTCATGTACTTACGACTGTATCCCACCAGAGATCCCATCGCCACTGCCAGACTCAAGGCCAACACCGGGGCTCTCTTCCCCATGAAGTCAGAGATAAGACCCTGAACTGTCCCCCCTGGCAACAAGAGATAAGATGATGGAGACTAGACTAGAAAACATATGAATACATGTAGTTTGTTATATCAACTGTTAGACCATTTTTAATACAGTTTAATGAGGCTAATCTCTATTTTGTGCTACGTTATGCTTAAAGAGTAAATATACCACTTACCGATGATCCCGCCAACGTCGTACCACACTGACAGGCGGTCAGCCTCGGCCTCCTTCCAACCATAGTTGTTACTCAGGTAGAAAGGAAGCCAGAAGAAAAAGGAGTAATTGACCAGCTTCAAGCACGCATACGCCAGAGAATACTACAGCACAGAAAGACACAGAGTCAACATGTGAATTCCCGTCAATAGAAACACTTGATGTAAAGGGATCAAAGCTCCGGACTCACACAGAGAACCCCCGGCAGACAGCAAGCCTGGATAAAGCCCACAGCCTGGGGAGCCTCAGCTGGAGGTTCATCTAGCTGCTGGATAGACTGGTTTTGTCTCCCATACAATTCCCCCTCGTCCTCCTCATCGCTCATCAGTGGTCTATGGCTGTCTGTGTCCGTCTCCACTGGACTGAGTCCAGTGTCTGACTCCAAACTCAAACCTAAAATGCACAAGAGCATACATAGTAAACATACAGAACTGATTTTTTATCAGCCTTCCCAGTGTCTGTGTGACACAACTTGGAATTGAGGAACAGGTCATGTTGAAAAAGCATAAATAGATACAGTCCTCCATACGTACCGACTTCTTTGGGGGAGGTAAGAAGTCCGAAAAACACGACTATCCCGCCAGCGAACTGCACAACGGAGGTCACCAGAAAGGCGTACTGCACATAGCAACATGTTACATCATGTTAGCATTTAGCTAAAACATGAGCAGCATTAATTAGGCATGTGTGGGTCATACCTCATAGCCATACTTGAGAACACTAGAGGCCAGGACAGCACCCAGGATGTTGCCCACAGAGGCACAGGCGCTCCACAGGCCAAAGACAAAGCCGCGCCTGGAAGAACAAAACAAAGTATTATACTACTGAATCACTTAAAAACATAATTGTCCAAAACGAAAAACACTATATTTTAAATAAATGCAAGTTCTTCACGCAGCAACTTGCCATTTTTACAACCAGCATAACTGGGTTTACATAAGAAAACCGAGTCTAAATAGAATCCGTACCAGTGAATGGACGTCATTGTGAGAGTGTAAGTGTGTATATTTTCATTTGTGGGTGTGTATCACACGGCCTGACTGAATATGTCTGAGCTGGACAGTTGGGGCCGTTGTGAACGCTTGCACCGGTCAGACTCCAAGCGGTGCCTGACAAAGGCAGGCTTTGTGAAAGAAGAGTGTCGCTCACCCCGTCTTGCCGAACCAGTTGCCCATGACGGCCACCACGCAGGGCCACACGGCCGACTGCAGCAGGCCGTTGAGCACCCACAGGACACAGTACAGGTAGACGTTGTAGATGCGCAGCCATTCAGTCAGGGTGCCAAACACAAACTCCTGCAAACATGCGAGGAAATATAATCAACAGCATATAATCATGAGTAGAAAATAATATAACCACAATTCAACCTAGAGTCTCTGTACTTACTACTATAGCAGAGCCACAGAGACCGAAGCAGAGCACATAGCGCAGGTTCACTCTATCCCCAATCACACCACTCAAATACAGACCCTGCGTGGACAGAACATTATAATAAGACACAAATGCCACCAGTGCTTTATAATGGACCTCCGTATGAAGAACACACAATAAAAAGACGGCAGTGACTTTGTCCTAGAGTTGTCAATTTCATTGTCAATGAGCAACACTTCAGATATTGTTACTCTCTAACTCTAAAGTGCCGGCTCACCACAGCATATGAGAAGAGGAAGATCGAGTCTAGAGCCCCCAGGAACAGAGTTGCCTCCTTCTCATCTGCAAACAGATGATTGTTCTGCCAAGTCTGGGACAGTGACAGAAAAACATGCTTTTAGTTGACCTATGGTGGCTATAGAAACATTGTATATATTTTACAATCAGTATATAAAATCCAGCTATTTCTCTCTTTTCTTTTCACATGAAGGCATTTGTTATTTGGGGCCAACGAAGTGTTTTAAGAGGTCTTTGCTACATTGTCTGAAGGTTGAGTCATTAGTAAAAACATTTCACCACCAATCTAGGTGGCTTCTTCTGTCTGAAGAAAGTTGGCTGAAGGCTACACATTTGAATCTCTATATCTAAACTGCAGCCGTTCCCTCTGATGACTGCACAGTAATCTGTTGTTCTTCTCTGGTGAACCCAGTGTTGTTCACTGCATTTATGTGGTCTGTAAAAGCCTGCACCTGATCTTCACCCAGGTGTCCACATATCTGACCCAGTGTGTCGGGGCCATCCCTGGAAAGGCGTTAAAGACTTCTCACTACTCCTATCCCTTTCTTCACATGACAAGCCCATCGTTCACAGGTGGGAGGGGAAACCTCCCCCAAAGGATGGATGTGGTGGATGGTGGTGAAACGTTGTGTCCTGCTGTGTCCTGCTGACACGACTCAAACTTCAGATGACTTAACCTGAATGATTGAGAATCTCCATCGACCTTCATTACATTGTTGGTAACTTTTCATCTTAAAAAGGTATGGCCATGGCCTTTTGGGGGCTCAGTACCTCTCCAGGAGAGAAAGCGGGTGCACTGTCATTCTGGACAGATGGTGTCCACTGGGCCGAGATGCTCACTTTCACATTGCTGAAAGTCTTCCTGGATGCATGCAGCAACACATAACTGGAGACAAAGAGGAGACTTAGTTAGATACTGAAAGAAAATGTGCTTTAGTGTCAGTGTAGTGGCAAAATAGTAATAGATACCCATAATATACCCATAATTAAATAGTGGTAGTTAGTAATCTTAATTAATAGTTGTGTAGGTCTTGGATTGTGTCAATGTGTGCACAGAAGCTAAGGGGTACAGAGATGTAGAAATGTTGGTAAAAACTCTGGTGTCATTGTGACTGACGCGGTTGCGCCCTGAAAAGAGACATCTGGTCTGGCATAATTTTCCCTTAGGTAAACACTGATATCGGCTGTCTCCAGGCTGTCTGCTGCTGATGCGCTAAGAAGGCATAAAAGACTCCCTTCTGGGTCGACCAGCTTCTCAAACTCCCCTCTTCTGGGAAAGAAAGTGACTCCAACTCCTGAACTTGAGGACTGTGCATTTTGTATTACACCTGATAAGGAGTGCCATTACAAGGTGACTCATCACTAGAGGTTTGATTACAGGTGTTAAACATTAACTATGTGACCGAGTTGGACCTTAGTAACAAAACATATGGCATTAAGCTTACAAAATGGCTACAGACACGTCTGGCTTGTGGAACATTTTGCATTTTGGGATTACTTTATAGAATTTGCTGTATTAAAGAACAAACTAATAAGCACAAAAACATACTCATTTATGTCCACAATTTTATACCACAAAGTATATATTTAATGCTCCCTCACTAAACCTATAGGATTCATTACAGTGTCACACAGCAAGACAGGGTGAGTGTTTTACCTAAAGAAGGTGAGGAGGAAGGCAACCAGATGATGATGGGTGTACTGTGACAGGTAGCCACAGCATGGAGGAGGCATCACAGGGACGACCAGAGGGAGGAGGAGGTGGAGGTGGAGGAAGGAGGTGGTGTCGGTGGAAGTCTTCAGGGGCAACAGCAACTAGGCAGGGAAAGGGTTCCGCTACAGCACATCACTAGAGCCACAACAAGAAACAGTCTGAAAAGAAGGAATTGGAGAATTAAGATTATAAAGCAACAGCTTGAACACATTCTTATTCAGTCACTGAGATACTGCTCTCCTCATACGACAAAGTCAGCCTTTTATGCAATTTAAAAGGGTAAATATTAGTTCGCCCGAGGCTGTAGATCGTGTATTTTATAATCTTCACTAGATTCTTGCATCCCTTAACTCTTATCTTCTTGTTAAAATCTGTCCCTTTAGACGCCCCTTAACTAATACATCTGGTCTGAATGCTGAGATGTGTTCTACCAGGTACATGCATCAATAGGCCCAGTGTTCCTGCCTCTGAAGCATTCCACCTCCCCCACTAGTCTGTTCAATCACTGCTATTTTAGCATTTAGTAGTAAATACCCACTGAAAGCAAGAGAAACTTGTCATGTTATTTAATGTGGGCTGCCAATTTTCTATGTCCCTAGAAGAACAAGGAACCAAACAACCCATGAATGAATTACTGAAAATAAAGTTTTCATCTAATTCAATAATTACCAGTTCCTATTGTGCTGCTCACTTTAGCTTCCGACCATCTCCTCACAACAACGTTAACGTGATGACCGAGCTTTTACCTACGTCGACAGTTCCGGGTTGTAAAAATCCAACTACACGTGTGTAATAAAGAAGCTGGTGTTACATGTGAAACGTGTTAAAACGGGAAGAATGCAGCGTTCCTACCTTTTAGCTCAGGGTGGCGTTCACTAGTTTAAGCTCGCTGGGGCGACGGTCTGTGTTTACTGTTAATCCCCGTGTCGTAGCGCGTCATCGGCGGCGGAACACGGCGGCGCTCTGTCGCCCCCAGCAGGACAGGAGGAGAACTGCAGCTGGCAGCACAGCTGTTGGGGCTTCCACCTGTCACCGGGACAGTTGTGCCGTAGGGTCGAACTCTCATTGGCAGATTTCAGCATAGTATAAAATATGCACCGCCAAAACTACTTAGATGTAACACTAGTTCTCTGCTTGAAGCTGAAACTGGGAGCCAGCACTGAACAGGTCACAACAGAGTTCTGGTAAGACTATACGAAATAAATAGTTCTGTTTTTGATTTGCATGAAATCATGAAGATGTCTATTACTATTCATATAATGTATCCAATTTGTGGTTTCCATTTATTTATTTATTATAATTTAATTTGTGTTAAAATCACTAAACATGATAAATAACCACTAAGTATGTACAGTAATACAATGCTTTCTGTACTGCCTCTAAAATGTTTGTGAGCAGTAATTTTTTTTTTGCTTTTTTGGTACAATGTTATGAGCTCCTTGTAAATTTTATTTTCCCGTGTGGTTTGAAAATTTCGGCCAAACTATCTCATCCATTTCCACGTAAGACAGCAGACATACTGTACACCATGGGACTTACAGATGCAGAGTGACCAGCAACTGGAACTCAGAAACAGTGATGATGTCAATTCTAGTGAATTTTAAATTTGGAGGGAAAATATGTCGCAATGTGATGACAGCAAACATTTGGGAATTTGAGCAATGGAACAGTGATTTATTAAGCAAAAAGCATGTCAGCTCAGAGGGAGAGTCAGTGGAGAGGGAGAGAGAGAGAGAGAGAGAGAGAGAGAGAGAGAGAGAGAGAGAGAGAGAGAGAGAGAGAAAGAGGAAGTCATGTCAGAGTGTGGGGGGAGAGAGTGAATGGAAGTTGCACACTGAGGCAGGGAGGAAAGTACACCGCACTTTAAAGTGAGAGTGTAGTTTGTCTTTTATCATCTAGTTAAACTGATCAGCTACGCTGAGGTATAGGTCTGGTTAGTGAAGGCGCTGCAGATCTGAGCTGGAGGTGCAGCACAACGCTGTGGTTTGGATCTCATACCAATGGATACTGTTACAGCAGCATCTCTGGCAATATGCTTCCATTTTAATACTGATCACATGGACACTGTACAACACAAGGAGGTAAGATTCACTTTTGTGTATTTGGCTTTACAGACTGGAGTAATGTGGCCTTATGATAATGGAATTGTAAAGCAGTGAAATAAGATGTATATAGTGTTAAAGATCAGTAAAATGTAAAATGTAAATATTTTAAAGGTCACAAATGAAAACAAAACTTTCCTTTTGGTTTCTTAGCTTACAAAGCTGCAGGCGGTGTCTGTGCTCATGCAGACCTTCATTAGAACAGGACATCCACTAAACTAAATGCTGACACCCCTCCAGATACAAGGGAAATGACCACGCACTGTCTTAGAGACCACTGAACTTTAAAACGTTGGCCTGACGAGTAAAAATCTGGAAGTCACAGCCGGGAAAGCATTTGAGCGACTCTGAGGGTCAGCCTTCGTCACATCTAATGACTGTCACTATAAGTGAAGTGCTTGAAGTCTTTAGACTCCCAGTTTTCCCTCTCATCCTGCCGCCGCTGAGTGAAGGTGTTCTTCTGTCTCCTCTCAGGTGTACAGTTATCATGGATGCCACTGAGTTAATGAAAGCAAAGCCAGCCTGCATCTACTCCACTGTCAACAGGTTTGTACCACAGCAGGTTTATCTCCCTTCACAAAATGGATAATATCTACAGTACCTTAAATTTTTTAGCAAGCGTAAAGAGTTAAACACAGGGGGTTCGCTCTCACGTAACTCATCACATCCATTAAGAGAAAAGTCAGAAAAGGTCTTTCAACTTAGGGCTTCCCATTTCCTCCCATGTATTTATTAAAACATAACAGTTTGATTAAATGGGCCCTGAGCCAAGTATGTGTTTATTTAGCGAGGCTGATGAGAAGAAGATGCTCGTTCATAGGCCTCTGGCATTTACTCTCAGGCCAAATTTTCCCACTGTCGCCATAAAAAGACAGCGTGTCCTGCAACTGGAAACCACTGTGACCATATACAAGGAAGTTCAGGAAACTGGCAGCACTCAGTTACAGAGTTAGAGTCTGAATAACATGTTAAAATTCTGTTACATTACTATTTTTTACATAATAATGAGCCATATGGTTCTAATATTTTAGCTGTAATTATGCGTCCCTCTCAGTTTCAGGGGCCTGTGTAGGAGAGGTGTGGGGCCTTTTTCCTGTCTGTCAACAGGGCCCCATTTCCTCATAATTTGTCCAAAGGCTGGTTAGTGGGAGGTGGGCACTTATTGTACTTAGTGATTTATTGTTATATACTTTAAAGTAGGGTCAGCATTGTGTCAATAAAAACCACAATTATTAATTTAAAAGGATTACTTTTTGGTGTTTAGGCTAAAAACGTGCAGTCGTCGTGGGAGGGGGTTCCAGATCGCTTCAGTCAAAGACAAAGGCACTGGGCAAAGGAGAGAGGGGCGACCGAAACACCCCTTAACCTCATTAGTCAACCTGAGCAACCAAAGAGAAGATTCACTCATCATGGCGAACAGGAGGCCAAACTGTGACCCTCACAGCAATGACAATACTCCTTCAGTTGGGAGTAAGTACCCCCGGCCCAATGTAGGCAACATTAAGGACAAGATTTCACTGTGGGAGGGAAAGGAAGCCACTCATTCTCCCGCTTCCTCAGCGCTTTCAGGCCAGTGTGCCAGCGCGAAAAAGGCAGAATCCCAGACAAAAGGCAGCAGCAAAACTCCAGATGAGAGTGGCAGGAGAGTAAATAACCAAAAGGAAAATCTGGGGAAGGAAAATGTAGGAAAACCTTTGGATTCAAGGCCTTGTTCACCTGTTGGGGAACACATTAGGACACACAAAAGAGGGACCCTCAGGAGCAGCAAGCCCAGTGAAAACCAGAGAGACGACGATGGGAAGAGAGAGACCAAGCAAAAATACGAGAAAAAGAACGTAGAAAAGCCCGAGGATTTAAGACCCTGTTCACCTGTGGGGGCTGGGAAACAGTTAAGAGGGACGCTAAGGAGCAATAAGCCCAGCGAGGACCAGAAGCAGGAGGGTAAAAAGGAGACTAACAAAGACATGATAGAACATGAGAAAGAAAACGTAGAGAAGCTCGCAGATTCAAGACCTTGTTCACCTGAGGTGGCAGCGCAGCAGCAAGTGGGGACGTTGAGGAGAAGCAGTGACAGGAAACCAGCAGAGCAGTCCACGCAGGAGAGGAGGGACGTGTTCACGCTCTTCAAGAAGCTGGAGGCTTTGGGACAGAACCACGGGAAGACTCCCACAGAGCTCGGCAACTACTTCAGCCCGCCGAGCAAGGAGAAGCAGGGGGATGCGAGGAGGAGGTCCGCGGGGGTCCCGGAGGGCAAGGAGCACCCGGAGAACGTGTACACGGAACCGGGCTCGCCCCCCATCAACCCGGTCCCCAAGCCCAGACGCACCTTCCAGCACGCGACCCTCACCGGCTCAGAGAAGAGCCAAAAGGAGGGCAGGGCCCAGCGGAACCTCCCCCCGCTGCCCTCCGACCCAGCGTCACCCTCATCAAAGCCTCCTTCTGGTGTTTATGGGAGACAGAGGGGCGAGAGAGTGAGAGACAGCGTCAACAGGTAGACAGGGACCCATAACTCCTCTGCTCTTATAATAACAAGTGATTGACTAATGTTAGAACTGCGACACAGATTTCTCAAACTGGGGCGCCTCACTGTGCTGTTCACTGTACAGGAAATCCTTCGAGTTTGAGGACCTGGCAGGGTTGAGCAGCCCGCTCTCGTCTCGCTCACTGTCCCAGGAGCATCACTATGAAGACATCCTGGGTCAGACATGTCTAGTGTTTGTTTAAATACAGATTTTAAGTCTACTAGTTCAAAGTTTCTCAGTGCATGTTTTAGTTGCTGAATTAGTGACCTTTGACCTTTGCAGACGCCTCCAAGGAGAATCCATACGAGGACATTGAACTGGAGAGTCAGTGTTCCCAGCAGTCTTTGCCTTCGTCCCCTGGTGCCGACATCTCAAAGGTTGCGACTGTAGGAAACAAGAATATTTGTATTACTTGAAATGTTGACGGAGTTTCATTCTGAGGCTTCATTCTGTATAAGGCCTCCAGACCCGGCTTCTTCAGGCAGAACTCGGGCAGGAGCTTCAAGCTGCTCGACCTGCGGCGAACCACCCAGCAGGCCCAGGGCTGTAGCAGCGGAGGCCTTTCATCTCCACCGCAGCTCAGCCGAGCCTCCACCCCCACGGGGCCCGAACACGCACCCTGGGGCCCCGCAGACGCCTACAGCCGCACCTGCCGCCGCATACCCACAGTGGGTGTTATGAAGAGGCTCGGTCCCAAAGCCCTAAGCCTTTGTTCAGACTCCGTCTTACTTAAAGCTGATTGGCCCATTTTTCCAACAGGTCGTGCTGAGAATCAACAGCATCTTTGAGGCTCGTATAGGGAAGAAACACCTAAGAAGAATCTATCATTACGCTGAGACGAGCTCAGGAAGAGGTGATGCTGGTGTCAGGTTGACGTCACAGCTTTTAATGTGGATGTCTGTCTCAAGAACTTTGATTTTGCTTTATAGTGACAGATGAGAACAGTGACTCTGAGAGCGAAGCTGAAGAAAGAGCAAAAGGTAAAGAAACACCCGCTTTCTCCACTTACATGACATTGGTAGTTTATAACCACACTCTACCCCCCCAAGCTCACCGTCAGCGCCTGGTGTCGGTCCAGTCCATCCTGAGCCATCCGAGGCAGACCCAGGTCCACTACAATGGTACAAGCCCCAGAAACGGCTCTTTGGAAAAGGAGCGCCACCAGCACCAGCGCAAACTTTTTGAATATTTCCTGGTTGTGTCGCTGCAGAAGTCCAAAGCCGGTGGCCACTATCTGCCAGAGGTCACGCAGCAGTTCCCGCCTAAGGTCAGACTGCGTAGGACTGCTGTCGTAACTCACTTTCAGTAGCGCTGTCAAACTAGAATGATTTCTGTGAATGAAGTGCAATGAAGGAAAAAGTAAACGCATTAAAGGAGCCGCTTCATATTGTTTCAGTTGGAGAGAAGCTTTAAGTTCATGAGGGAGACGGAGGATCAGCTGAGGATCATTCCTCAGTTCTGTTTCCCTGATGCGAAGGACTGGGAGCCAGTGGAGAACTTCCCGAGGCAAGTTAAACACGAGTAATGGTCTAAATAGTTGTACAGATGAATTCCCCCACAGCATCACATCACGTTATTAGTTGTTACATGGCAAGAGTGGCGTTCATGTCGTGTGTATGTTATAATTAACGAAACAAAGTACATTTTTAATCCAAATATGCTAATGGCATGTTTATTTGTGCATTTTGTATGGCTTCGTCCCTCACAGTGAGATGTTCTCCTTTGTTTTGACTGGAGAAGACGGGAGCAGGAGGTTCGGATACTGTCGCCGTTTACTGGTAAATAGAATAAAGACGTGTGTTGCTTCTGGACAGGAAGTGGCTGAATACCACAATGACGGCTGAGTAAATAAGCACGCCAAAATAGTCAGGGCGCCTGTGGGAAAGCCGGCCATCTCAGAGTCTGGGAGGAAGTGTGTGAGACTGGGAAAAGTGTGCATGTGGGGATGCGATGCCTTAAAGTCTTTACATATGTTTCTATGAATTCTTGTGTGACTGCGTTTGCATGTTTCAAACCCTGCAGCCCAGTGGAAAAGGCAAACGCCTTCCAGAGGTTTACTGCATCGTCAGCCACCTCGGCTGTTTCAACCTGTTCTCCAAGGTAAGCGGCCCCCACTGCTCCCCAGCGACGGTGCCGGCGATGAGGTGAATGACGCGTGTCCCCATGGCTCCTGCAGGTTCTGGACGAGGTGGAGCGGCGGCGGGCTCTGTCTCCGGCGCTGGTGCAGCCCTTCATGAGAGCCATCATGGAGGCCCAGTTTCCAGCTCCGGGCCGGACCATCACCGTCAAAACCTTCCTCCCCGGCTCAGGCACCGAGGTGAGGGGCGCGGCGAGAGTGCTGGCGCTGGGATCATGAAGATGTGGCGTCATGGGAAGCGCCACTCACTCCACTCCCACTTCGCAGGTGATGGAGCTGTGTCGGCCCTCGGACTCCCGCCTGGAGCACGTGGACTTCGAGTGCCTGTTCTCCTGCCTGAGCCTGCGCCTGCTCCTCCGGGTGCTGGGCTCGCTGCTGCTGGAGCGGAGGGTCATCTTCACCGCCGACAAACTCAGGTCAGCCCCCCCCCCCCTTAAATCTGTACGATTAGCTGAAAACGTCGTGTCCTGATGATGGAGCGAACCTGGGTGGCCCCCAACCCACATTTATAAATAAATTCAAGACAGACCCAGTTTTATTTCGGGAGCATTCCGTGGAAATATTTCGATGGCAGCCTGTCTAATTTCTGGGGCGCAGGAACCGGTTTGTTTGTTCTGCAGCAGAAATCCAGCGGGAGTCAGAGAACCTAGAGGACGGGGCAGGAATGCGAAGTTGGGTGACGTAAATAAAGAGTGCCCAGCTCTGTTTTCCTTCTCAGGGAGCTGTAGCTGGGTGGACTGTGGGTTCGTGCATGTCGCCCCCGTGTGGCCGCTCCGCCTCTAACGCCCCCCCCCCCCCCCCCGTGTGTCCCCTCAGCACGCTGTCCCAGTGCTGCCACGCGGTGGTGGCCCTGCTCTACCCCTTCGTGTGGCAGCACACCTACATCCCCGTGCTGCCCTCCGCCATGCTCGACATCGTCTGCACCCCGACCCCGTTCATCGTGGGCCTGCTGTCCAGCTCCCTGCCTCAGCTCAAGGAGCTTCCCCTGGAGGAGGTAAGCGAGGCAGCTCACTTCACGTCCGCCGACTGCAGATCTAGTAACAGAAACTCTGTGGGCGCAGGTTCTGGTCGTGGACCTCGGAAACTGCCGATTCCTCAGACAGGTAGGCCTCGTGTCTGAGTGCACATGCAAATGAGAGGGCTTTCAGTCCACTTAGGGGTGTGTTGTCATTTTCATCATAGTTGGATGATGAAGACTCCATCCTGCCCTCAAAGCTCCTGTCGGCCCTGGAGAACATTCTGGAGAGAAGAAAGGAGCTTGCGAGTGAACGAGGAGGTGACGTGCCCAGTGGTAGGACATTTCCATCTGGTTAACTGTGTGATTCCTGCCATTGGTACCTTGCACCTGGCCTGTTAACAGCTAATGTCCTCATCTCAGACTCTGAACACCTGAGCACCGTCGTGTCCGAGGCGTTCGTCCGCTTCTTCGTGGAGCTGGTCGGCCACTACCCCCTCTTCATCGTCAGCGAGCGGGAGGATGGCTACTCCTCCTCCTCCTCATCCCCGCTCCCCTGCTCGTTCCAGCGGGAGGGCTTCCGTAAGGCGATGCCATCCAAGACCATGCGGCGCTTCCTGGAGGTCTTTATGGAGACCCAGATGTTCGGCTGGTTCATCCAGGAGAGAGAGCTGCACAGGAAGACTCTGAGAGGTAATGGGTCGAGCAGCGAGCTGAGGTTCAGGTGCTGTGGGTTCATTCAGTGGTTTGTGTTTATGTCTCTCCCCCAGGACTGTTTGAAATGAGGGTGCAGGAGTATCTAGACTCTATCCACGAGAATGAACACAGGAGAGTTAACAGGTTTCTTAAAGGCTTGGGTAAGGATGTTATTTTAGTGTATTACAATGAAGCTTTCTACTGTAAGTCACATTTTCACTCCTTGCCCTTTTCCCATTTGTTCCAGGAAACAAAATGAAATTTCTCTCCAAGAAATAACTGCACAGAACACGTAAATTAAATAAAACACAGAATAAAGGAGAGATTTTATGGACACGGGGAAGATGATCATTTATGTTAGTTTTCATCCTCAAGGACCCATTGTAAAGATTCTGTCTTTGGTAAATCACAATTTGTTCTCACTAATGAAGGAAGCTAGGACAACAGAGCAAAAGAAATGGTTGTTGACACAACTGTACACAGAAATAATAGTGGCGTTAAGTATATTACTGTAAGATAATTATGTGTTATAATAAAGCCTGAGTGAATCAGTGTAGAATGGTAGTGATCTCATGTGTTAGTTAGGGATTTAAATAGCATTCAATCTGAATGATCTTAATCTATATGATACTTTCTGAATCCACCAGGGGGCAGTAGTAGTTTTCTCATAATAGAAGTTATTGACACTGACAAAGCAAAAAATGCCACAAATCTGCATTCCTGCTGTTTAATGCTCCAGTTTTTTCAAGGTCGAAACACTGTAAACAGAATAGAATGATTGCCTCAATGTTCATTTGTTTTATTAGCAATCTAATGCCAAGGTCTGTTTCATTGCACTGAATGTCATTTTTGTAAGCCTCTATGCCCTATACACAGATATTAAATGATGAGATTTGGGGGTTTTGTCAAGGGAACTGTGTTCATCCAGCGTTTGGTGCCAGTTTTACACAGTCACTAACCCTCACACCACCTTCGTGAACCACTTGCTGCTGCGTTCGTGTCTTTTTTGGCCTTTATGACCACAAAGAGTCTCGGCTCAGCTTTTGGCGGCAGCTTTACTATTTTAGTCTCTGACTCATAGAAACACAGCACATCTTCAGCCCACGGAGAGCAGAGCACGAAGACATAACACAGGTGCGGGGCACAGTGCTGCATTGTCTGACAAACCTTCTGGAATGCTCAAAGTGGAAATGCCTCACACCCGTTAAGGTGGTCAGGAAGGAGCAAGGTAGAGCAGGGGACCTGCAGATCCAGCTGGACGAACAGAGGAAGAAAGCCTCCAGTGCAATGCCAATAGATTTACAGGATGAAGTCATTATTTTGGTCTATTTTAGTCATCTAACACAAGACGGTTTTAGAATGACTCAACTCCCATCCTCTGAGTGCACACAGACACTCTTTCTGCTGAGGTCACGGCTAAAAAAAAAGCTAAAAGAGCAGTTTTTAATTAAAGGAGCTTGAGAGAGATTTGTGATAGTCATTGGAAAGAGGGGGATTCCTG
The DNA here is from genome assembly GCF_900634795.4 of Betta splendens. Lineage (NCBI taxonomy): Eukaryota > Metazoa > Chordata > Actinopteri > Anabantiformes > Osphronemidae > Betta > Betta splendens. Next base: position 6,373,933 of record NC_040889.2, on the reverse strand, counting down.
AGTAAAACCAGGGCAATTCCCACTCAGACATCACTGACGGCATCGCAGGTTGCCGTCTCTTCAGACCTTTTAATTTGTTTTTAGGTTCTCCACCCCTGCACCAGATGCAAAAGCTACTCTTTCCATGCGATCCTCTAAACGGACTCCATGTTTTCATACAAAAATACAAACCTGCTCGTCGATGCTGCCACGGAGCAACAAACGTGACAGTCATCCTGCAGCTTCCTACAGTATCCGGCTCCCGAGGTGGGAACGCTGCTGAGCTGTGGGAGAGGAGGATGAATGCGTGCGGCGAGAGAGGGGCCCGTCTGCTCTGACTCGCTCGGGTTCTTGGAGCTTGAGCGTCTTTTGGTGCACAAGGCCCCAGTCGCTAACGGCTTCCTGCTCAACACCTGGGCCGCGGCTCAAGACGACCGGCTCATTAGCGGAGGTCATTCCGGTTTGCAACAACAATAGCTCGTTGCAGGTGCAGTCCTTCTTTGCAAAGTGCCTTCGTTTAAAAGATGCTACAGCTGTAAACAGAACCTTTTTATATCACAATTTATCTCATAAAGCTTAGCCAAAAACTTAGTTATACTTCAGGGTGCTTAATGTGTTCAGGTTTACAAAATATTTCTAGCTTTCCCCAGGGGTTTTGGTCGTTACAGCATAAATGTGTCACTCACAGGTTTTCGTGTTTGAGCAGAAGCGTGCGAAAAACAGTGTAAAACGCATGAACGTACAAGAGGAGGGCAGAAGAGTGGAAGGCCTGACTGTGCAGAGGAGCTGCAGCCCACACGCCGCACACACACACACCCGACATGCACTCGCCGGCTTGTTTTTCCGAGCTGCAGGTGCAGCGTCCAGCTGCAGCCCTGCCATGCGTGCCAGCAGCCTGAATCATTTCCCCTCTCAGAGCAGGAGCCATCAAAGCATATGGAGAACATAACAGCGGACCAGGAGGAGGAAAGCGAGGAGAATGGCGGAAAGGAGGAGGAGAGGTTAATTTGACAGAGGGAGAAGTGAAGTGGTGCGACGTGAAAAAGAAAAAAAAAGGGAAGAAAAAAGATGTGGAGTGGAGGATTTCCATCTTCCTGCTGCTAAGCCATGTTACGGCAAAGCCTAAAAGCTGGACGCGGACCAGACGCTGGAGGGGAGGGTGAGGGAGCGTGAGGAGGGAGGTGAAGCCGAGGAGGCTGCTGCAGCCTGGCTTCACACAGGAGCAGAGCCGTCCTGCTTCTAGGTCTGACTCAACTTCTGTTTCGCTCCGGTCAGTCTCAAATGTTAAAGAGGCAAAGGGCCGAACAGAGAGCGGCTCGGACACAGAGGCAGCAAAGTGAGAGTGATGCTGAGCGTGCGCCTAAGTGCTGGGGGCCGAGGGCGACGAGGCTCGGGCCACACACGTAGATTTCCAGGCCTGAGGGTGCGTCAGTCAGGCCTGTCTGCATGTGGTCTGCTCTATGTGTCCAAGTTTATCCACACCACCATTAGTCATGGCGTCTGATGACACGGGTTAAGCTGCTTCTCCCTTCTTCGCTCATTCGACTGGAAGAGCCTTTCAAAGGCTCACGCCGGCTTCTTCTTCTTCTCTGATTTTTTACTCATCTACCTTACATCGTCCGGCCCGTGAGCCTGGCGAGGAGCCCGTCTGGAGGACCCGCTGCAGGGCGGAGTCCTCGGACGGAGCAGCTCCGGGGTGGTCCGGCCTCCAGGACTCCGCTCGGAGGCTCATCGCTCTTCACGCGGACGCCGTGTGTGTCCTGCAAGTCCAAAATGGCTCATTAGGGCTTTTGCACAATGCGGGAGGAGATTATTGGGAATATTCATCCCGAAAGATTTACAGCTCAAGACAGTGGCTCCATTGAGAAGTAATGGCCGTGTGCACTTCATTCAGTCTTTAGTGTAGTGAATGAAGTCCACAAGGCCATGAATTCCACATTCTGCATTCAGGGCTTCACAGCAAAGCTAAGCTAAGCTAGCGCTACAATAAATTACAATTGCAGTGAATATAAACGGCTGTTTATCTTATGTATCTTATCTCCTGGTGGAGGAACCACACCTCCGCTTACATAGGGTTTGATTTGACTCTGTGTGTTCTCCAAAACCTCTTGTTCCCTGTTGAGTTTTGTGTGATAATGACCTGAAAAAAGGCTCTCCAGTATCTGACTTGCTCCGGGTGCATAGCTCCCTCGTCCAAGCAACCTTGACATTTTCCACAAGCTTCTCATACGTCCTGCCAAGATACTATCAGGCCTCTGAGCGTGCAGTATATTGCATTTCTCCGACTCTTGTATCTTTACTGTAACACTCCGGCTCCCGCCGCTCTCCACTTACGTTGACAGAAACAGAAAACACTCTGGGATGAAAAACAACTGCTCCCGTTTTATTTTATTTCATTTCTCTTTATTTTTCTGGCTTTGTTTCCCGCCTTTGGCAGACGTCATGATTTGTGCTTCGGAAGGTTTTTTAACCAGCGCTCGTCTGGAAATTTCTGGAAAAGATTATTTGGAGCGTTTCTTTTTTTTCCATCCCTGCAGAGCACAGATGGGATTGAATCAGTTAAAGTGCTGTAGGTCAAAGAATGGCTTTTTAACTGTTTGATTCCAACACTGAAAGCATATTACAGTCAAAAAAAGCCTAAAACATCTGCAACATATATTTACTCTGGACTCAGGAAAGAGAAGGAAGAGTAGAAAAGCTTGTTACGATCGCTGAGGTGTGTGCGTCTGTAAAACAGAGCTGCTGAGCTGGTTTTCCACTTCTACTGATGATGAGAATGATGCCTCCAACGCATTCTGAGGAAAGGCCCCATCTCTGCCTTCGCTGTACTGTACAGTAGTCGGCCACAGTTCACGCGAGGTGGCTCGGCCTCGTTTTGATGGACGTGGGAAAGGGGGAAGTGACCGTGCCTTGTCTTATCTGCGCGCCGTCCAAGGCCCCGGCTCGGGTGAGTCCTGGGAGTGACAAGCACAGTTGTGTGTCTGGTCGCTGGCAGCCTCCTTGGGGCCCTTCGCTCCACTGCAGCGGAGAGGCTTCAGCTAATTCTCCCCCGTGATGTTTCACAGGCACCGCGATCTGATATGTACCCAACTGTCTCCACAGAGACAAAAGGAGTGCAGTGATTGTGCTTCTTCTGGCTTCTAGTGTGGATTTGGCCGAAGAGTAAACTTAAGAGATTTAATTAAAATTTCTACATGACATATGACTCAATGTGACTGCAATAAGCCACAGTTCGCTGGGTTTTAAAATGAGATATCCATTATTGGAAAAAGGTCAAGCGCTGTCTTGCCTAGCAGAACATAATGAAAATGTAAAAAGACTCCCAGTGACAAAACACTCTTCCATTGTGGACTTTCTTGTGATTGATGACCTTCACTGAAGTCTTTTTCCCGTCTAATATTGCATCTTGGATGAGGACTGCTACTGCAAAGGCAACACTCCCACTCTGGCCAAACCTTGTTCAACTTTGAACTTCAGCCTGAACACACTGATTGACTGACTGGAGGACTGCAGCCAGGGTGTCCTCGTTTAAACTGTCTGAATGTGGTGGTGGTGGTGGGGGGGTAAGCTCCCATGCTCCCAAACCACAGCAGGTGGCCTGTGTTTGGGTCCTACGCTAGCTTAGTATCAAGTTCCCTTCTTATACACATGTTTTTAATCAGTATAGATCCTCGCTGCAGCGGTGCAGAATGCTCAATGTTTTCCATCTCGTTCTCTTCCAAATCCCAAGATCAGGAGAGTTTTCGCAGCAACAGTAGTAAACAGAAAAGCTGGCCAGACGTGCAAAAATGCTGTTTACATCTCAGCAGCTTTTACAATCAATTAGGTGTTGAAATTCCAAATAAAGGCGAGAGTGGGTTATCTATCAGTTGGAGCTTTGTGGGTTTGCGCCACGAATGCCCACTGATGACGAATGAGCAGAAAACCCCCGTACAATACAACTGACAACTTGAAGAGTTGCAGTTGTAGCATCTCGCAGTCTGCAGATGGATTCCTCGCACATGAGGAGAAGGTCTGTGTGCGCCGGGATCCGAGCCTTCGAAAAAGGGGAAAACGTCGTGATTCTGAAAATCGTCCCTCACTTGGTCTCAGTCAGAAATATGTCTGGGACTGGTCCTATGCGAAACACTTGTACAAACACAGTCTGTCCTTTTATACGTGTCTTGGCTGCCGGTTTCATAGACGGCCTTCTCTGGGGAAGGGTCTCCCTCCAGTTAATTTCCATTCGAAAGGAACCAAAATGCATCCTTCAATTCAGACACCATGCGTTTAGAGACAGATGCACGGTTCCTGCTTTGGTACTCGTTTCTTATAAGCGCTATTCGTCATCGTTTGTATACGTGGATCATCACGTGTGGCATTACCGTAAAGGCGAAAAAAGGGGTTTTTCCAGTTCCTGTGCGTTTCCTCTTACACATAAACAGCCACTCCAGATTTTCCAGTTTTTGTTGTTCTCTGGAAAAAGAAAGACACTGCCTTTTTGTGGCATTTTCCTAATGAGTCAACCGGCAATGATTTTTGCACTAACCCCCAATGCAGGTCAAATGGGGAAAAATGGAAGATGAAGGAAGGAGTTGAAACATTGGCCTTAAGGGTGAGAAGTTTGACTTAGTTCATCTGATAATATGAATTGCTGTATATGCATGTACTCAGTGAAAGCGACTGGCCAGACTTCATACAGGGGTAAACGGCTTCACTGCCATTAAATCCAGATGTTCAGTTACGGGGGCATTCGGGGTAACAGGTAAGGCCTGCAGCCTCATCGAAGAACTCGCTAAATCCCTCAGTTCTCGGCACCGGCCCTCGTACAGCTCATTAAACCATGATTATACTGCTCTCAAGGGTTTGGGCCCCGGACCAGCTCGTTACACAGGCAGCAGAGAACAGAGCTAGCGGGAATGCTCCGCATTTATGCCTTGTGCCTCAAGTCAGCATCATCTGTCGCGGTAGTTTGTTTCCAAACAAGGGGCTTCGTGTTTAATTTTGACAAATGCGTTCTCCTACATGGGGGAAAAAGAAGAATCTTAACAGGACGCCAAAGCTGGACTTAGGAACAGGAAGTAAACGTACCGTGGGGAGCTACAGGTTGTTGCTGTGTGAATCAGGGCTTGGCTAATGGCGTACACCTTTACTCTTGTGTATTCTATCATAATGTTGTTAGTATAAGGCCTTAGAGAAAAATGCTAATGCTAAGTGCTGCTTTGAATGAGCCTCGCATGGCAACCTGTGACCCTGCTGCAGGTTCACCCTCGGCCTGTGTGTGTGTGTGTGTGTGTGTGCATGTGTGTCTTTGAGTGTTTATTTTACTTTAATTAATCATCATCACTTATCTGCCTGTGCTTCTGTTCACCTACGTCTGGTTGGTATTTCAAGCAGGCGAAGATTAGAAGTGGTGTCAAGTATCCTGCTCCAGGGCTGCAATGTAACCTTCCTCCCGTGCTTTGACTGATGAGTGCAGATAATGCGGCGACTGAGAGTGTTAAAGCCTCTAATGGAGTGCACATCCAGCTCCATGCCAAAACAAGCATTCTTTGTGAAGAGAGGACAGGATCTTACTGTATTACCTTCGACTGGTGCCAGACTGGGGGGGGGCGGCCACGGTGATAGCTGAGTGCAGTAGATGCTAGGTTAAATGTCAACATAGTGAATTTATAGGTGATCAAGACCAAGGAGACACAAAGACAGTCTGAAACCCTGAATTTCCCTTTTCAACTCGTACACTGTCATAAAGTTTTATTATCCGACTATTTCTCAGATGAAGCCTGTGTGATTCAAATCTAGCCTGAGACTGTAGCTTATCTGCAGCACATCCTCTCTCCTGAAGTATTTTATTAATGCTATGTGTGTCCTAACCAAGGGGGGGCAATAGGAGAAATGTAAGGACAAGACATGAGCCAGACTTGAATGCTCATCTTCGCGGTCACATACTCCGCATGCCGGGCCGCCTGCGTAATGCTTGTGTAGCTACGAGAGCTCGACCTCGTGAATGACCCGTTCTCCAGCGGCGACGTTGCGACTGTGAGGGGGCGACACCATCGAGCTGAGACCTGAACCAAAGTCCACCCCACCAGAGCTCGGGTGTCACATTCAACCCCAGGGCTGGATGCTCCGCCACGAAAGGGGGGGCTACCGTCATCCATAACAGAACCGAGTCGCCGGCCGGATGTGTTTATTTTAAAATGGACAGCGATTACTTAACTATGCTTTAAAGATACGCTAGGCAGAAGAAGAATGCTGTGTGAATATTTAGAGTAAATGCTGGGATAGTTACAGTCAAAACACTACACAGCAGCACTAATACGCCGCTGACATGAAAATGAACGGCTTCCTGGCACTAATATGCTGCACGGCCCTTCACGGGAGACCTCAGCGCTCCTTTCCTCTTAACATTGCCCAGAACATTGGCGGACCTGCGCCGCTGAGAGCCGGGCCTCGCTTTTTCAAACAATGGACAGAAAAGGGTTTTGCGCCGCTTTACGACGGAGAAGCGGAGCCGTGGCCGCAGCTGGGAGGACAGAGGTGGCACCGGGCGCACGCGCCAGCTTTGATCTGCAGGAGGAGTTTGGACGAGGAGACGGAACGATCTAGTCAGCGAAGATGGCCACGAAGCGGAGGAACGTAGTGGGTCCAGGCCTGCAGGTGCAGGAAGGCCACGGTTCTAAAAGCTGGATGCGTTGAGCCAATGTGTTGATGCAAGGGGCTCATTGAATGGTCCGTGATGCTTTGCATTCACTGAAATAACCTGCAAAGCAGAGTTATGTTAATTTCCACCGGTCTCTGTGTAGATCAGGGGTCTAGACTGTGTTTCTGATTTTCCGCTCAGCGAAGACAAATTCCACTTTCCGGCAATATATTCAAGCACGTTTCAAACATGCAAATTATTTAAGCAATTTGCTTTATCTTGTTTATAGACCTGCCTGGAGGCTGGGAGGAGAAGCTGGAGCTGTAATGAAGCCAAGTGATCCTTTTCCATTTAGCAGCAGTCAAAGCCTAAAAGCTGAGTGAGAAGGCCTGTGAAGGCCCTTTAAAGCATATTGCCAACATCTTTCCTCTCAGCTGGGCCGACATACATAAAAGTGGACTCGTCAAGTCGAAATCGCGAAAGAAAACTGAAAGAAAATGATTTGAACCATGTGATGCGGATGAAAAATTAATTCATGTTCTTTTTTCCCCTGCTCTCTGTGCAGCTGTGCATGCTGATTAAAAACACTTACTGGAGCCCTTTGAAAGTTTTTGAGTGATTAAAAACATGAAAGGGCCTTTCACTGGAACCGTGAGGTTGAATCTGGATCCCCATTTCTGATGCTAAGAGAGAGCAGGCTGCAGAATGTAATAAACAGTAAAGGTTTGAAACAAGGCTACTCTGACAAATATTGTCTTTGGAGAGCGGCCAGATTCTTGCGCCGGTGACTCCATGCCAGAGGCAGAGCTCATCCAGGCCCGGAGTGCTCTCAAGTGGGCCTGAGTGTTGTTTTGGAGTTTGAAGGAAGGAGAATAGGCCAGCGGGGCCCCCTGCGAGAGAAGCCATTACAGTCCACTCAGCACACACAAACACAGAGCGGCCTCAATCTGGGTTTCTGCAAAAGGTGCACGGAACAGACTCGGGTCGGGTCACGGCACTGGTGCCTTTTGATAAGCTGCATATGATTTTGCAGTTATGATACTCATGCAAGTAATCTGGCGGCGGTTTATCCCAAACTCTCAGCTTGGCTTTACTCAATTATGAACTGTGTGCTGTCCCATTGTTGCACTATATCCCGGCCTTTGTGTCTGCTTCAACTTTCACCAGGGACTTTCTGAGTATTGTGTGTGTGTGGCTTAAAGCTTAGTGGTGGGGGGGGGGTCTAGCTGAAAGGATGTGTGTGTGTGTGTGTGTGTTTGTGTGTGTGTGTGTGTGTGTGTGTGTGTGTGTGTGTGTGTGTGTGTGTGTGTGTGTGTGTTAGACTTAGTGCAGCTTTACATACTACACAACACTGCTTTTGATGTGTGTGTAATTACATTTTTGCTGCATACAATAATTAAATTATATGTGGATTTGCTGCCTCATGTCCATGTTGCATCAATCCATCCAGAAAAACAGTAAAAACTGCTTCCCTTGGGTTTTCATCTTGTCAATCTAAGCATCGTTTGTTGCTGGAATATGCTTTTAATGTGATTTACTGAACCCTGCATAGCACACAGAGTATCTAATCTTAGCCTGGGGCCTCTGTCATCTTTCCCATGCCCTGCTGTCACACAAGCCCACGGTCACGTCTCTCGCAAAGGTATTTCCTCTGTCATTATTATCATTATTAATAATATTTCTTTTCATACTGCCCTGACCTGGTGAGGACCCCTCCACTTGGCTGCATAACTTGCATTTTTACACACACGGCTGTTTACACAGCTGCGTATCCATCAGGGCACGGTTATAAGTGGACGCATGGGTTCTGCCCGGTGCCATCTGGTACCCCTGGCTCCGAGCGGAACTCAGATGGACGCGGATTTCATGGCTGAGGGGGAGGCAGAAGGCACGGTGGTATCAGAAATAGGAGACGCGCGACGTGGAAGCCGAAGGCAGAGGCGACGGCGGAAGGGTGAAGTTGATGAGCATGTAAGTGGCTGCAGCACAGCAGATGCAGTGGCACAGAGGGGACGAGGGGATGGAGGGTGGGAACCTAGCGTGTGAAAACTGTGGCCACTGGGAAGCAGGAAACAACAGGTTGGGGGAGGGGGGGGGTCACGGTATTCAGTGTGCTGTGCCTTTCATTTGTTTCTCCCTCATGCTAAGTAAGCAGAAAGAGGAAACACACAGAAAGTCACTTCCACAATTTTGAATATTAGCACCTCTAACCACGCTGTGGCACACACGCTCAACCAACAGTGAGATAAGGGGTTCGGAGATTTTAAAAAGCACCGTGTGGGGAAGGACAGGAGGCAGGACAGAAACGGGTCCGGGTCCGAAATGGGTCCAGTCGAGTTGAGATGAGCGATCGGGCTGGAAACTGAAAGGAGTAACAGGGACAAGAGCTGCAGGGAGAGAGGAGGCTACTAGAGGGTGAGGGGGCAGAGTGTGAGTACAGTATGTGAGGCCAGCCGAAGGGGGCGTGGCCAGGGCGTGAGTGACAGGGGGTATGTCTTGACCACAGGGACGCCTACTCCGTCGAGGAGCTCAGAGGAGCCCTGGCCCAGATCTGGCAGCTCAGACTGAACCCAAGCCGTGGGAATCATTTTCTGCACCGTAGTCCACTTCAAACGTCCACTTCACTCTCTTTTTGTGCCTAAAGCAACACGTGCGCGGCGCGAGGAGCGAAAAAGCGGCGGAGAAAAACACCGCATCAAAATCTGATGAAGCCATTTTCATCGCGGCGTCCGACTCTGACAGGCGCGCGGCGTAAACTTTTCAAATCGAAACACATTAAGCACGACTATGAGGCGTCAGCTGATCTGAAAGCAGCTGTGTGATGTTGACAAAAGGTCCGGACGATGAAACATCTGGACAGCGACTGTCCTCTCGGGCTTTAATCGACAATCACGTTAGATCTGGGAAAATGAATGAATGAATGAACGAATGAATGAATGAATGGCGTTTGGAAAATGAGGTGATGCTGCACAATGTGGGCTACGTCATCGGTTCAGGCTCTGCGTCTGTCACTTTCAGCAACTTTCAGGCAGTGACAGGATCCCGCCGCGGGACAAACAAACAATGGGCCGAGTACATCGTGTACGCTTGGACGCAGGCTCTAAAATAACCCGTTTATCGTCTGTATTATCTCACTGCGTTTTCTTTTGATCACGTCCCCCGCAGGAACTCCTGCCGCAGCGCGTGCCGGCCTTGTCCGTCTTAAACGAGTTTGATTTCCTACCAGACAACAAGCGGCCCCGCGTGAGGAAATGGAGGCTGCCGCGACAGACGCGTTAAAATGCCGTATCGCCCCCCGTCCGTTGAAAACACAGAACGCAGCCTTGGGCCGTGCCCCCCCCTCGCTGCCCTTCCTGTCTGTCCACTGCCACTCTTTGATTCAGCTCAGCTGTAATAACAATAAATCTGAGGTTTACAGGTTGTTTAGGGCGGAGTGGAAGAAAGGAGGCATGGAAGGAAAGTGGGAGCGGAGCTTTATTTCATTTAACCTCTTATTTATTGGGTCCCGCTGAGATTAGCGTACAGCAGGGACTGATAGGAAACCACAATAAACGTCAGCCGATAATGCAGTTAAAAAACTACACATCGATATAAAAACCTAATTAGGGAGTTATCCTTCCAGACGTGGGTGTGGTTTTATTGGAGCTTTAATAAACGCACATCCTGAAGGAAGTTCTTTAGAATTGTTAAAGGAGCAGTGAGTCAGATTTTCACAGTTCCACAGGAAAAGTGTGACCACAGCAGAACCTGCCAGGTGTTGAAAGGCTGGCCGTTCTACCGGTGACTCAGCTATTGTGTCCGAGCGTCGACCCGCACGGGGCCCGGGTTGGTTTCCAGGTCCAGTCTGGGTTCTGGCGAACGCCCACTGGCCTCGCTTCGACCTCCTATTCCCTCGTCTCATCTGAACTTTACGCGTTTGCGGAGGCTCGAGGGTACGGGCTGGTGGAAGCAGGACGGGCTCGGGAGGAGCCCCGGCCCTCGCCCTCCGTCTGCCCTGATGGGATTAACGTCTGTGGACCATGTCTGGAGATGACAGGTCATTAGTGCGCTGCGTAACATCCTCGGGGACTAGATGTTGTCTGGAGGCCTGTCTCAGCAGACCCATCAGCGGCTGATCGCAACACTCAATTAGAGCAGCAGCTCCAAACAATCGCACAGACGGGCAAACGGACGCCCTGAGTCGTTGGCTGTCTACTTTAAAATGCAATGGAACAGGCAATGGAATAGGTAGCGATAAAATGTCAAACCCTTAAACGTCTTTGATGGCTTTTTCCAGGCCTTTGATATCCATTTATCCATTTGTGTGTGAGATAAACGCAGATGCATGTGTATGAACAAAAAATGAATGGACCCAAATGGATAAAGGGCTGATAAAGGCTGTATGTGTGAACGTATCATGTTGATGATCTATATGCTCCTGTTTAAACCTGTTGGTGATCAACCAGCAGGGGGCAGCGCATTCAAGTGCACCATGGCATTTTTAAAGCCTCAGTGTCTGACAAACCTATATTTTTTTAAAGTGTAATATTATTATGGCATTCAAAGGGTATGTTGCTCAGGCTATATCTAACTAAATCTGTGTGCAAGATTGATAACGTTGACTTGAGAATTAGTGCATCCTTCCATGGGCTCCCGTCCGCGTCGGGTCTATTACTACATCTCAGTGGCCATTCACACAGACAGCCCACGAACAGACCTGTGACACCATATCTGTTTTTCGTGGACCAACACATCGTTGTCTCTCTCCCTCTTGCCTCAGATAGTTAAAGTTTTACTCGTTCACTTCTCACAGAGTCCCAGAAAACAATTCAGCCCATAAAATCCAGACTCGGCTCGCCATATGTGAAAATGTATGTCTCCCACGGGCGCCCTAGAGGAAAATCACTGGGCGGGAGACAGCGAGCGGGGGCTCGTTTCCTTGCTTTCCTCTCTGGAAGGGAAGGATGACGGCGCGTGTGCTCAGTGGGCTTGGATGGAGGTTCTGATGTGGCTGGGTGGTGCTGCTCAGGCCTTGTTATCCACAGTGTTATCCAGTCAGTAAACCTGTCAGAGTGGAGCTCATGACGCCTCTAAGCGATTGAGAGGAGTAACGCAAAGCAGCGATTCTGGGCTCAACATTTATTGGCTTTCCCTCAAACTGACACCTCGGTGTTGCAATCGGCCGGGTCGAGTTGCTCAGCAAGTGGCTGTGCATCCAACGAAATGTGTTTTTTTTTCTTCCAAATAAACTTCCATCCGTTTGCTCATCGCTCATAGGGGGGGGGGGGGGGGGGGGACTATTGCGAGCGCCGCATGAAGCAGGAGTTATCTAAATCCCTTCTGTAAACACGGCTTCAGTGGCCGCTTGCCAGACCTAAGCACGCGTCATGTGTAAAATGTTTGTCAGGGCCTCATCTGCTTGTTTTAATCTGTGTCTGTTGTGAAAGCTGTTTGTCTGCGTTTGGCTCTACGCTGTTGCATTATTTACCCGTTTGGGTATTAATGGGCGATTCCACAGATTTAAACTTTCGTACATGTACCATATATTAATCGTATAGTTATTGTATGTATAATTATCAATAATTATACAATATATAATTATTATATATAATTTCATAAATATATGGGACATTATTAAATGAACAATTAGTTAATTAATTAATTAATTAATAATAGAACAGCTATTTTTTCACACTCTTTTATAAATGTGCTTATTATTGTGAAATATTTAATGGGGATTATTTGTATTAACATAGATGATGACAGGCCTTGTTATTGCATAATGTCATTTTAGCACTATTCTCTATCTATTTCAAAACAGCCCATTTATTTTGGAGTTCCATATGGCTGCTCTCTTCCGATGATGTCATTTAGTTGCATGTTCTGTGGAGGCTGTAGCCTTGGTTGATCTGCTCCCTCAGATGACATCATCTGAACTCAAAACTCTATCAGCAAGGTCGTCTGGAAATGTTTTCCAACTCATAGCAGCAAAATATATGACTGCACTGCAGGAAAGGCAGATGCAAGCAGAAAACCATTTAAATTACATTTAAATCTTTGGTTTATAATTTCTTTAGCTACTCTTAAGATTTACAGAAGTTTTGATTATTAAGCCTTTTTATCGTTAATTACAATAATTTACACTTTAATTGGCACGTTTAAGTTCCATTGTGTGTGTGTGTGTGTGTGTGTGTGCACACACTGCTGTGCTTATGTAACAAAGAATTCCAATAACTCAGAGAAAATGCTTACAGTAAGACTCATCTCTGACCTCTGCGAGGTCAAAGGTCAAAAAAGATGCTAGCAGGTAACAGAGCTCCAGTATGTCAATGCTGTACATTTGCCTATGTTTCTATCTCTGCTTATGTATGAAATGTGGGCTTATTTGTGCCTTTGTGGTTATTATGTTCACTTCATTTGCAAACAATGTCTTTTCACCGCAGCTGCAAATCACAGGCCTCTGTTTTGTCCTCTAGTGGAAAATGTGAACGTTGGGAAGCGGTGGGAAACTTTTACTACACCAACATGTAAACTTGGAAAAAGACTTAATTGTGTGCCATTATACCCGCTGCATTGCTCTCTTGCTCCTCTGTGTTTATTTAACTGAAAGCAAACCCGAAAAGCTCGACTCTAATTGTGCGGTGGGCTTGTTTTATTTGCAGAAAAGCAGCGCTACGTCCCTCTAAGCTTTTGGACTCCCCGTATGTCATTTAACGCATGACTACTTGCGTGTCCCTGTGCATAACAAATGGATCACAGAGTTGGGTTTTTTTGTTTTTTTTTAACTCGACGAGCGACACCAACAATGTCCTGTGCTGCTGTAAACTCCTCCTCCTGTGCTTGTGATCAAGATGGAGCATAAAAGCTAAATTATCCCTGTATCACCCCCCCCCCCCCCCCCCCCCCCCCACACACACACACACACACACACAGGTGATGTCACGCAGGGGGAAGTACAACAGCAGTGAATGCTGACAGACAGCAATGACTTCTACTGTATCGCTCTTTATCTAACCAAGAAAAGGGAGATGTGGCAAACCTGGATTTCATAAGCAGCCTGCTCTCTGACTCAGACCGTTACTATGTGGTAAGGCTCGCATGTCTGTTGGGAAGAGAGCGGAGAAGGAGAAGCTAGAAAGGATCCTGCGGTATGACCAGTAAGTGGAGCTCTGAGGAACCCGGTGACCCTTCTTCTTCTCTACGTGCTCCTGCCATGTCTTTCGCCACACGTCTATCACGTACCCGCTTTTTAATAATAGGCCAGAGCGCGTGAGGCAGAGTGAGCTGGAATCTGCGTAGGACGTGTGCCCGTGTGTGTGCGTGTGTGCCCGTGTGTGTGCACGCGTGTGTGTGTGTGTGTGTGTGTGTGTGTGTATATGTGTGTGTATGTGTGTGTGGGGGGTAGTATTGATCATATTAATGAGGACAAGTTAGTTAAAAAAAAATTAAAAAAACAGCAGCTGCTCATTTCATAACTCTACTAATTTGTTACAGATCTTTACCTAAATCCAGCAGATGAAGCCTCTGGCACGTTTGTGCTGAAGGTCAGACTTTGACAGTTATAGTTCCTCATTATTCAGATCTCGGCAGCGGTTTCACAGCCCTGTGTGGTTTGCTGCACCAGACAGCAGCTATCAACAGCCTATCTCTCTCTCTCTCTGCATCATGTAACAGCCCACGGACGAGCAAACACGACTCAGGAGTGGATGTGAAGATGCTCTTGTTTTATTTAGACTGATTTAAATACTTCAGGCGTCTTAAGAACGCTTGTGCAGTGCGTTGGCGATGCTTTCTCTTGACCAGCATGAATAAAACGTCACAGTTTTGCTTTGAGTTGAAACGGTTTGCTATCAGCGCATTGGGCAACGGGGCATGTGGTGCATAAATCTGTGGCAGCTGTGCTGTATCGCCTGTAACTCGTTAATGCCCGTCTTTGATCCTGACTGAGGGCACTGCGTGTATTTTTGAAAACACCAGAATAATTAATTTAACAGTGATTTTTACGAGAAAAGACTTTTGCAGTATGCAGTTTTTTGTACAAACAAAGGAAATGATACAAAATCAATACTAAAACTTTGCAGGGCGACGACAACGTTCAAACTTGAAGCAATGAACCAAAACCAAAATGTTTTCACCAGAGATGCGCTGTTGTCCGCAACCGTTTTAATTGCCTCCAGCTGTGGGGAGTTCTTCCAGTTCCTACAACCATCCCTGCATGTAAACGCGCCATCCTTTTTTATGAAGGAAAGGCAAAGGAGGAGAAAGATATAAATGTACAGTATGTCTCAAAGCTGTCAATCAGAGGCACACGCTGTCAGACTCCAACTGTTCCCGTCAGCGCTCAGATGTCCACGAGGCCTGGCAGCGTTTAAACTCGCGTCTCGTGAGCGATGAGGGGACGCAGGCCCCGGCCAGGGGTCAGGGGCCCGACCTGCTCCCTCTGAGCTCGGATTGGATTACATGCGTCCAAACCCACTGACACATCGGCGTGTGATGAAAGCTCTCGCTGACTCATTTGAAAGTCCAAGGGGAAGGTTATTTATTTGTCGGCGTCAGGCTTTTAAAATTAGAACAAAGAGAAGAAGGGAAAGAGAAGAGGACATTTGTTTGAGTCACACAAGAAGTTGTGGAAACAGTGAGCCAGCATTTCCATGAAGCACACAACAGTATTTATTTTCCCTTCACTTATTTATTAGTATTATAAGTATTTTGGGAATTTAAACGATTTCATGAACTACTTCAAAATAAAAGCCTTAATAAAAACACAAACAAGTGATGTACATCTGACCCTGCCGACCTTTGACCCCAGCTCTCTTTTGAAGGAGACGCTCGTCTGGCAGACGGATGTTTTTGGGGCTTCGTCATAAAGATGCTGCTCACGTCGCACAGCTGCCCGATAACCTCTGCGGGCCCTGAGCGGCTGACAGCGAGCATTCTCCACATTCCTGCAGCAGGAACGTCCCGTTTTCCGACATTGTCTCTTTGGTGGCACCACAACGCATCGCGTCCTGCTGAGCTCTGCAGATGCAGGAACTGAATCATAGGGGTCTTTTGAAGTTCTAAGCTGCAGGAAGCTGCTGAGCGAAGCGTTTTTCTGCAGATAGGTCTGGATGGTCTCTGAGGCTTCTTATCTGATACCAGTTGCCTTCAGCTTCTCTTGTGACTCAATCAACTTATAGCAGCATAATGTTAAAAGGACACTTAAAACCTAAAGCAGGCGTGGTGAAAAGCTCCGTCAGCACCTTGGTGCTCGACAACGAGGAAGTATCCGTGTAAAGACACAAACACAAGGCTAAATTTAACATCAGTATTACTCTTTACTAATTAGTTGTGGCACGTGTCTGTCACCCAACTGTCGTAAATACGCCACGGATGCCTCTCTAACCACTTGGCGTGCGTGCAACCAAGTTAAAAAAACGATTATTACGATGATATAATCCCAGAGGAGGAGAATCAGGACTTTATGGCGCGTTCAGACAAGCACACAAAAGCTCATTTACAGGATGAGTCAAAGGGAGGAAGCGTGAGAGGTTTAAGGTGTGGCTGCCTAGATCTTCAGCTTTCTCTGTCTTTATATGCAAGACTATATCACAATTATATATATATATACGTTATAATTATCATGCTCTTGGCTAAAATGGCCCTAACTGTGTGTGGCAGTAGGTCAGTTTAAGGCCCCTCTGATTTCATGCAGCACAGGGAAGTGTTTGATAGTGTGGTCAATCATTCTGCTGCTTTTGCAACTACTACTACTTCTACTATATGTTCATACTCATACGCCTGCTCCCTTAGTGATATTTGTGCTGCATGGAGCCAAAACAATAACAGGAAACCGATTCACAAAAAGCAGTAGTCTGATCACTCTGATTGTGCATTTTGAGACGCAACAGTTAATATGGGCCGCTTATTTTTCACAGTTTCTTTAAAACCTTTTAAGTAAATAACTTTGCAGCTCCTAAAAATTCAAGCTCCTTCCAAAAGGTGTTTTCAAGCATCTGTCGAGGCTTGTAGTCAATTCATCACTCACGAGAGAGCGCTTTCATGCCTGAACATAAAAACAGCATCTCCTCTCACCGCGAGTGGAGAGGATCATTTTACTATGCGATGTGCAGGTCGACCGACAGCAGAGGAGGAATCGAATCGTCTGCAACATGTGGCGACGAAGCAGATGTGCAGTGAGTGGCGCTGGAAGCCTTTACGCTGTCCAGCAGCCAGAGGAACCGGGCCCTCGAGGGCCCCGTGTTTTTGTCTCAGACACGCTAGGCCTGTCTGCCACTCGCGGCTCCTCTCACTACAGAACCCCCCGCCCCCCGTCCCCCCGCGGGCCCCCGGCCAATGGCGGAGCAGCTCAGGTCGCCACCGAGGCCAGACAGGGCGTTGTCCTCTCGGAGCTGCAGGCGGACCGACCGGGAGACGAGTTCACGTGACACGTGTTGATTTGTCGGAGTGGAGAAATGGAGAGAGTACGGAAAAAAAAACGAGGGGGGAGAAAGGAGCGTGCCTGCGAAATGAAGTCGAGAAAATGTCATTTGGCGGGAAAGCAGGAGGGGGGAGTAGCAGAGGGAGTAGAAGGAGGGGGAGGAGGGAGGCAGCGCACCGCTGCACGCTCCCCCTGTGTCATAGATACTTCCACTCATCAGCTGTTTGTCATTGCCGTGACTCATGAGCGGAATTATTTTATCCATTAAAACTTTACTTGACTACGCTGCTGGGCCTGTCTCACTGTTTGATTTAATTACATTCACAGAGTAAAGCAGTCGCTTTACTGTAAATCAAGAAGAGAAACATCACAACTCAATTATTGGATTTTGACATTGTCTTTGTCTAAGACACTGTCTTTAAATAAGCTGTTTGGCCATTTGACTTCTCCAGGATGAGACAGGGTCTATGAACTGTCCTGCACCAGGACATGTGTTACATATCTGGAAAATCACCGCCACAGACACTCCCACAAACACACAACAGACGTGTGCTCATGTGTTGCTACATTACTGTACGCTAACAGAAGCAGCACCAACTCCTTAACTTTGAAATGCTGTGAAGATGATGACATCTAACAGTCATGTTATTTTCACATTCTGCAAACAGAACTGAAATGGTGGCTTAAAACTATTGCGCCTCAACACTTTGATTTGGACGATCTGTCAGCGATAACCGCATGTAAAGCCACATAAAGATGGAGGAGCACAGTTTCTGCATGACGTGACTTTAAAAGTCTTGGTGGATGACATGGGTCAGGGTCAGGGATCATCATATAGTTCAACTCATTAGACATTGCCAGGAACCGTGGCCGCTACATGTATATTTCTGGGTTCTGCTTTTTTAGGCCCTCAGTCATTACAAACCGGTACAGCCTGTAGCGTCTTTACTGGAAATACAGTAAATAAACCCACTCGGCCGGTATTTCAAGACGCTTCCTTTCAACCTCGCCGAGAGCAGCAATGACAGTAAGCGACAGTCACTCCTACAGTACGAAACGCTGCAGTGTTCAGGTCGTGATGAAGTAAACGGACTCTAAAATACTTTATTTTCCGTACGACCTAAACGCTTCAGCCAACAACACGAGGCCGCGATGTTCTGGTCCCACAAAGAGTGAAGACTTTTCACAAAGCCGCAGTGTTCTTAAAAGAGACACAATATGATGAACACATAAACCTCATCTACTGGACTTCATCTATTATTCTTTTCATATTTATTTTGTATTCCCTGAGTCAAAAGAGCAGATTAAAGCACATTACACGAGCCGATTTGTGCTGCACTCGTCTGGCGATCGTCCAGTCACGCGTGTTTAATTCCATTCTGACCTCGTGTAGGTGAAGTAAGTGCTTATTCACGTCCCTTGTTTAAGTTCCGTCATATGTTTTCCACATCGGGCCTCCGTGCAGAGCCTTCGCCCCATATTGGAAAAGCCTTCGGACGGAATTATCCCGACCACCTGTTCCTGATCCAGAGGCATTAATAGACGAGTGGAAGTCGCGTGGGCTGCTGTAAAAAAAGAAAAAAGGAAAGACAGGGAGACAGGCGCCCCTCTCCTCAGGCACATAAAACAGAGACGCGTCTAGACATGACAGAGACGGGGAGTAGGGAGGACGCGTGCGCTTGGGAGACGGATGAGGTAAACGCAGAGAGATAATGATGAGAGTCAGATAAAAGTGGATGAAAAACGTCCATACGTCTTGTTTTTTCAATTTGGATCATTTCAAAGCAGCCACTTGAACAACCTTCTGGGGCCGTTTCCTCTACCTGATGACCTCAGTGCAGCATGGGAGGCGTGAGTCCAGGAGGCTGCAGGCGTGTTTCACGCGTGCACCCGTGACTCTGCGCGATAGCAGTGTTTGCCCCCGGTTCGTTCTTTACTCTGAGTTTCGGTGACATCATTCATCAAACAGCCATCGCTTGCTCAGGCTCCTGCGCTTGGACACAGCGTCTTTGTTCAGACCTTGACACAATGCTGCCGGCTGAACATGTGACTCCTTCTGTGTGTGTGTGTGTGTGTGTGTGTGTGTGTGTGTGTGTGTGTAACCTGTCATCATTAGGACACAAGCCTGCCCACGGACCCCCCGGCAGGATCCGAGCCACGCGGCTCTGCTCTCAGCCTGTCAAGCCGTCGCAGCCTGACCACGCGGACCTCCCCCTGTAATCTTTGTCCCAATGGAGCGTTTTCAACAGCATCAACACGCATTCCAGCGAATACAGGAAAGTAAACACACACAAACACCAAACACACCCACGTGGGCCGTGACCTCAGCCGTGAGTTCACTCCACTCCCGCACATATGGGCCCCTGGCACCGGCTCAGCTCTCGGCGGCTGCCCTGCTACTATCAGCACATTTTTAATTGCCTGGCTTCGGAGATGTGTGATGACAGCACTCATGTTTATTTTTATATGCCGCCATAAAGTCCCGAATAGCCCCGGACCGTATAAGGCGCCTGCGTACGCCGTTTGCTCATTAGGGCTCGTATTTTTAGACTGTTCGTACAAAGTGTTAGTTTTGCTCTCAAACAACAAATGGAAATGGAGAAAAAGAGTCTGCAAAGCATCCAAGCATCCATTTGAAGCTACAAGGCACATTGGGTTCTATGTCTGCATAATGTGTCTCATAATGGAGCTAACGAGGTGCCAGGTTACTATTTTAGCGGCGCCATAAATAAAGCAGTATCCACGGACGATGCAGCACAACGTGCCTCACCTGCACATCAGGTGATGGTGCTCAAAAGGCATGACTTGAAATAAAACAATAGCTGCCACACCTTCCCAACAAAGAAAATATTTCACGAATGAATCTCAGCGTGCAGCATCGTCCGGTCTTTCGCGTTGGTCCTGTAGCTCTGCGTTTTCCGTGCCCATCCCTTTCCTTTCATCTCCAGGCACCAGAGACTTCCATCTACTGTATGTGAGCCTAGCCTCAGAGGCAATCCTCGCGTCACTCTGTATCACCTGCACTCGGCTCTCCGAGCATGAATTCAAACACCAGTGGTGCGATCGCCGTGCGCCCGAGTCACAAGGTTTGTTTTAAACACCACAGTCGATACGCGTCCACACCACAAATAGTGGTAGAGTAAATAGAGTAAAAGGCTGGTGGCCTGTCGCAGTCTAATGAAGGAGCCCATAGTGAACAAAGGAACTCACAGGAAATACAGCAAGGCCTTTTCAAAATAAACTAGCAAGGCAACAATCTAAACAACTGCTTATAGTCAAAAGGTAACATGAACCTTCTACAAGCAGACACTAGATAAGAGATAGAGCCTTACAAAATGCAAGGCTTTACTCAAAGCGATTGAACATTGGTGAGCTTACAATCACGCGGCGCGAAGCAGTCGTTGCTTCAGGTGTCACGTGTCTCAATTGGTGCTTTCTTTAAGGTCGGACGCAGGCCGCAAAAATGAAGGAGCAGCTGCGAGATGAGCTCCCGACCGCTCGGCAGTCAGTGGACATCATCGTACTTGACCTGGTCTTTGAACGCCACACGCGCACACACACACACACACACACACACACACACACACACACACACACACACACACACACGCACGCACGCACACACACACACACACGCACGCACACACACACACGCACACACACACACACGCACACACACACGCACACACGCACACACACACACACACACACACACACACACACACACACACACACACACACACACACACACACTGAGGGGGGCAAAGAATGGGCATGCGACACGAGGAGTGCTCCCTATACTTAGTGAACTCCTGGCGCTTTAATGGGCCTGACGTAGTTCCATGCTGCGGTCTGAGGTCTCCCCACCAGCATCTATTTTTCCTCTGAAACTAAGAGCTGGAAGACAACACCGACCATTAAAAAAGGCTAAAAATGTATCTAATGGCCACCACCGTCAGCTGAAAATAGCCCTGCAAGGTTATTATTATCATTAATGAGGGATAAATTTCCCCACTGGCTTATGCTGGAGTCTGGAGCTCTTTAACACTATGATGGAGTTTGTTCTTCTTTCAGCCGCTTTGACGAATTGTCAACAAACATGGAGATAAAAAAAAACTTGTGTTCCTGTTTTAACTTTCTTAATTTAGAATTTTTCCAAACCCTCGTGAAGCTCCAACAACTCAGGTCGGAGGCCGACCGTTGATTGTGGACATTTCCTTCTCACAGTCGCAGCCTCTTAACGTGGCAGCAGTGAAATGATGTAAAACTTTCACTCTTACTGATCCAAAACGAACAAATATGCACTTTGACCAGCATTTTTAGTATTTTTTGTTCCATCCTTGCGGCAAAATACACCAACGTATTGTTGATACAGGATATTCTGGTTGTGTTTTGTCGTTAAACAGGAACGTGGAGTTCATGGTGACATATGAACTCATGACAAGCGAGCGGCGGACGAGTGTGACGAGGCCTGCTGTTCCTGATGACGAGGCGGGACGGAGGAGGAGCTCTCCGCTCCCTGCTCAGTGAGGGAGCACTGCGTGTGTGAGGGAGTTGGCTGAGCTGCCGGGACAGAGTAGAGGAGAGTAAAGTGCAAACCAGAGGAGGAGGACAGACGTAGTAGTAATCTTATCTCTGTGGCCTACTTTCAAACATTATACAGCAGAAACGGTCAAACCGACCTCTACACAGTCATTTATATAGGCCGCGAGTTACTTCCACAGTGTTTGTTACATACTCACAAACAAGCTTTTATGTTATGTTGCTGTTAAAGCTCGAAAATACTTAAGCTACGTGAAGCTAACACTAGCGAGACAGAAGTTGGATAATTCGAACAAAGTGTATTTTCCACATGTTGTTTGCTGGCTTCATGCGGTATCTGCTACAGACAGGGCGTTATTATCATTACGAATCCATCTCGGCTCCATAAATTCATAAAAGTGATAAAATACAATAAAATAATCTGCGTGCATCGTAACCCAGACGAGTGGCGGCGCTTGGGTCGCGTTTATTGCATAATGGAAATGTAATCACCACCGCACAACTTGGTTTGTGGAGATGGTAAAATGCACTGAAAGGCAGACCAGTCGGCTGCTGTCTAGAGACTACGTGTAACTGTCGCTAATATCTCAGTTGGTGAACTATTAGCACTGAACTTCCACCGTGTTGCGGTGCGAAAGTGAGAAACGAAAAAACAGACTGTGACTCGGGGACTTCTACATTTTCACCACCAGACTGACCGGGACGCGTGTGCTGCTGCAAGACTGCAGCGGCAACAGGACAATGCACCATTCGTGAACTTTAACTGTGCACATTTACTCCAGGACCGACCCGCTGGCTGGTTCTGAACATGCACGGTGAACTGAGCAAAGTCTCTTATTATTGGAACGAAGTGGGCGAAAATCCTGAGGACAGAAGATCCGATAAAGAAAAAAAAGGGATGACTGCTGATGAATGTTGAACATAAACATGTGGATGGTGCGTGACAGCCGGAGGTACGGCCATTATTAATCAACCGTAGCTGCTCAGTGCGGAAAATATTCCAGCGAGTCTATATGTTTGGCAGGAAATCAAGTTCTGTGCATGTCTCCCATCTGCAGAGTCTACAGACGGTCGACGTACAGATCGGCATTAATCTGAAAACCTACGACTTCTATGATGCATGAGTGAGAGAGTTTCTGAAACGAGCGCTTATCCTCACAAGTATGAGCTTGATTCACCTTGACTTGAAAGGAAAAGGTGATAAGTGAAGCACTGACAGGGAGAAGCCCCCCCCCAACCCCCAACCTGGATTTGATCCCTCTCCCTCCACACCAGGCTCCGCTTCGTCTCTTATGGCTAATTAGATTAGTGCACTTTATTAGCCGGCCAGAGGCCGAGAGGAAAGGTCGACAAATAAAAGTAGAATTAAAACATACCACCATTAAACAATAACTGTATCATCACGCCCCTCGTGCCTCGATGCTCAGCTGATTGTCACATCACATGCTAACACAAACAGCCACACTGGGGCTTGTTTGCATTGAGAGCGGCGACTATGAAGGGAATCCATATTAATACACTTTGTGCATCTGTTGTTTTTGATTTTGTCCTTGTTTCAATATTATGGACTGTGCCGTCTGTTTTACAATACAGCTGAAGGTAGTCTGAAAAACAGCAAAAGCACTGGATAGAAACATTAAATGTTGCTTCATGAATTCATGATGTAACTGTGAGTTTGGCAAAATGTAATAGTCCGAAAACAACAGTTGATCGTATCACTGCCCATGAAGTTCATGATCTCAGGTACTCGGACCCCCCCAACACCAGTATATTTTGAAGGGGCCCCATTTAGGGGGTTAGGGCCAGCACTGCGTCGTGGCTTTACGACACCTATAAAGAGTTTATAGTTGTCCAGACCAGGACATTAGATTTTTGTGGGGGAGGGGTCACACATTTGTCTGGTTTCTATTCTATTCTCACTTTGCTAATGTAATCTAACAGTTTGTTGTGAATTCTCAGAAGGGAGCTTTGTTGAGCTCATAAGGCTCATTTGCTGAACAGTGGCCTGAAATATTACACATGCATGTTCCCTTTCTGAATCAGCACAGTGTGCTAGCACAATGTCTGTATTTGGGTCATTTCTGCTAGAAGCAGCTCAAACTTTATCGTCTGGTGGCTAATTTCTTCATTATTATTTGCAGAGGCTACTTGACATATTGTCTAGTGGTGGTTTAGTTTCACCTACACACACACAGGCCTGATAAGCCTCCAACTATCTCCAGCCTGCATCTACCTTCTCTATGGCCGGCTGACCGCCCCCCTGCTGGGAGGGGGCCGATTCGTTTGACCGCTGACCTTGCACTACTTGAGCCCCTTTGAAGTCGGCTGGTTGGAGGTTTCTTAACAACGCTGGACATTAAAGGGAGCGGTGATCAAACCGCCGCTTCCTTTTATAGACCGGCCTACATGAGAAAATGGCCTCCCTCAGGGCTAACAGCATGATGAAAAGGTGGCCTAATGAGAAACGCCCTAAATGGCAGAGTGTCTCCTACCTGAGGGTGACAGAGGTCCTGCTGAGTGGACGCCATAAAGCTGCTTGTTTGCTCAAACCTTAGTAAACATTTAACAAGAACATTTAACGAACACAAAGTAAATCCACGTAATGTATCACATCAAAACTTCAAGACGAATGAACTGTGAATCTCTGTTTGACTCTGGCTGTTATCTTGGTTTTATCAGCCTCCAGAAGGAGTCTGTCAGTGGGAGATTTGAGCAACGCCACCGGTGGAGCGCGAGATAGGCGAGCTGACACCGAGAGCGGCACAGTCTAATTCATGCTTTTTCCTGCTGTGGTTGTTTTCCCCTTCCTTATAACTGGCAGGGATTGATTTAGAGGCCGCTGCTGCCGAACGCACCCCCCCCCCGTCTCTCTCTGCGCTAACGGCAGAGGTCGTCAGCAAACGCAAGGACATTCCTGCAGCTCGGTGCGTCTCCGCGTGGAACTCCCTGCCTCCATTTATCTGCTTCCCTCTGTCAGACCAGTGAAACGCTGCGGTTTCAGCTTTCTGCTCTAGTTTGTTAGCTTTGCCTCGCTTC
This sequence comes from Betta splendens, assembly GCF_900634795.4. Lineage (NCBI taxonomy): Eukaryota > Metazoa > Chordata > Actinopteri > Anabantiformes > Osphronemidae > Betta > Betta splendens. The sequence continues at coordinate 6,349,355 of NC_040889.2, read as the reverse complement.
CTTCCATGCATTTGCACGCCACAGAGGCTGCCAGCGCTCTTTGCGCTCTTTGTGCCCGTGTGTGTGTGTGTGTGTGTGTGTGTGTGTGTGTGTGTTTATTCTACAGCGTCGAGCCCTTGGGATGTGACCCATCATAATGACTGCTCATTACCTACCATGCTCTCCTATAAAGATATATTTATACACCCAAGGACATAACCTCATCGCTCATCTACATAACAATTATGGCTCATTTTATAGGCCTCTCTGGAGCCATTCAGGAAGCACAGAATCCACTCAGTTGCAGAAATGGCCTGGGTGATAGACAGATTGGAAAATTAACAACAGCCACCAGTCATAACGACGGTTAAATTGCTGCTGTGGCTTGTAAGTTTGTCTACCAATCTCCTTTGGTAGATGCGACGGGTAAACTGATGAGACAGAGGCTTCAACAACAACACTCTGGTCATGCGAGCCCGTTACAACAGAACAATGAGTGAATGTTCAGAGAAAATCATGAATTTGAGCAGCTAAACTTGGATTGGTGCTCAAAAGACCATAAAACCACCTTTTTGTTTTTGTCCTCGCTCAGCTGTGATATTCCCAGCGTGTGTTGACACAGTTCGGGTCACGGTCTACCTGGCGCCACGAGTGACACGATGACACGATAAGCGCAAAGTGTGACACTGTGGCGAAGGGTCAACAGTTCAAGGACAAGGAGAATCAAGAACACGTGCAAGAGTTCAAAAAATGCTTGAGTTGTGCACAGACTGAAAGCAGATGCAGGTATTTATGACGCAGGGCTCATTTCGTGTAGGATAAATAAAAGGATGATAGAAGAAAGCTTCGCTTGTACCTGGACTTCGATCTCAGACTTGGACAATCTTTCTCTTGATTGTGTACAATTGTCAAACCTTTGTGCCGTAATTACAGCAGCACCCTGTGATTCTAGAGCTTAATTACAGTTAATGATCGACCAGCGCAGACACATTACGGCTTATCTCCAGCTAAACGCATCATCCTTTTGGAAAAGGCCCAAACGCTGGCAGGTGCGTGGTGTTGACTTCACTGTGGATCCGTGCGTGTGCGCGTTGATCATGAACAGATGGTTAATGTCCAGAGGAGAGATAGACCTGGTGCTGACTGATTTGTTTTCCTGACCAACGTGCAGCTCCTTGTAAAAACAGATGTTTTTAATCACATGTTCATCCGGGCCAAAAGCCTCACGGAGGTGTCGCGTTAAATTAATTCATAAGTGGAATGTGAGCATTAACTCACGAGCGAAGGATCGTCTTTCGACGGCGATGCGCTGGATGTGACATTTGGGCTGCGGTTTAGCAGGAGACAGACGTGTTGTTTTCTGTTAGCTCTGTCTGTTTCCTCCTTTCTGTGCGCGCGCACACACACACACACACACACACACACACACACACACACACACACACACACACACACACACACACACACACACACACACACGCACGCATATGACACACACACGCAGCAGCGGTTCACCAGCACAAACGTGGGTGCAGGTTCGGCCTTGTTAGATATGATCAGTGCCAAAAGTTGTCGGATGTCCTCTTTGCATGGGTTGTTCGGGTTGAAACGTTAGCGTCAGATTAAAGAGCTGCTCCGGCAGTGAAAGTGTGTGGGAAGCGGTAGCTCTGGGCCGTGTGTTTGTGTGTGTGTGTGTGTGTGCGTTTGTCACTGTGAAAAGTGTCGGTAGCTGTGTGGGGGGCTGAGACCACAGACTTTTAGAAAAAGAGCCAAACTAACATCAGCCTGCAGACGCGTGTCATTTCCTCCCTCTGCGTGTCTTCTTACCCCCCCCCAAAAACACCCCAAAGCAGCTTTATTTCTGCCTACCTGTCTTTCACCTAAGCAGTGGACACGACAACCAACAGCGGCCAGTAGCCTTAAATCGCCTCGTGCACACCTCACACCCCAGTATCTCAGCCTGACTCCCTGCTGTGGTTACACATCACATCTGGACATTAAGACTATTATCGCCTCTTTTAGTTGCAGCAAATTCTTAGTTTAATGCTCAAAATAATACCAAACAAGTTGAAAGTGCAGTGAATGTGTCCAATAAGCTCCTCGTCAGCGTGCTGTGTGGTGGAAGCGGGTGGCGTCTGCTCCGGGGGATAAATTAAATTAGATGAGGCACTGGACCTTTAGAGCAGAAGAAGATGAAAAGATGCAGAAATGAGAAGAACAGGAGAGGAGGAGGAGGCGGAGACCCTTCTCAGTCACATGAGCACAGACACTTCCACCACCTCAGCAGAAGCTGTGATGACAGTCACATGTTCATGCTCGCTCCACTCCATCCATTCGAGCTGCAGCGCGTTCCAGGAAAATGGAAGCGCTTGTGACGGTCAGACGCGAGGCCGCGGCAGCGGGATCGATTTCACTGTCGTTTAACCGCGGCGGGTCGTGACCCCCCACTCACCCGGGCACACGCGTCAGATGGGGGAAGTGGGTGGGGTGAAGGGATGAAGACGGTCCTTCTTACCTTGGGCTTTTTTCACCAGACCTCTGTACTTCCATGTGGCCTGCTGGGTCCGTCTGACTTCCTGCACCATCCCACTGTTTTTCATCATCATCATCATCTTCATCACCACCACTCTCGGTGTACGACCTTTTATTGTGCTGAAAAATATATATATAACAGCACCCAACAGAAGCAGCATGTGCAGGATGAAATTCCTCTTTCCCGACCAAGTTTGCCAAGTTCTGAGTTCATACTTTTAGGGCTGAGTTTCTATTCATAGCATCAAGACGTCAGACTTTTTATGACCCAGTTTTCCTCTTGTGATCTGCTGCAACAATTAACACTGGGAACGTGGAAGTGCTTCACTGGGCTGGAAAGAATATTCACGACGAGAACGGATTATCAGCTTTCCACTCGTCTTTAGAGATAGAAGTTACAGTCCTGAGTCCTGAGGCTGCAGCTCTGCGTGAACGACACCACCGCAGCTGCACTGATGCCTGGTGCTGCATTCATCATGCACCACCATGAGGTCGGCTCTCAAACGTGGCCTGAACAAAGCAACTTGGGCTCCGTTGGAGCACAATACAGATGATTAGCGTTGCATGTCGTTTGACCTCTCCTCAGGCCGAAGCCCAGTTTGTCAGGACACCCACACAATCCTGAGAGGCAGGCATTTTAAGTGAAAGCACCTGTGAGAGCGGTGCACTTTAAATACACATATCCTAAATCCTGCATGAAGCATCCCGGAAGATTCTCAGGAACAACCAGTCAGCACATCTTCGCCTCCATCTCATCTCATCTCTTGACTGTCTTTCCATTTAACATCTGTTGTCATTTGCCTTCATTTGAACCTAAAGCAACACAGTGTAATTGTAGCCAGCTGAACGCTTTGGTCCTCGTGGTGCCAAAACCTTTTTTTTCTGAGAAGCTGGACCTCGTGGTCACATCACGTTTCTCTCAATACCCAGCTCCTTTCAGTCTGTTTGTGCCTTACTTGGTGTCTTCCTTCAACTTTGTTCTGAAAGCTAAAGAGGAATCAAAACATAAAAGACGTTTCCTTTACTACAATATTCATCTTTCATGAGTGATCACTATGAGCCTCCTTGAGAGGCCACACCATTAGTACCTGCTCCTAAAATGATGTACTCCAGTGTGAACTCAATTAGACACATACAGGTACCGTACAATAAGGTTTATGGCAGCTCCAACTTAAAAACTGAAAGGTTAATAACTGTTGACAAGTGGATCAAGTATGACATAGGTGCTTCATAAAAAGCCTCTAGCACCAGTTTATCCATATACATAGTTTTTACATATTTTTGATCAAAATCTATTCATCAGGGCATGGCCAAGTTTGACAGAAACAAACATAGAAGCCTAAGGTTTGCATTATGAGCTTCCTCTGCACCAAACATTTGCACTTTTACTATTTAAATAAGTACAGACACTCATGAGCAGTGCACATACACAGTATTTGACTCCCAAGTTGGTATCAACAGGAAGGAGTCAGCCAGAAACACTAATTGGGTGGTGTGTGTGTGTGCGTGTGCGTGCGTGCGTGTGTGTGTGTTTTATGAAAAGAACAGGCTGTACTGTCCCGGCTCCCTCCCACAGCTCTGTGACTGGCTGACTACTAAGTGGTCTGCTTTTCTTCTCTTCGATGTGATTGGAGGCAGGAAAAGCCAATAACAAAAAAAGGAAAAGAGAAAAAAGGAAAAAAAAGAAAGAAAAAACTTTTTTCCCTCTTTTCCTCAGGACATACCCTTGTTGTTTTCAACTTTAGAGGCAGAGCTGGACTGAAACGAGCCAGTGAAGTCACAGGGCTGCGATTTGGTGCTGGCATTTAGTCCTGCAGCACCACTACGCACACATACACACATAAATATATATATACATATAGTTTATGGGACTATAAAAGATACAGTTTATGTCAATAAAGTGAGTTCTGTTTTGACAGTAATGATAGGTCACACATTAATAACATGTCGTCTCAGCATTGTCTTTGTGTATGACCTTGTAATCACTATGATCACGCCGTCAGTTTACATGGGTGGATCACTTTAAAGCTAACCTGTGTGTAAAGGGAGGAGTGACTGTGTGCTGTGCAATCAAATTAGTGAGCACAAGTGTTTATCATGACGAGCAATGTTTAGCAGATAAAAACACACATGGTATCAAATGCATTGTTAGGCTCAGTTTTGCAACAGTTTATTTATCTTAAAAACAATAATGAAAATATATATTTACAAATATGCACAACAATTATGCTTTGGGAAGTTATACATACACCCAACAACGAAGCTCAATATAAATAAGTTAGTATATTTTTTTTCAGTGTTTAAAAAAGGCACAGGTACACTTCAAAGTTTTACACCAAATGAGGCAGTGTAACTTTGTCTCCTGCCTTCACAAAAATGAGAAATAATTATAGTGCAATTCCATGTTCCACATGAATTCCACACCACAAAGACAAATCTTTGATTCACATATTTGCATAATAAGTAGCCCAGTGATTTTAAGACGTTTTATCTCACTTAACCCGAACTACAGCGTATATTATAAGGGCGAGGCTACGTGACATATAAGTCACTAAAATATCAACTAATTTAAAAATAAAAACAAATTCTTCTTAGGATTGTTAGCAAATACTGTTAAAAATTTGGTTGGAGATTTCTCAGGAATAGAGGGGACCCATCCACCCACTCATCACCCTCCCTCAGGAAAAAAGCGCAAACTTTGGCAAAAACCCTTGAATATAATACAATAGGGGAAATGGGAAAATAAAGATTGAAACATTATCTGTATGTAAACTTTATCTATGATGGCTGTTCCCAGTTAGATGGATCCTCAACTTAAAGTGTGGCCATCTGGGCCTTCAGAGAAACAAGATATATAATACTGGGACAAATAAAGCCATAGTACATGTGAAGAGATTTTTTTTCCACATAACCCTGACTTATGAAATCTGCATTTTCATCTTTTAAATATATCAATTACCTGAAGAACGTTACAACATGACCACGTTACCAAAATAATATTTCTCTGTTGGAAGTTGCACTGCAACTTCCCGAGTCAAATTCACACACTTATTTAAAAAACATTTAGGAAAAGGTATGAAAAGCATAATATGCTTTTTATGTGCTACATCTGAAACATAGGTAGTAAATAAAAAAAAACAACATGAGCAAAATTCCATTTGCATATTGCTACATTGTCTGCTGCTTCTGAGGCAATTGAATTAAAACGAGTGCCAAAAACTTGATAGTGTACATATTCAGTGCTTGTGCAGCCTCCTCTCCTCCCTTCTTTAGAAAAGGCTGCTCTTGAAAACGTTCTCTCTCCCGTCTGTCAGATGATGAGAAAGGCTACAGTATTCCACCAGCAACAGGTCTCTACCAAAGGAGAGCAAGAAAGAGGAAACAGGCTGTTGAATGGCGCAATTGAAAAAGCAGTTGTTCATGCTTGATATCACACGCGCGCGCACACACTTGCACGCGCACGCACACACAGTGACCAGTCACTGCGTGAAGGATTGTGGAGTAGAAAAAAAACTACATCCTGCACGTTTGTTGGTGTTAGTGCTGCGTGTAGGAATAACAAACAAATAACCAAAACAAAGCGTTATTGAAATAACAATATATTTTGTTTACACACAAAGAACGTGTTATTGTCATTGCAGTAACGTAGCGTGGGGATTGTCCTTACCTTTTTACCGGACCTCCGCGCTCCCTTCTGGCAGACCAGGTCTCTCCGCCGCGTTCACCGCTCGACTTCCTGCACCTTTCGACTGGTTTTCATCATCATCTTCCTCGTCGTCGGTGTGCGACCTTTTGTTCTGACCGTCGCTGGAGCAGGGACCTGGCGGACAAATAAGACAACGGAGACGTCAAATTACGCAGGAAAAGCCGCGGCGTCGAGCGGCGCGGACACTTTAAAGGCCACCTGACTGCTGCCAGACGGTGGAGAAAAGTTAGAGAGCAGGAACTGGGAGGAGAAGAATTTATAAGAAAAGCCCGTCTGCTCCTCACGGTGGCTTCGGGAATAAGTGAAGCGTAGGGTCACATCAACACCTGTGGACGTTTTTTTTGCTTCCGTGTCAGTATTTATACAACACACTTTTTTATTTATTTGCAAAGACGTAACCAGCCATTGCAGGTGGAACCCCGGACACCAGTTGCGCCTCCGCATTGCGGCACAGTCCTACCGCAGATGTGCACCACGCAGGCGAATAAAAAAAGTGCGACTGCGACAGCTTTAACGAGTAAATCACCTAAAGCTCCTGCGCCTCGTTTCCTCGAGCCGTTTCTCTCCCGCTGGCGATCCGGCTGCGTTCCACTCCTCTCCGCGGCATCCTGCCCGTTGTCATCGCCGGGCAGGTCCGCCTCTCGCCGGGGCCGCTGGTTCCCGTGGGGCGCTCTGCGAAAAAACTCCGGCGCGTCGCCGTCCTCCTCCCACTCGAAGGTGTGCGGAGAGAGCGGTCTTTCTTCAACCGGGTCGAAGTTATATCTCTCAATAAAAGCCTGCACGTCGTCCTGTATCAAAGCCGCCACATTTCTCCGCAACTCCTCTGGGTCCGGTCTGCCGAAGAGGTTTCTGCGGACCGGGGGTCTGACGTTGTCTGGCTGCCGCGGATCCACCCTCTCCAACGTCGGGCTCGCATTAGAAAGTCGAACGTCTGACATTTTGTTGCACATATGACAGAAAACGCACAAAACGACGAGCGAGCCTTTCTCAAACTGTAATTCCGAAGTAGTATTCCAAAGTCACGGGAGCGATGCATGCATACTCCGCGCGTAACATCCACACGCGTGCGCGCAAAAGCGGGATAAATTGTCTCCGAAGGCGCACGGTGATTTAAGAGAGCCACTCCTGTCAAGTCCGTAGTACGGCTGATGAAAACAACAAGTCAAGTTATAGCAGCCAACATGGCGTTAGAGGGAGCTGTGAGTGAAGAAGAAAAGTTGACATCAATGACTATTTAAACAGAGAAGGCGATTCATTGGTCTCCGCGCTAGGACCGCCCACAGAGCCTCTTAAAGCCGAATGGGGCAACAACACTACGCCGATCTGGATTCAATTAACTGTGCGCGCCTTCTCGCCATAAATAATCGGTTTGATTGAAATTCGTGTGAAGCAGAGAAAGAAAGAACGCGGAGACGGGGCTGCGCTTCTAAATAACCACTAGCGCCCGGCCTCGGGTTAGATATGAAGCCGAACACTTGAAGGTCAAAGATCTCGTTTAATCCTAATTACTGACACTTGTCCCTCGCGAACCATCCAAAGATAAGACCATAACAGTGATAAGATTTATCTGTTGCGCGGATCCATCACCAAACTACTGTACCAGCGCTGACAATGGTGACAGTTTAGATACCCCTGATTCAATCACAGCGTCACTCTGAAAAATATTTTATTAAAATGATCATCACACCTTGCAGCTCATGAAAATTAATAAAAAGCACTTGTTTACCGATTCGCTGCATCAGTGTGGTGTGGCATTGACACAATCAACCCGTGGTCCTGCTGAGGACACACAAACAGGTCTGTTCTGTTGGTTCTGTTGGAGTCACATCCGTCCTGGTGAAGAAGGAATTTGGCATTTCTATAAAGATCCCCTCAAACTCTCTTCTCTGTGTTGCAGGAGCTACTGCAAGACAGCGCCGGCCTCAGTGACTTACGCACCTTGTGGAGGGTGTGTTCTAGATGTTCTGTGTTAGAACACGATCTTCCTCATGACTGTGATTGCACCGACTAGGTGGAGAGCCACTGTTTTAATACTGTATGTATACAGTAAGAAGGGTCATATTGGTGCTTTTGCACTCAGAACAAATGTCTGACCTCTATTCTGGTTTTGACCTCAGGGCCAGTGGTGGTCGAGAGACAATGCTTATTGCTAAGGGGGAGAACCCACTCATCATGTGGCTGTAGCCACATGACATGGGCTACTCATATATCACAGAGACTTAAAGGGAACACAGACTCACCACCTCCGTAAAAATTTGCTTTAATTAATTTTTGTAGTATTTATAATACTACAACACAAATTAAAAGGCTTTACATATTCTGCGTTACATAATTTATGAAGTATGATTTGTATAAAGACTTCACATTTTCAGATTTCATATACACACAAGGACACTAATGAGAGATTTTATGCAGGAAAACGAGACAAAGGGCCACAAATTTCCCCGAGTCATGCAGTGACATCAGCCCTAGAGCAGAAAGCCTTCCGTGGCTGGCACGCTGCCTATCGCTGACAGACGTCGCCACTGGTGCCGCATGGGTGGTTTTGTGTGCTTCTCTTGTTGTAATTGCTTGTGCCTGATTAGAATTGAAACTGAAAACGGTTCAGCTGATGACTGTGATTTTTAAAAAGCAATTCATTTCCATCTGAGAGTTCTCAATCTGCATTCTGACTTTAGGTTTTCACTGATGTTCATGTCAAAACTAAACCACTACCGTCTTTGTTTTGCATGCATCCCACAGCTGCACACGCATCCTGCAGTTACCGAGTGAAAACATCACTGACAGTCTGCTCTAGTTGTGCCCAAACGTCCCAACTGAACCTCTACAGTATTACTCTGCATGAAAATACAGCACATACCAGTAAGTGCCTCTGGGCCATGTTGATTCAATTAGCCCTCGAAAGGATTAAAACATATTGTGACGGACAAGGCCATGTGTTATATCATGTTATCGCCAAGATCACATTTAATCCATAATGTGTTTATGCGGCTGCAAAGTGTGCAGCGTGATCACAGAGATGAAAATATCAGTTTGATCAAAGTAGGTGTGAAGTCAGGCAAGGGAACATTTTAGGTGGTAAATGTGACATCTCACAACTTCAAAAGACAAAATAAATACTGTAAGTTCGATAAGACATTGCTGTGCTGCTGAACTTTCCTTTCAGTCTTAGCCAGAGTTGAGACTTCTCCACCAGATGTTTCCCAGTCGTATTGTGCAGATTCTTCTGTGCTGGAGCAATGTTTATTGCTTTTGTGTGTCCATTCTGCAAACAGCCACACAAGGGTAACACTAGGAAATGTAGCCGACTGAAATGACGCAACTGTAGCAGATTCTAATGTTAGTTACAAATAGAAAGGTCATGGTGTGTGACTGAATACAGGAACAAAAGAAAATATATCTGAATCTGCAGAAGTCAGCATTGAAGTGTACTTTTAAAGGATGTGTGACTGTCAACAAAATATGTCTATAATGAGAGTTGTAAAATGTTTTTTTTACCATATGTTGCTATAAAGTCAAAAATGTGCCAGTGCATTAAAAATGATTCATAAAAACAAATTATAGACACCAAATTGATTTGTGTGCAAACATGAGTCTGGGTTTAATGTGCTTTTCCTAACATTACATCCAGATTGTTCCTGAGTTACAACAATGACAACCTGTTTGTAGGTTTGAGCCAAGATGGGCAAGACGGTTTTAATATTGTGCAGCAATATCCTAAATTAATACAGCAAGGATGCACAATGATTGAAAATGTGCTCAATTACCCCTGGCATCATGAGTCACTCCTGCTGTTTGTCTACAAAACTCTAGAAAACATATAAATCCTAGCTGGCTAATAGACCAGGCTGGTTCACCAGCTGCAGGCAAAAATAATTATTTTCTGTGTGGACGGTGTTAATTTTTTTCTATCAAAATAATAATAACCTGGAGCGAAGGTAATAAAATACAGGATGTTTAGTTATTTTGTAAGGTGTGTTTATAGTTGGACTAAATGTGGGTTTAATAAAACGTGCTGATAAAAATCTATTTGTGACAAAGGCTATTTACACATTTGTTTGTGATTGCTTAGGAGGTTGCTGAGCAGCTCCTCTCGCCTGGTGTCATGAGACGGCAGGCCTGGGGCTCGGGTTCTTCTTGGCAAGTTCAGTCTGAATCTGACTGGGGAACTGGTCCAAGTGCTTGTTTACACACTGCATACAGAACCGCTTGGTGTAGAAAAGACTGCAATCCTGACAGAAGAAGACGGAGAGGAAACAAGGCATGACTAATAGTCATTACACCAAGAGGCTTTTGTTGTGCATCACATGCATGAAAAAACGTGATGTTATGGTTTGTAGTCACAAAACGTTGCTCGAACAGTGGAGCAACACAGGTTCACTGCTAACGAGCTGAATTACAGCAGCACACACTGGTCTGACTTACTGATCCAACACAAACACACGTGTTGCACAGGCTACAGGTGGACCCCAGGACGAGAAACTTGTCCCTGTCTGGGCTAAACGGATCCCTGGTCACAAAACACTCCTCCAACAACCTAAAGGGCGGCACGAAGGCAGAAAAAGACTGAAGTGCACGTTCGAGTTATACGGGAGCGTTACATCCAAGAGTGCGAATGGAGTCTAGGAGGAAACCTTGCTAGCATCACGTACAGTCATGTAGCAGCTAACGACGTTAGCATTAGCACAGCTACCCGTACCTAGCGCCTGCGTCAGCATTCGGCTGTAATGTCACTTACACTATAGCCCTGGTGTTTGGTGGTTTCTGTCCGTAGTACGTGTAAGGGCTACTTAAACCACACAACTGGCACGTAAACGTGTTATGAGGCGTTTCGCCGATAGCCTGCGCCATCGTTCACAACGGGGCAGTTTGTTCCTGGTTCCGACGTCGATCGCAGCCACGTAGTTCCGTGAGACCTTACCGCCACCTAGTGGCCAGGGGGAGTACAGTCAGAGCCGCTTACTGCTGGGACGAACCAAGCCTCTGACCTCGAGGTCAACATGTGATAAGTAATAATACTTACTGACTTACACTTGCATTAGAGCAACAATATTATTTCCACCTGCTTATGTGCTGTGACTCTAGAATAAGTGCAGGGACAATTAAAAGCCTTAATCAGACAATGCAAAGACAAAGCATGTCAGGGATGGATTGAGAAGGGATTACAAATAAACAGTTGAGTATTTTAGTTTATTTTGCAGTACCACATTATTCCTTTCATTGAGAGAGCAAATATATATATTCATTCTACGCTGCACTGTACATGATAAAAATATAAACGGTTTCATTAGAACATAATTTTAATACTAAACTGGAAGGTAGAGAAAATAAGGCCATCAGTTCCTGTTATTGAGGTCACATCCATGTCACTGGCTTCTCGGCATTCTTATAATAAAACGATCAACACTGATTCATTTGAATAAACTGTGTCTTGACAGCAGAACGTCTACAGTACAACGCTTAACAAGTCAGTTAAGAAAAAAATTTAAATAAACGTCATACCCATAAAATTACAATGTAATTACGTTTAATGTTAAGTGAGAACATTCCCTGGTCCAACATTAAATAGTTAAATGTGGATTTAAAATATCATAAATACATCTACAGTCTTATTTATTCATGGTTCACGTGATGTATTTTTAAGAGGTGGTAAAAAAATCTTAATGGTTTATGCTTAACTAGTGAAGCAATGATGAGGCAATGATCATTCTTAACCACTAACCTAAAGTGGTTTAAAGGTATTTGGCTGCACCAATAACACGTATGTACAACAACATGGCACACTGTTAAGTGACACTAACCTTAAAATAACTTTCAAATGACCTCTTATCAATACCAAATTTATTTCATATGTGACTTTTAGCCAACTAGACATTGTCTTAAAGACAAACGTGAGGATTATTAATCACAGGCACAAATAGTATTTAGCATCAGTGCATGCATGACTGGCCGTCAACCCTGTATCTTTAAAACTATATTCTAAGCTCAAATGGCTGCATTGAAAATGTCGTTATCCATTGGTGGCATCAAAGATCTCCCCCTTCTTGGAGACAGGAGTTGCCACTTCGCTCAAGAATTTCATTATTGCTTTCCTGCAATAGAAAGTGTGACCCGTTCGCGGCCGTGAGCCTCCTACTTACAGTACACTGATGAACATGCACACGTGTGCTACCCAGTCAGTACATGTCTCTGTAAATCTCCTGCAGCAGAGGGTGCAGCGACGCGTCCTCCGTGGTCTTGATGTCCTGCACCAGCTCGGCGTGCTCGGTGACCAGCTCCCGGAGGTCGGCCAGCTTCTGCAGGAGCCGGGGAAAGAGGAAGGCGTCGTCGGGGTGGTTGGCCAGCAGGTGGAGCCGCAGCGCCTGGACGATGCTCTCCTGCAGCTGCTCCACCAGGCGCACCTCCACCAGGCCTGGACGATCTGCAAGGGAAAGGTGTCCCTTATTCAAAGTGTCCAATATTTAGGGCCTTTCAGCATTTATCCCCGTAGATACCTCCGCAGCAGATAATCGCAGCCACAAACAGGGCCAGGTCGCTGTCGTCCAGCTCCAGAGAGTTAAAGCGTATTGCAAACTGGAACTTGGGCTCCATCATGTCGCTAAACGGCCGGCGGAGGCTTTTGAGGAACTCCCGGGTGATGAAGCCTCCACCGCGGGCAACCAGGAGGCCGTCTTTGTTCATGCACGAGGCCAGGAGGGTGAAGAGGGCTTCATAAACACCATACTTCAGCAGGGTGACCTGAACATGAGACGAGTCAAGGTCAGTACCTTGCACCTTCCCGTTCCCTGAGGCAGACAGTCCCCAACCCACCTGATCGTTCAGGTCCAGGCTCTGGAACCCCGGCACCGCCTTGGCGAACTCCGTCAGCTCCGTCACCGTCTCCACCGAGGTGCTCTGGCAGCAGTGGAAGAGCCTGGCCTCGGCCTCCAGCTGCTGGAGCTCCCCACGCCCTGCGGCCCCCTCCCCAGTCTGATGGCGGCGGCCGGCCTTGGGCTCCGGGTCGGACCCGTTCACCATATGGGCCGCTAGCGTCTTCTCTGCCTGTTGGAACGTCTCCATGTCGTGGATGACAAAAGGCTGCTGGAAAAACAACAACACACACAGTGGCGAGTCGACACAGAGGACAGAACCGATGGAAACTAAAGCGATGCCATTAAACCCCTGTTCTCCTGTTTACCGGCTTGCCGTTTTTCCCGGTGAGTATGAGCCGCGCTTTGGCCTTGTTCATGTTGAAGTTCTTCATGTAGGCTTCGTGGATCTGCCCCACCAGGATCCTGTGGTCGGCCAACATGGGGCTTTTCACCTCCTTCTCCACCGTCCTGCTCTCGGCCTTCAGCTTCAGCTTCTCCGCCTGCGGCATCCGACCGAAGCGGATCGCTGGAACCGGGAGACATTTGTCATTTGCGAGAGCAGCTCTCCTAGTTTTACGACTGAAACATCAAACACCCCCCGACAGAAAACGCGAAAAACACACAGCATCCGACCACAACAGAGCATCTGGGCTCTGCTCTAACTCTCTTCTGAGGGCAACACGTCTTCCTCTCAGGTTTCCAGCACTGTTCCGCCTGCAGCGGGGAGCCTTCATAACAAACCCGATGACCCTGCAGCAGCCGGTGCACATGACGGGCCAGATGTGGAGCTGCAGCACACGGGCCTAACTCAGCTCTGGCAGCGCTGGAGTTCTATAAAAGCCCAGCACCGTGCGGCTTCGCGGCCCCCTGACTCACCGTTGTGGGACATGCCGACGGAGAGGCACTTGTGGAAGCGGCAGTACTGGCACTTGTTACGGTTCTTCTTCTGGATCTTGCAGTTGCGCTCGCACCGGTCGTACTCCAGCTTCAACCTGATGGTCCTCCTGAAGAATCCCTGCGTCAAGCGCACACGCAGTCAGTGAACAGGCCGAGGAGTCGAGAAACAACGGCTTTCAAATGACCTTTACGTTGTATCGGAGGGAAATTAATGTGTTCTGCATGATGTAACCACCGTCACACATTTTAGACTGTGTACAGTAAACGCTGACTGCCTGCAGCGCGCGCGCACACACACACACACACACATGCACAAATACACGCACACTCACGCACACCTGCTGTCAATGAAGTTACAGCCAGGATGGGGCTCAGCTCTCCGGGGGTAATTAAGTGTTCTGGCATCGGTATATCAGGGATCATGTGGTTACACACAACGCGTCAGCCTTTATGTGGCAGACACGTTGTTGTGGTGTGTCACACATTCTGACTCGTGTCACTTTTGAACCCGCAGGGCGGCGAGAACAGGGTGTGATCTGAAGATCCAGGCGTTTAGTTCAGGACCAATGGCACGAGGGTGTGAAAGCACGTGTGCATGTTTGGAGCCTGCGTAGGTTGTAACTTTGGTGAAGGTTGTTTCTACTGTCCCGACTACCCCCCCCCCCCAGTGCTTATTTCATAACGTCACAACCAGAGGATCGCAGCACATTCCTCCCTCACAACCCCTTCCCCCCCAGTGCTCCTCTCCTTAAAGCGAGGTGTTAAAAGTGATTCACAGCCCCCCCCCATTGGAAACCATGAACTCTGGCTGCTACAGATCACAAGCCGGACTTTTCCCCCCATCTTGAAATGCCTTCAAGAGGGATGAAGCAGCTTGGAGTGGGACTAGGGCTTATCTGTGATCTGCAGAGCTCGGTGTCAGTAGCGGCGGCGGCTTCACTCAGCGCGGCTTCGTGCCAAACGGGGGAGAGGCGAGAGCCGGCCAAGGCCGACGCGTCCTCCACCTCACACGACCCGACCGCGTGTCTCGCAAACTTTCCACTGGCCTCTAGGTCGGGTGCCTCTGCACGCTGGACTGTGTGTGTGTGTGTGTGTGTGTGTGTGTGTGTGTGTGTGTGTGCTGCCTTATTGCTTTCGCGTCCTCACCTTGCAGCCCTCGCATGCGTGCACGCCGTAGTGGAAGCCCGAGGCCTTGTCTGAGCACACCCTGCACTCCAGGTTGAGGGGGCCGGGGTTCTCCTCGGGGCCCGCTGCTCCACACCCCCCCGACGATGGACTGGAGGCTGGGGTCAAGGTGTCTGCGGGGGGCACAGCAAAGGTTAGCTTGTTAGCGGTGTGATGTGTGATTGCCTCAGCTCAGCGTGTGCTCGTCTTATCTCCAGTCTGTTTGTTGTGGTAGTTTGAGCTTTAGAGGCTATTTAGCGGTGGACGGAGCCTGGGCAGCTTTTTCCACTGTTTACTCTAAACTAAGCTGCTGATTGCAGGATTAGCTTCAAGCACTAGAGCAATAGTTAGTCGGCTGTTCTCTCCTGCACGGGAAGCTTTGAAACAATCATCTTAAGTAGTAACTAAATATTTTGTAAATAATGGATCTGTAGATTAAAGATGACGCTGTGCACATGTGGCAGAGTCCAGACGGTCAGAGTCTGTGTTGTAATGAGCCACGTTTCCTGTCATGACCTTATTTGGCCCCTGTTTATTGATTCCTTTGACTTCTGAATGCAGTTCAAGTGGCTGCTGCTGCTCACCCAGTGAACCGGGGCTCTGGTACTGTGGGAAGTCGAATCCCAGCGTGTCGGCACCAATAGAGTGGGAGATGTCGCCCAGGTCCTCCATCAGGTCTCCGCACAGGGGGCTGCCCATCAGGGAGTCTCCCAGGGGGGACGGGGGGCTGTACAGGTCCCCGGCCATCGCGGCGGCGAAGCCCGAAAACCGGGAGGACGAGCGGCCGATCTCTCACTCGCCAGACTGGAACGAGACAACGCGGGAAGAAATGGCGATGAGGACGAGCTTTGAAGCCTCTACTGAACTGCGTGGGTTAAAAGAAGAAGAAGAACAACAACAAAAAATACACGACAGTTGGGTAGTTTCAGGTTTCAGTACGTTCCTGCTCGGTTGCGAACGGCCTAAGAGAGCACGTACCTGACCACAGAGCGCCGCGGTGATGACAGGTTTCACTGCAGCACCGGAGCCAGAGCGGAGGTTGTCAGACACCTAGTGAGTGAACCGCGTCCGTCCGGCTGCGTTATTGACACGCCAAGTCTCTGGGACAAAGTCCACACAGATGTATTGACCCAAGTTGATGCTCCACAGACGCTCCACAGCGGCTGTGTTTGCACTGTACGCATCGTATGGATCCCCTCAGCTCCGTTCCTGCAGCCTGGCCGCTCTGTGTGAGCCTCCACATCCTGTTTCTGTCTATTTTCAGAGGGGATCTTTATGTATGTATGTATGTATGTATGTGTGTGTGTGTGTGTGTGTGTGTGTGTGTGTGGGAGGGAGGCTTGGTGGAGCCATCAGCTGCTCACAGCGGGGCAGAGGAACATCTGTTTAAACCATTGCAGAAGCTCTATGACGCTCTCTGCAACTTCCACTAGTTCATCGCATCACAGGTATTGTCCTGCCGTCTGCAGCCTGATCTGTGAGCAGATTAGAAATTCACCCCACAAGCTCTAAGCTTTAGTGATAATACGATCATGAAGACCAAAATGGAGGATATCGGTGTAAAAAAAAAACAACACAAATTTCGCAATGTACACCATACGCTGGTGTTTTTTTTTTCTGTCCAAACCCTCTTAACCTGTCTGGATTAACCGCTAACAGTATTATAGCATCACCAGGCAATAATGCGAGCTCCATGTAAAATCTCAGTTTACATCTCAAAACCCGGAGCGGTGGAACATTGGCCCATATCAGATTCTGCCACTTTGTGTCGGCTGCTAATGGTTCGGGCTGACAGACGAAGCGCCGTCCCTGTCAGTCCACGGTAGAAGAGCCGCGAAGCCGTTCAGCGAGGACGTGGTTGATCAAAGCACACGCTTTGCTTTAATCTAGTGTTTGTGCGGCGGCGTCGCAGGGGGACACGCCGTGAACAGGAGCCAAGTCCATGTTTCAAATATATTCTTGTAGTTTTTAACAGGTGAATCAAAGTTTCGTGTTGGTTGACCTACATTTAATTTAGGTTAGGAACCAAGCAGTGTTTACTTCTTAGAAGACCCAGGCCCAGCCCACGCTTCCCCCGTCATCACAAAGGACATTGTGTTTTAAGTCCCACAGGAACCATAACCCCAGACAGGGGAATCTAAGTTTAGGTCACAGGAGGAGAAGAAACAGGAGCTGCACTGAGCGACATCAGGAGACTTATTAACTGATGGGGAAAGATAGAATCAGCAAACAGAACAAAGCAAACCTGACACCCGCACACAGTCTTATCATCATAGTTTGCTTTCACCTATCATTAAAATCCTGAGTGATCAGCTGTTTTGACCTTTGATCCCTCTCCCTCCCCGAGCTCCACACAGACCAAACACCAGCTTCCACATTTAACTTGGACCGAGTTCTGCGCTTATATAATGAATGTCATGTTTAGTGGTGTCACCCAGGCAGAGAAATGGAAACAGGCCGGGGACTAAAATAAGGAAGACAACGCGTCCTCCTGACCAGAGTCACGCTTTCCTTCACGCGCCGTTTGTTTGTTTCGCTGCCAAACCAGGTGAAGCCTTGACGAGGCAGGAAGTTCACAGACACGCAAAACAGCTGCGTGCCGTCGCAGACCACAGGCGCAACGAACAGCGTGTGATCTGTGCAGTGTTAAACGCCGTGCAACAACGAGGTGGAAGCAGTAAAGGTTTAAAATCACAGTTATACAACAGCATAGTTCTGTAATAAACGCCACCAGTTACCTCAGAAATAAGAGTGGGAGGCATTTCCAGAGGACGGCCGGGACGGGTGCCTGTCTGTGGGAGTTGATCTGGTCCCGGGACCCCGTGGCGCACGCGCGCGTGCACACACACACGGATCCTAATCGACTCTGCGCTGGACTTGACGCGTCGCCTGCTCTGGCGCTGTCAAAACTCCGTCCATCGTCTCCAGGAAATAACGTAGCGACGGACGCGCACGCCTCCCGACACACCTATGCCCTCAGCCAATGGGCGCGCGCGGCTCCGCCTGGGCACCGTGCGCCCGTTTTTTTGTTCCGCGTTCGGCAGCGCGCGATGACTTCCTGGTTATGGGGCGTCACGGGTTGATCTGCGCCTGTGGATGTGGACGCTGGTTGCCTTTCGTGTCCTCTTCGTCCTTAATAATGAGCGTGGAGGACGGCGAAGCTCAGCGCGATGACGTGACCACGGGCTGCGTAGTCAGTCATTTACGTTATTGCAATAAGAAACAAATAAAATAGCTTGAATCTGCGTTGTCTTCAGTGAACTGAAAATAATTAGGGGGTTAATTACAGTATTTTAACCGTGCCTTTATGTGAATAATTTTTATATTCAAATTTACTTTCACACCTAGTTCATTATCTTTAATTGCTAACCCTATTTATTATATCAGAAAGTAAATTAAATATTACATCAAAACTAAAATAAAGTCCATTACAAAGTAAACGGTGAAGTGACAGAAGACCGAGGCAACGTTCTAAGGATACCTTCAAGTGTTGCTCTGGAGAAAACATGCCACACATTCCAGTGAAGTGAACGCTGAGGATGAACTTGGTGTCTGTGGAGTCCACTCAACTGATGCTCAGCAGTCATGTAGGTTCACAGCGTCGTACGACAGCAGGACAGGGGTCCTAAGGTTTGATCGCTCGGCGAAAACTGTCAAAATCCTAATAAAACGTGTAATATCTGGCGCCATCTACTGTGTATGGATGAATAATATTTCCAAGTGTCATTAACCTAAAGCTAGACACTATTTTGTGACCATCACACTTTAAGTTTCTGTCCATATAGAACTAGACCACAAACACCTCTACACTCGGAAAGTATTGATCATTAGTGAGAACCAGATTTCACTGTGGTTGAAAGCCTACAGTATAAACACCGAATCACACAATACTACTGTACATGCAGCTCTATTTAGTTTGACTCATCCACCATCAAATTGCTTTCCAGGATTCTTTTAATTTGATTTAAAAGCATTATTACAGACAAACAGCAATAACAACAAATTTACCCTTGTACTCTAACAAAATGAAAGGATCACACTCCATCCAGTTAGTTTTGCAGTCTTTATTTCATGAAATCTCAAAGAAAATGCACAAAGTAACAGATTGTAAGATCAAAAGCTTATCTACATCCCAGGTTTATCTAAAATCTGCTATTTTAAACTCATTCTCTCAGCCATACTCACCCATTCAATGAAACCGCTGACATCAGCTGGCAGCCCCATTGCTCCTGTACGACCATTCCCTAAGCAGAGTTGTGACGTGGTTGTGTGTTCCTGTGACGTATTGCTGCCCTCCAGGGAAGGCAGTAGGTTGTATAGTTAGCTCCTGATGGGGCAAAATCACAACCCTGAAACCACACAACCTACTACCTCACCCTGTACGAACACCACAAGTCACCCAGGCGGGTGGGAGGAGGATGTGGGTGCGAGGGTTTGGTCCGAGGTCAGTTGTTACAGACAAGACTTGGGTGAGGCTTGTGGTCCTCACATTGTAGTTTGGGCACAAGTAAAACCAATATTACACAATTAGCAGATACAAGGACATAAACATCTTAAACATTTCCAATTAAACCCTGCGTATAGAGAATCTAAACCGCTCAGAAGCAAATTCCTCTTCTAAGCAAACTGCTCGATGACAACGACGCCAGCACCATCGCTTCAGGAAAGACAGTAAGTTGTATAGTCATCTGACATCTTGGGAATGACCCTAAAACTATACAACCTACTACCTCACCCCAAAGGACAGTTTGTCTCCTGCAGGTGTGTCGTGCGTCACACGGCGATTTCTGCTCTAGGGGAAGCAGAAACTTCAAACAAACAGCCTTGAGGAAAACAGATACAACGCCTGACGTTCAACTACAGGCAAACAGCAACAAAAGCATTTACATGCAAAGTATAAATACAAACATGTTAAATAAGTTGGACATTTACTTATTTCACTGGACACAGGGTTCAGATAATAATGTTCCACAACTGTTCTATAACTATTCATTTATACATTTAAATTAATTTCTTTTTATTCCAACACTGTTACACACTTCCGTCAATTCTCTCAATATTTATAAATAAATTAACCTATTGGATGATTTAAATCCATATTCATTCATTCAAAAATACACACAGCACTGTTGAAATACTCCCCGTCCACGTCAGGTCGCCTCTCTGCAGTTGCGGCCGTGGGTCCGAGTGGTTCGGCAGCTCACTTCCTCCTGATGAAAACAGACGAGAGGAGAGCGTGAGCTGCTGGTGGCACACACACACACACACACACACACACACACACACACACACACACACACACACACACACACACACACACACACACACACACACACACACACACACACACACAAACTTTATTCCATTATTATTTATGAGGAACCTGTTTGCTAATCTGTTACCTGGTAGCTTACTTAAAGCAAATTAGACAACTGTTCCCCTTAGTTTAATTGGCTGAATGTGTTTGGCTATTTGTGTGTATCACAGCAAATCTCGGAGCACACGAGCAGAAATTTGTCTGAGAGTCTGTTTGACCTTTTCACCAAATGTACAGACAGGTTGCGGTCGTTTCTGGGAGTTTCCTGAGCGAGACAGGAGAGGATGTGGTTTCCCCATGAGCAGGGGCGCAACAGGGGGAGACGAGAGCGAGAGGGAGCGAGGTGGGGTCGAACTTATAAAAGTGAGTCATCGTGTTAACTCCTCACGCACGCACCGGTTTGCGGCTGTTTTATTGCAGGTCGGTTATCCCATAAATGCCACACAAATCTCTACTGGAGCTACTTAAGGTCCAAGCCTGTGAGGTCTACGGCACAGCCACTCACTCTGCTAGTGTGTGTGGGGTGAGGGATCAGGTTTACAAAAGGAGAAGACCTTTTACTTCAATGGTCAATTCAGACAAATTACTAACTACTGGTCTTTAGCCTTAAGTCAGTGTGCTTGAGCTTTGCGGTTTCCACCTCCACACCGAGACGATGGAGAGAATATACAGAACTGATATTTAATTGTACTGTTCACACAACTCAAAAATTCAACAATATACCTTCTAAGAAAAGGTTACATTGAGACACAAATGCAGATGGAGAGTTTTCATAACTTTTAATAAAACCTAAACAAAAGGGGAAAATATGTTTTTTGCTATTTGGCTGCACCAACCATTAAAGGTTTAAATTTTGAATTCTAATTTTTGGAACTCCCATTCCAGAAGCCACATGTTAAATGTGCTGAGAGGGTGTAGACTACGAGTCAAAGAACACCTGAGCCTACTCTGTAAAAGCAGAATTACATTACTAACTAATGAGAGGTGTAGCTGGGATAAACCCCTGCAGCACTGCTGAACCTCTCCCCTTCTCCTCCTAATATTCATCCAACATTTTAGAAACATGTCGCCATAAACTGGAAAACTGTGTTAAACTGTCAAGAATGATCCTACGTAATTATACGAGATGAACCACTGCCGTCTTTGAAGTGAGTGGAACCCATGTGCCTGAAGCACTGGAAGAAATCTGTAAAATGATCAAATAAAAATCAAAAGTAATTTCAGTTCCTCTCTCTTTGGTGTTTTCACCTCCGACGTCATCCTTCATCCGTCATTGTAACTTTATTCTAACAGCAGACTCGGCCTCTTCTTCGTCAGAATACGGCATCAAATAAATCCCGTGACTGGGAAACACACCTGTGAGTGTGCTGATGCAGGATCTATTCAGAATTATTGACAATATCCATGTGATTCTGACCACCATTTGATGAAAGTGTGCTCAGTAGTGTGAGCCTGCAGTGGACCAGAACTACCAACAGGTGTCACATCGCCCCAACTACACAATACAGGGAGAGTGTGTGCAGAGTCTTGGGCTCCCATGACAATGAGGCCTTTGTGCAGGTCCGAGTGCCAGCCCGTGTGCCCTCGTGTACTGTTTCCCTCTAATCTTCATTTGACCTTTAGGCTGATGGCTTTTATTTTGCCGTTTTCCTAACTAATTTCCTTTGAGGAGATTATCTTTAAGTTGAGGTAGAGACTTACTGATTCAGATGAAATGACATACACAACGCACCGAACATGGTCTTGATGGTACATGTCTCTCGCTGCCAGTCACCAACTGAGAACAACATGAGCCTGGTTGTATTTAATAAACCAACGATAACTGTGTTAACTGTGTTATGTGTCTGATGGTAGAAACAAAAGGGACACGCACATTTCTAGCTCCAGACGAGGCTGAAACGATTTTTGACTCTAGGGTTCAGCAGTAAGGTGCCAACATATGCAGTATAACTCAAAACTTATTAACGCGTAAAGGAAGTAAAAAATTATAAAAATTATAGTTGTAAATAAGCTTTTTTTTCATTAAATATGTTTTGAAATTATTTATGTAATTAGCATTAGTTTTTTCCACCCAACTGTAGTTTCTAAAATGCTGAAAAGACATATTCATTAAAATATTAAAAATATATTTAGAAAAGAAAATATTATATATATATATATACACACACAGATAAAAAAAGGTCCAGATAAATTTGTTTTAAGTGACAAATCAATTCAAATAAACACAAACAAATATTAGAGGCATCGCCTAAAGTCTCTCTCTTCTCTCTACTACTCAAGTGCAAAGTATAACTAATTTATTATTTATAAACTAATTATACAAAATATTATATATAATAATAAAATCATCCAAAATAGATAGGTAGATCTAAACACAAGTAGGCTGTGCCTCAACAATGCATGCACACATTTGCATGTATTGTTAATAAGCTAAAAGAAAACATACTGGGTGTTGTAAAAAAAAATCTAGACTAGGCAGTTCTTTCTGCTTCTGAGAAGCGTTGTGGATAAACTCTGTCTCTCTGTCTCTCTCTCTCTCTCTCTCTCACACACACACACACACACACACACACACACACACACACACACACACACACACACACACACACACACACACACACACACACACACACACACACACACACACACACACACACACACGCCAATCCCAGAATTTGACTTATAAATAATTACCTCTTTGGTTTGCTATTTGGTAATGCACATGCAAAAGCACAAGCAATAAATAAAACAGACATGCTTTAAATAATGTTAAGTATTTGTGCTTTTTAAAATATGTCCTTGTACCTTGTAAAAGTGTGTGTGTTATACTCAAATGCACCTGTGTGTGTTCGAGTAAGACTGTGTGGCCATCTGTAGTGTATGCATTGTGTGCGTGTGAATGCTCAGAGGAGGAGGCTGTGCCCTGCGCTACTTGGGAGAGGCGTGGGAACCCCATTCATCTCAGGAGCCAGGGTTCATTGTGGGGTACATAGCATCAAATGTGTCTGGGTTTCTGCTTGTGTGTGTGTGTGTGTGTGTGTGTGTGTGTGTGTGTGTGTGTGTGTGTGTGTGTGTGTGTGTGTGTGTGTGTGTGTGTGTGTGTGTGTGTAAGACTGCAATGCATGCATCTTGGATGTCTGGTTCAAAATGAGGGGTGATGTTCTCTTCACATTTCCTTTAAGTTTACGTTTTCAAATATTTGATTACACATTATTAGGAATTGATTATACATCAGAAGAACATTAGAAAAAAGGGTTTCATTATTTTCATTTCATTCAGCTATTCAGAGTTTACCATTCAGAGTAAACTCTAATCACAAGAAAGCAGCGTGTAATAAATAAAAATGTACAACGTACTTTTTGGAATTTATACATTTTATTTTCAATGAACTAAATCTTAAGTGTCCTCAATTTTCAGGCAACCAAGGATATGCAGAGGAATCTAGTCTAAATATGTATGTGGAAAACAAGAAATTAAAAAAACATATAGAAATAGTATTGCGGCCTTCATCTGAACCCGCTGCAGTTTTACTGACTGGTGTCCAGCAACAACGTGTTATCCAAAACCTGACGTATTAATTTAGAATTTCCTCCAACTGAGCATCTGAGAGGATGGTTTTGGAGACAGCAAATGTGGGGAGCAATGTCAGAGTTTTCTGCTGGGGTGACAGTGATGGCGGCGCTCATGCCAGACCCTGTAGTGCAAGAGTGGTGGATGAATAGGCCTGTCAAACGTAGGATGTAGGTGGGATGACTAGAGCTATCTGCGATGACTCACACTGCCTCCACTCCTACCTACTGGTCATGGATGACTCTGATGTGCCGAGGTGTTCGCCATGAAGCACTATCAACAAGCAATGTTAAAAAAAAATATTTTCAATCAGCATTAAGAACCAGATTTACTTAATGAAGCATAATTTAATTAAAAGATGCTACACAAGATGGCAGTGGTAAGAGGCGTGGCTTACTGATATTTTATAATATGACACGTATCACCAACAGATACTAGCAATACTGGCAAAATAAGGGAAAATATTTTGCACTGGGATGAAGTAGGTGTAATAGTAATAGTAATGAATACATCCTTTACTATAGTATATTATTATTTATAAAAAGATGCTGCTCTATCCGGCTTTACATAAACACACACTATAAATACTATATCGTTTTGCTGCCTTGCTTAGGAATTTAACCGTGTTGTCAAACCATGCAGTCGGACTAAAGATAAGAATCCATAACGATTTCCCTCAAAGAACTTTTAATGTTAGCGCATGTTGCTTTAAACGTAATGAAGCCGTAATAGTTTTGGTAAAGTGTAATTAAAGCCTGTGGAGCTATAATAAAGCTGCGTGTGGTCATATGTCAGCAATGACCCATTTTTACAAGTGTGTAACCTTCGATGACGTGGGTAAATTCGGGATGTGAGGTACGAAGATAATAGTTTTATCACAACTGCTCGAGAGAAAGAACGATGGGTAGAGAGCGTGAGAGACAGCCTGAATGAGGAGAAGAGAGTTATGGTGGGACTCAGCCTTGTGAAGCAGGCCTTGTCTGGCCCTTGGCCCAACATTACAGCACCGGTGCCTCTCTGCTCCCTCCAAAATCGGCTCTCTTTCACACACACACACACAAACGCACAAAAGGTCCACCTGGAGTATAAAAAACTGCAGGTAGGAATGCACCAGCGGAGAGATTAACTCCGTTTTGCCTGATATTTAAATCCTATGCCACGTTTCTGCCAAAGTCTGCCTATATTTAGTTAAGCCTCCTCTTTTTGGATATTCATGCAGCCCTGAAGCGAATAAGACATAACATTTAAACTCACGAATGTGGACTCTGGGTGAAACGAAGCGGCTCTCCGGACTTTGGCTTGTCTCTAGGCTTCAGGGTCTTGATCAAATGAAAAGCTCTGCATACATGCTTCTCACACATAAAAACAAATGCACATATGCACGCACACACACACTTACACACTCACATCCACACCCACACATCTCTTACTTACCCACAGACTGGCGAATGCTTCCCAATCGTCAGCCTTGGGGGGTAAAGCACCTAGAGCTCCGTCTCTCATTGTTGGATCCCTCGGTAGCCGCACACAGTATATCCATACACGCTCTCTGTAGTGAAGGGCAGAGAAGGAGCTTGGATTCAGTCACACAGCTCTGCACTCCCTGCGAGGGGAAGTCGCGCTCGCCAGCGAGGGAGAGACCCATTCAGGGTCCCACAAAGTACCAGCCTCCCCGCCTGCCTCGGCACCTTGTCTACGTCTTCCCATCTGCCTCCCTCTGTCTGGGTTTTACCCTGTCAATCTGCACCTCATTTAAAACCCGTCTCTACTGTATTCCTCGGGTAACCCGCCTAACCTCAGCTAACTGCCTTCTAATATTAACAAGCCAGTTTCCCTCGCCTTCCTATCTGCCACCTCCTAGTCGGAGATGTCAGGGTCCGCCACAATAGGGAAGCCATGTGGGTTTCCCATGGAGGCGCGTGTTCCTCCCGTCTGGCAGTTAACAAGGCTTTGAATGAGGAATGTTAGCAAACAGAGCCACTGAATGTCGGGTGAATGCTAAGCCAGGCAGCCAGTCAGATCGCAGCACTGGCCCGGGCATATGAATAATGCAGAAGGCTCAACAGGGAGGAGAGTAGGCAAGGCTCCACCTCCTGTGGCCCCTTCCCTACTCCACCCGCCCCTCCTTCTTTTCCCCGCTTGAAACTCAAATGCCTTCACGGGAGCAAGAGAGGGGGGGAAAGAGAGAGTCAAGACACTCATATCAATACGAAAAAGTCCAACATGGGGGGAATTGTTACGCATGCACATACGTGTAATTGCTACAAATCAGACTTTCTCCCTGTCGCTGGGAACTATCTCGCTCTTTTTCGTTTTTTTATGTCTTTTGTTCAGAATTGGCACCTGTCCCAGAAAAAGCCCCGTTCCTGCTCCGCCCTCCTGCTCCCTTTTCACTGGAGGCTGCCCATGAGCGAGAGAGAAAGAGAGAGAGAGAGAGAGAGGGGGAGAGAGAGGGAGAGAGAGGGAGGGAGAGAGAGAGAGAGAGAGAGAGAGAGAGAGAAGGCGAGAGGGGGAGAGTGTGAAGGAGAGAGGGTGGGGCAGAAAACCCCGAAAGAGGGAGCGGTTTAGAGATGGAAAGGGTGAGGAAGGTGGAGGGCAAACGAGATAAGAGCACAGAAAAATACATCAAAAATCATTGCTCGAAGTCAAGATCCTTGCACAGATGATATGAAATCAAGCAGCTGGTCAAACAACGAAGCTCAAAACAAACTGCCGTCCTCATCCCGGGCTTCAAGGAAGACTCGTGATGAAAAGGAAGCATGGCGAGCAATCAAGGAACACGTGCTCGGAAAGCCTTCGCATCACAGGATGGCACAAACCAGTCCAGTCCAGTTTAACTCTACTGACAACAAATTTGAAGAAGAAAAAAAAATGATAAAAGTGTTCGATCAGCGCTTGTAACGATGATCGCGAGCATCCCAAAAAAAGGTCTTGGTAAATGGCGCAGAGAGGTTAGAATAGGAGTGAAGCAAAGCCACTTGTTGCATGATATTGAGGAGCAGATCTTGCAGAGAGAAGTGAGAGCAGGCACAGGGTTAAAATCCTGGGACTGGGAGTAGTAAAAAATCCCTCCCTCTTTTGGCACAGACCAGCTAAAGGGGAGGACCCGCCTGTAGAAATAGCAGCAGAGTGTTTTTCCCCTCTTTTTTTCCTCTCTCTCTCTTCTGAGCTGCAGCGTCCTAGTCTACCCTCTCGCATGTGGCCAGGACCCAGGCAGAGAGGAGCACGATGGACAGAAAAAGACGCTGGGGCTGCGAGGGGAGGGGGCCCGGAGAGGGAGGGAGGGCGCGAGGACTGTGAGTGGAGGAGAACAGGCTCAACTGATGATGAAACAGAGACGTGTGGGAGTGCGTGCGCTCTACGCGTTGTCATCACCGCGCTGCGTGCGTGCACGCGAAGGGCGGGAGCTGAGGAGGGAGGAAAGTCACAGCAAACAGACAGACTCTCAAATGATTAAAAGGAGTCTGGGACTACTCCTAACTTTGAGATTCATGTGCGAGATAAAAGAAAAGAAAAGAATATTGTCTCTTTTGCAAGCGCTACTGCTGCTCAGACACATTTGTTATAGACCCAAACGTCCTAAACCGGCGACTGGGGGCGACAGCTGCTACAAAATAAAGGCCCGAAAGCGAGGGTTTTGGCGCAATCGGCGATGAATGTCATTCTGAGGACTGACAGCGACCCACACGTTAATGAGTTGAAAAGCCACACTGACTGCTTGGCACACAATCAAAGCTAGATAAGCACCTGGGCGCGACTGCCCTGCCACGTTGTAAAATCTGTAATATTTACCGCAGCGCACCCGCCATGTGGCCTTACCGGGCCTGACCGAACGGCGCAGCGAGGAAAGAAGCACCACGCGTACAGACCCAACCATAAAATGGACCCTGATGATGACTCGTCTCGTGTCCTGCACCTTCCTCCCCCCGCGCCTCCCCTTCGGTGTCCAGCCTGTTCTGTCTCCCACCCTTTCTTGTCCTTTCAGTAGCACTGGCTTAGCCTACAGTAATAAACAGCACAGCTAGTGTTAATTTAAGGACCTTCTTTCACGTTTTCCCCGGCTCATGCTGAAGGTTATTCACACCCATGCAGTTTCACCCATGCAGCCGTAGCTGTTTGCAACAGATTCCCTCCATGGCAGAAAAAACAACTTCCTCTTTTCTGGACGCCATTCCTCCTCCCTTCCAATCGTCTCTTTCCCAAAAGAAGCCCAGCACAGGCAAATTTTTTCCCCTCCTCTCTCCCCAAAGTAGCAGCTGTACAAAAGAGAGGGGAAAAAGGGAAAACTGTCCAAAAACCCGAAGGAGCTCACATCATGGAGCAAATCTGGCTCGTCTTGACTTCAATTTGTCATATTACTCATGCAGACTGCGAGGGGCGAACCTGTGCACGGTGAAACAAAGGCAGGGAGAGAAACCTCTCTGCGTAGATGTGACTCTTCTCTCATGTGCGTGGTTGTTATACTGTGCACGAGCGGACGAAGAGACGGGTGACTATCAACAAGCGAGCAGCAATCTAATATGGCTGCATGGATAGCTGCAGTCTCCACAACCTCCACAGTCACAGGCAGAATGAAAAGGCGTTACGCTGCTGTGTGTAAGGACAGGCTCCGAGGGAGAGGCAGAGAGTGAGACAGGCAGAGAGTGAGTGCACTTGTCTCGCCCAACTCTCAGCTTTCCACAGTCCTAAATAAAAGTGTGTTTCGTGTTCTGCTGCACCATTCCCATATCGAATACATACAATACACCAACGCCAGAAGTTACAGTCAATAAGGGAGAGAAATCACTTTACTACCACAGGCAACTAATGATTTGAGAGACTTTGTCTCCACATAAATTCGCTCGTGTCCCTTGATGAGAAAAACGGCTCACGCACCAGCTATTAGACTGAAACCTGTGACGTCACATCTTGCCACGTCTTTGAACCAATTGCGATCGCCGCGAGGATAAAACGCCACAACAAAAGTGCGCCGAATGTAAAACCAGACCCTAAGTTGAGAGGGACTCATTTCGCCAGCCATTCAGGGGCTCCCACTGGTGTCCTCATCTATCAGACACCGCTGCTGCTAGTCAGTTGTTTACCATCTAACATGTGGCAGGAATTCAAAAAACTTGGCAGGGCCTGTTGCGCCGTACGTCGTGGAGAGTTCGTTTGAGGATAAGGCTCAGGGCTTGGCTCAGCTGCCAACTCCTGACACTGTAGCCCTCTGCACGGCCTCGCCCCTGCAGGAGTGGCCTGCGCTAAGTTGCCATTGATGAAACTCCAATATTAACAACCCTATTTATGACACCTACAAAAGTCCATAACCATAATTTTTCACGTGCTTCGCCTACAGATTAAAACCAAGCTGCAATTTGCTTTACAGTTTTTACTGTCAGCGTTTTAAGGGATATTTCATTTTATTGGTTATCTGATATGGCTTTGAATTATATTTCAATATTTTATGCTTCTGAAACACAGTAATAAAAAGATGTACAATTATGTGATTAAAACTTATTGTAACATTTCAAAAGTGTCAAACCAAGAATTCAGGATCCATAAAGAGAACTGCAATTGCAAATACCATCAAAAGGAGCCTACTGCAATAAATACGTCAGTGAGGCACAACCCACGATGCACAGTAGCAGCATAGCATTGAACGTCCCAAAATGAGTTATAGCTCATGCATGAGCTAGAATAATAGAGTTGTTGACTTGGTCTTATCAGGACCCCGGCGCCTTCACATCCTTATGAATCATCCCACAAATCATGTTACAAGCACGACCTCTCAACATACACACATTCAATTTAAAACAGACACTCTGCTCGGCGGCGCACTGGCCTGGGACGAGCAGCACATGCAGCACTGAGGAATCAAATGGTTAGAGTCAATCCTGAACACTCAAAGTAAAAAGCATCAACATGGACAAATCACAACATGAGCCGTGAATAAATACATTTGTAATTTTTAGTGATTAGAGCATGGAAGTAAACAAAAATTATTTCGGAAAAAACAATCAATAGAAATGGGTAATAAATTAAATGAATTAAAAAATGTACAGCTTCAAACTTCTAGTGAGCAATAAATGTACCTCTGTTCACCATTTAAATGAGTGCGTCTTACATTCCCTAATTCACACAGACTTCATTATTCTGCAGTGTCTTAAGCTGCTTTTAAGCTATCTATATGTTCGTACTGTGGTCAATGCGCACACACACACACACACACACACACACACACACACACACACACACACACACACACACACACACACACACTTTCGTTCTTCGGTGACCGGTGCGGCGGGCCGTCTTTTTCTACGAGGTGGTCTGCTGAGGGGCCCCTCAGCAGCACGTGCCCCAACAACTTCTCTATTACAACTTTGACCTCTAAGGTCAAGTTCTGAAGTGTTCTGAACAAAGGCCACGACCCTGGGGTCAGAAGTGTAACACTGGGGGCAGGCGGGCGCCCCACGGCAAAGGGAGCGTGCTGTTTGCTTTGAAAGGTAAGGATCACTAACACAGAGGCCTAATAAGGATTAAGGGGCCATCCCCTTTGGGATGTCACTCTGGGGCCTCATACATCAGTCTCTATTAACCTCTATGACCCACGGCGGCCATTATAGGGCTACGGGTCACAGTTGCTCGTGCTGCAGAGCTGTAAAAACTAACATTGCGCGCAGCCTCTAACACGGGTGCCGCTGATTGGAAGGACAAATTGTTTTATGAGCTAAACGCCTTGTCAAGTAGGACACACTCCTTTAAAGGGTTTAGCCTGTTCAGTCAGCTTTCAATTGCTGCACTAGTTAAGGAAGGTACTTTAAGAGAAAAGGCAAGTCAAACAGGGCAAAAGCAGTTTTTAGCCATTGAGTTCGTTGTCTAAGTAATAAAACAAAAGAGTCGCAAGTCTATTCAAAACTTAAATGTTTGAAATAAATAAAAAATTCTCTGGCAAAATTTTTATATTATCAGGTAAGCAAGCACCAAGAGACCGAACCACAAAATGGAGGACAGGAGGAGACAACATGGTGGCTCTCACACACACATACACACACACTGCCTAGAAATTAACAAACGCAACGAAACGCTGTATATATGTACAAGATACATAACATATATAAAAAAGGAAGTTATTTTTAACACATACCAAAGACCGACAATAGTCTAACTTTAGTAGAAGAAAATATGAGCTTGTTCAGTCATTTTAAGACAGAGATTAGCCTTCTACAGTCTGTATGAGACAAGAAACAAAGCAGCCACAAATAGTGTGTGTCTTTTTTTTATTATTTATTAATTTCATATTTAATAAATTCTTTCTTTGTGCTCAAAATGTGTCTCAAAAAAAGTGTTTCACTCGTTTTAAAGTTTATGACAAGACTGAAATGTACTTTTTTTTTTACTATACTTAGAACATTCCAGCACACTTTGTACATATGCATAAATACTGTGCATGATGTAAATTAACAGAGGAAGAAAATTATGCCACAGGATGACTATATATCGATTTAATACAAGTACAGAAATTCAGTCAGGAATGTTGCTTCCTGTTCATTCCATCAAGACATTTTTAGAAGCTTGGGATCAATTTATGACTTCATTTAAACAGGCCTGACAGAAAACAGAGCTTTGCTTAAATGAAACATTTGGAAAGAGTATATTTTAAATGAAACTAAGACTCCACAAATTACAATACGGTTTTCTTTTTTCAAAAGAGAACTCTGCAAAAGGACATTTCTGGACAATTCTGGAGAGATTCTTTATTTTTCAGTAATCAAATGGTGATAATTGGTTTTTAGGTAGTCTATAGGATGGAATTACATAATGCAGTATTATTAGATTCTTTTTATTCACTAGAACTAATATGAAACTGTTGAAAATGTGCACTCTTTTCATTCTTAACTTATAGGAGTGTTACATATATAAATACAGCACATTAATAAAAAGCAAGAGATAGACGAATTTCTATACTTTTAACAATAAACATTTTAAATGAATAAAACATTTAATTCTCAGTTTGTGCAGTTAGAGGACATTTAGCAAACTGTTATCCAGGACACCACATAAGTATATATATATATAAATAAATAAATAAAATAAATAGATATATATTGTATTTAAAAAGAATATAAGTAGTTATTTGCGAGATCAGTTTGAGACATTTTGATTTTGTAATTAGATTTTTTTTTAAATGCCTTTACCTTTTTAAAAGCTCCCATCATTACTTCAAATTATACATATTTAACAATCTGTAATCACCATTATTTTAAAATGAAAATGAGTTTTTACATACTTGTGTACATTGTGTTAACACTCTAAAATCGATTTTGATTATTTTCTGAATTTAGAAAAGGGCAAAGATGCCGACTCAGCCTTTAAACGAACAACTCCGGAGAAGCTTACAAGGTCAAAAAAACATTCCTGAGTGTTTTTCGAACCCTGTTATACTTATCAGGGCCACTAAGTGAGCACTCTGATTTAAATATATTTCTTTGACAATCATTAAACCACTCACCTCTTACAGCCAGGCTTCTCTGTGTGGAGGGAAACCATTCGGAAGCAGGGCAGAGCAGAGCTAAGGTTGGAACAGAGGGAAAGGCCATGTACTCGTTAGACACAAGTGCCTGAAACTGCCTCAAAAACAGCCCAATGGATGATAAATCACCAAATAAAAAGCAGTTTGAAAACTTCACCGCTCGTCCTTTTTTTGCAGCTCTTCCCTCGTTACAGTAAGGGGAACGCTTAAACGTTAACTGTCCTACTTTAAGTTAACCATGAGACTCCTCTCTCTAGGTTATTTTGCAATTACAGAAAAGTGTATTTTCTAATTTAAGTAACAGGATATTTAAACAATCTAATCAGATGAATATTATCTGGGAAACAAAGCATCATTTTTACTGTTGGTAAAAAGTTATTTTTTAAGTAATTGCTCGTAACTATGTGGACAGAGGCAAAATTTTATTTACAACAAACTAAGTGCACTCCTTGTTAACTGATCTTATTAATATATTTTGCCATATTATTACACAGGAAAAATGCTTTTCTATACAAAGTTAAAAGCTCTCAGGGCTGCAGGATCTGAGCACAAACACTTGAGTTTTCAGCTTGTTTTCATATTAAGGAAAATCAATTTTTATAAAACGCTGAGTAAACATTTAAAGAAAAAATGTATTTTCCGACACATTTTGAAATTTGCAACTTACCCCTCTGCTCCCTTCCTCTCAACTCACTAACACACACCTTTAATCACATTTAACTACTTACTGCTTGAACGTTGGTCCACCCCGCATAAATAAATTACTACTTTTTGGCTCTTATCGAACATCGGCTTACATACTGGTATCTGGTATTCTAAGGGAGTGGTACCACCTCTTAAAGGGTTTGGACCTGCTGTCGGTTCTGCTTTAATGCCACGTCACAGACACACTGCAGCCTGGATGGGCCTGCGTGACCTAGCTCAGCCCAGATAGCAGCCCTTCGCACCCCAGCCCCCATTGGGATGGCCACAATACACACAAGGAAGGAAGGAAGAAAGGAAGGGGGATTGATGCAATGTTATTGTTTCTGAAGTTATTATTTTAACTGCAACATCTCTGCCCTGTCTCTGATTTCTCTCTTTATGTACGCAAAAAATCAGACACCTGTCTGACTGATTGACAGCACATTAGTTTCAACTGCTTGAATATAGTTCAGCTGACTAAAGCTCCGGGAAAACTCCAAACAGAGCACTTGTCTGATTTCATGTCTAGCACGAGTCAACACACATACGCTTCCGGCTTCTCTCACGCATGTAGACACATGTCTGGGTTAGACAAGGTAATGTAGACACATGAGGGCATCTACATTAAACAGTATCTTTTTAGGAAAAGAGATATTTTTGTCTTTCGCTGTGTTTTAATCAGAAAAACATTCTCAATGTGAATAAAGTGTGTGTGTGTGTGTGTGTGTGTGTGTGTGTGTGTGTGTGTGTGTGTGTGTGTGTGTGTGTGTGTGTGTGTGTGTGTGTGTGTGTGTGTGTTTATAATCTGCTCAGGATGTCTACGTACTTCGCTAAAATTGAAAAAGGCGATAGCTAATAGGCCGGAGCGTCTCCTAACTGTAGCAGTCATGGAGTCTCGATGCTAGTGATTTATCTTTAATTGGATTTTGAAGAGAGGTCTCCCAGCGGGACTTTGTGCTCTCATTTCTGAACTGTCCCTACAACTTTATTTTTTTTAACTTTATACAACAGAAAATGCAATCAGAATTGAAATGTGAAAAGCATCCTAACTTTGACTGCAAAAATTTTATTTTGTAAACCTATATATCAGCGAGGAAAAAATTCCTCTTTTTTGTGTTGCTCTCTGATCTTATCATATTTCTGTAAACATTATACTACAACAGTATAATGTGACATTTGATTGCCCTGCCCACAATCTATTTCCTGGAAAGTTTTCACTAAACAAACTGTCAACAAAAATATTAAACACATAAATCACTATTACCCCAGGTTCTTACATTAAATCAAGTGTCGTGTTTCCTGAAAACATTAACTCACTGTGATCTCTACTGCAGTCTACAGTCTAGCGAGACGGGAAAAGAAACGCTGGCTCTCAGGGGTTAAGATGCTAGCAGTCATGTGCCTGTCGGCTGCAACAAAAGCCTGCCTATGTACGGTGCATACAGATGGAGCAGGCTCCTTTGTGTGCAGCGTTTCACACGTCACGGGCTCGGTGCTGCCAGGTCTGGCTCTCTAGGCCTGGCTACAGGCCTGGCTAGCTGCTTGTAGCACCTGACGCGGGTCTCTCGCTTTGCTTTTCTTTGCCTGGGAGCCGAGCACTGCAAGTTTTGAAAGATAAAAGAAGAGAGGTCCAAACAGTGAGTCACACGGCTAGCAACAAAAAAATCACAACACAATAAACCACGGCGGAACGCGATGCTGCAGCCAGGTGGGCATGACATAACCAATTATATTATACTCAGTGTGTGTTTCAGTATATTCTGACATATTTATGCTACTATAACACTGAGAAAAGTTTATTAAGGTGTGAATCCTGGTTTACAAAGTGACTGGTTTGTTTCTATCTACAGAAATGATTTGCCTGTCATCGTGCAAAGTTCCTACCTGTGGTCAGGGCATAAGCTGCACATTGTTATACGCTCCAAAACTAATGCTTCTCTTTCTCAAGCTTTACATGGTTAATTTAATATAGTGAATCAGAAATAAAGCAGACGTTTCAATTACTGCAATAGAATACACAATCTGGGAATTTGCTATTGACACAAATAAATCCAGTAGTATACAGCTCAAATGACGTGTTGCGGAAGGAAATCCATTCTCCCGCGCTGATATTTAGACAAAGAACTAACCTTACAAGGCCTTAAGCTTCATTTCACTACAATATGTACAAAAACCCTCTCAGGGGATGTCACCGTGATAAATACCAAAGGTGCTAGTGCACAAACTAAATACACGGATTTGCCTAAAAAATGTACCCACTACAAGTGTTACTTCAAAATCTTTACGTCAGCTGAAAAACCAAGGTTAGGCTGGAAAATTCAATGAAATTACAGCAGTACCCCACAGAGACATCAATCGTTTGGCAAAGGTGACAATTATATAAAATCTAAACATGAGGGTCCAATATGAGAGTCATTAGAAAGACACTGTTACGTTTTACAGACAGTTGATACATGTAGGTTAATTTTAATACTTCAGTATTTCTTAGCTTATTTTATCTCATAATAAGAAGCTAAACCTTTAATACCAGTAAGGTATTAAAACATTTCATTTTTGCTGTATATCCAGAGGAGTAAACGTAACATAAAATGATGACACTCCAGTATCAGTACTTGAATAAGTAGTTTAGTGCATCTGAAGAAGATATATTATAATTAAACCCACTGAAAAGGTGATAAAATAGACAAACAAGCCAAAGTGTGTACAAGAGGCAGCTGTTATTAATGTGTAAAGTATAGCACTAAAGTAAATTGTAAATTCACTCATGAGCCAATGAGATGCACTTTATGCAAAAGAGTAAGTGCAGGTGTGGGTTCACTGTCCAGCACACCTGGCTGTTATGAGAATATTGTCTTTTGAGTCCTTTTAAACACAGGACAATCTGTCGGTATCAGGACACCCAGCTGCCGTTACTGCACTTACAACCCACGCAGTGGAATGTTTCAAGTACACTGCCCACTGCCTGCTCCCAGTTAACATTTAAGCATTACATATATAAGCATGTACCGATACAACAATACCCTATTACTATGTTGTTAGGCTTGGAGTAGGACCTCAAGTGATCCATTCAGATACCCTAGAAATTACAGTATATTTTTTTATGACACAATACTTACAATGTTAAGATCAGTGTGCAAAAAGGACTTTCTCACACATTACCCAGCCATGTATTTTAAGTAGGATGATAAATATTTAAATTTTTCAATTCAACCTATTAGAGGTTGTATTAAAAAATAAAATTATAATCTGCCTTACAGATGTTTCTGTGTTGGCAGGCACTGACGTGTAAAATGGCATATTAGCAAAGTTAGAACTCCTTGTCGAAAAACATAAACACTGCTAGCCTTTTATGCTAACATGACACATTCAAGTAACAGCATCTATTTGCTTTTAT
Organism: Betta splendens; assembly: GCF_900634795.4. Classification (NCBI taxonomy): domain Eukaryota; kingdom Metazoa; phylum Chordata; class Actinopteri; order Anabantiformes; family Osphronemidae; genus Betta; species Betta splendens. The sequence goes on along the minus strand of NC_040889.2, from coordinate 6,312,749 downwards.
AAAAAAGCTACAAACTTATTTGGTTAATTCTTAAGCACAAAACAGGAGGCTATATTGTTTCAGGTTCCTGGAGAAGACAGTTAACAAACTTAAAGCACTTCAAGCCAAGTGTTACTTTGATCTCTTTAAATTGTCACAATGGTCCTTTATCTTCCCCTCACACTTGTGGTGAAGCTGCTGAGGTGCAATTAGCTCCCACATATCCACACGTATTGTTCCACATCATGTAACAAATTTTATTATGGGTGCAAATACTCCAGGATCAGGAAATGAGACTCTGCAGCTTCAACGGCACTGCTTTGTTTTAAACACACACAGAACAATAACCTCCTCCCCCCGTCACTCAATCAAGCTGCTGCTATAAGTTGTATGTTAATTAAACTTTTGTCTGCACAGCCTGGAGAGTACAAGTTCCTATTTTCTGACCCTGACACCCTGCTGTCGCTGTAATGTCCTAAAAGACACACATACACATGCTCGTGTACATATGTATACACATCACATGCATGAGTTACATTCTACCAGGACAAACCAGCCGGGTGCCTGACAACCACAGCGATAGAGGAGACGTGATGGAAGAAAAAGAAAAAAGGTACCCTAGCGTGTTAGTTTTCTGCCAGGGAGTCCCTATTGACCTGTTAAACCTTTGTGACTGGAACAAATGCAAATGGCGCTGACTTGTTCACACAAAATACTAAAGGCCCATTCAAATGAGGCCCTGGGCCACAATGCAGAGTGGCCAAGCACTCTGTGGAGGCTAGGCAGCCCCCAGTCTGAGAGAGAGAGAGAGAGAGAGAGAGAGGGAAAAAGAGACAGAGATTCTTTTAGCCATTGCACAGTTGATTCTGGTTGTCTGGTGGAGAGCAACCATCCACTCTCATTACTTCTCCTTCATGAACACAGACACACACATGTGTAAACACACAATCAGACGAGATAAAGTTACCTTACCCATTTGCTGTAACTCTACACTAAATAAATCACAATTACACCGTTCTGAAGTTCACCCAATAATTACCTTCTTCAGTGTGTAATACTTTGTAACTGGATGCCAGTGGACATGGACTGCTGCTGTTAAGCATGATACCGGTCGTGTTTGATAATCAAAAGCTGCTTAATCCACCTCGGCTTCTATGAGAAGACTAAGGGTGTCCCTGTGGCTAATATCATATCCCACATTATAAGTCTGCCCATGGGGCATTGAACAAAGAATGAGCAGAGAAGAAGTGCAAGAAGATGAGAGGAAAAGAAAATAACAGAAATAGACAAATATGTTTCTCAAGTAAACAATCAATCAATAAATAAATAAATAAGAGACTACCTTCATATTCAATTAATTTTAATACACAGCAACAACATTATACTATATTAGATGCCTGTGTATTGTAATAGACCAAACGCTAATTGTGTTAAACAAGGTCCACACAGTGAAAACCGTCAGACAGCCTCAACAAAGGGTTTTCCATAATCAGAGAATGAGCTGTTCAAACTGAGAGATGAGATCTGAATGAGTCAACCCACAATTGGGTTAACTGGGTTACAAAAACAAAATTCTTCTGCATGCAATGCAGCCACTGATGCTAAAAATGAACACAGTCAAGACACTGCAAGGCACTTTGGAATCAAAATATCTATTAAGATGCCAAACAAACCATCTTTAAATCAGATATGACACTGTATTTCTATGTGTAAGAGTCTGCTGCCCTTCACTGGACTGTAAAAGGTACCTAGTTTTCAAATAATGTGCTTAAAAACGTTTTAGTTTTGTTTCATCCCTTCTCTTCAAATAAGAGATTAGTAGAAGCCTGAGGACAGCTCTCACCAGCACATCTGGGCAGCACCTGATCTGAGGGACACTGCCCGCTGGACCTCCACTACACTGGCTCTAGCAAATATTGGGGTAAAAAAAGGGGAAACTGTGGGAGGTAAGGCATTCTTCTTTCTAAAAACAAAGTGAATATAAATTGAATGAACAGTTTTTTACCCTGAGAAAACCCCTTTTTCTTAATTAGCAACTCTTTAAAAAACAGCTTTTAAATGTTACAAGGACTAATTCGACACAATAAAATGTGTTGCTCGTAACTTTAATAATAAAACCCCTTTGTCCAGATTCTTTTGAGCTGAGAATTATAAAAAACAAAAACTAACTAAAGTAAAGATAAGATACTTGATAGGTAGTTGTGTTTTGGCAAAACTGCATATTTTACTAGAAACCTGCACAATGAAAATTGTCCTGTTCAATTATATGGACATCTGTTTACATTGCTGATGAAGTGCATTTAATATTGGTATGTTTATTTGTTTATTATTACTTAAAAAAATAAAACTTAAAAAAAGTTACTTACTTAGGTCTGTAAGTATTAGTTTGTAAAAATTGCATTGCAGTTTTTTTTTTTTTTTTTTAGGAATGTACATGCACAGGGACTCCACATCCTGCATTGGGACTGTGGACCATGCTGTATGGTGGAGTGTATGACCTGCAGAGGTCATACATGAGCTAAATCGCTGCAGAAAGGACAAGACGAGTTGAGAGGGACAGATAAAGAGAGACACAGGGAGGTGGCTGACACAGATCTGTAGTTCATGTTCAAGTGAAGCTTATTATGTTTCCAAATATAATAAATATTACATGTTACCCTGAATTATGGGAAAATAATCTAAGCTAATGCGAGAGATGTAGAACTTTTCCATTTGACGTAATGGTGGTGTAATAAAAAGACAGCATCTGATTTGATACAAGCATTGAATGCTGTGGCTTTTGTGAAGCCTTAACATTACATAAAAAGTGTGGTGCGTAAGTGACAGTATCAGTTTGTGGAGGAGGATTTAGTTCGCACGTAAAAACATTCAGGATCAAGCAGAACATCGGGTTTCAAGTCGCTTCAGCAAACCCAGTGAACTTTTATGAGACTGACATTGATCTTACCCTACTGTAATTATACCGCACCAGTAAACTCCACCCACCCAGCAACCAATGCAAGTTAAAACAAACATGATTTGACCTATGCCAGGCACAGGTATGCTAGTTAGAAGTCTTTTGTCAAGGATTCTATTTAGTTACACTGAGAGAAAGAGAGATGCATGTTAATAATATATAAAAGTCCTAAATCGTACCCACATAAACCCACATTTTTACATTTCAAATAGCACCAATTCCATGGCTACAGCATAATGTTCTGATTTATGAGGAGTTAAAGACGTCATACTGCTAAGATCAGCTTCGTGGAAGAAAATACAAATCATAAATTATCACTCAACAACTATATTCATTCCCAGAAAGTCTTCTTCTATAAAACCCACTGTGACCAAACTCCCCTAACCCTTCTACATAATTACACTGGTGCAAGGCTACAGTCAGGCATCTTTCTCCTTCACTCGGCAAGTGAGACTGCTGACGGTGTTGCTGGATGAACTGCAACTCACTGCTCAAATCTGATTCTCTTTATTATGGCCCATGAATTATCTACTCAGCTGTACTGCAACATTAAGCAGAGACTATCGCTTTAGCATTAACCATGTCAATTTCTGTGCTGCTGCCATGTGGGTTTTTTAAGAAACAAAGAAAAGATACAGTACCAAGACTCCACTAGCTTTCAAGTGCATTATATAAAAAAACACTAGCAATAATACTCAAATTAGTAATTTTTGCAGTGAATTTCGAGGCTAGTTATTTCCTTTTTGAATAAAACTTATTATATTAGTCCTTTATTAGATGAGAAAGAAAGAAATGTATTAACTCAAACATGACATATGGTTTGTATTAATGAAAACCTTGTGAGGTCAAACTGTACAGTATATAACAGCAGCTCTGAAGTAATCATGACAAGTAAACCCTAAACTGAATTTGATATTGTAAAGAGTATCCCCCGTGTGCTCACCTGCTTTTCATCCCCCGGGGCCTTGTGCTTTCAAACCCACTTGTGTCCTCCGTTGGCCTGCACCAGAAGACAAAAACACAGAAATTGAAGAGTAACATCACAGATCGAAAGCGTGGAGAATGACAGCTCCGCTGTTACAACCTGCACTGTGAAAAAAGATCCGTGATTGATTAGGACGCATGCTGCACAATTTTGATGCATCTCTCCTACAGTGTGCCAGTACAAGCCGAGAACATTTCAGTGACTTCTTAAGATTTGGTTCGAAATAATAAATTTCACTAAATATTTTATTATTGACTATAAGTTATTATTCTAAAAATGGACGCTCAGCAGCCACCTACCCTTGCGAAATGTGGATTCAGGCTGTACAGTAGTTAAATCTTTCAACGACTCACTTTCTGACCTTTCGCAAGGACAAAGCACAAAGTCACAAAGGGCACCTGACAAAATCTGCCTTCTTGATTTAACTCATTATTTAACAAAAACAGGTAAGGACAAACCCCAAGCATTATTCTGTGAACCTTACCTTAGAAGCCACACATGCATCTACAATGTTCTTTGCAGAAGTGAATTCATGACTATGCTGCTGTAGGAGCAGTATGTTCTGCTGTGTTCTAGTTCAGTCTTGCAGACACTCAGTCCGACATTTTGCAAACAGATGAAAGAGGCTGACCGGGTGCCTTCAGTTACAACATTTGGCCTTAATTCATAATTAAAAACAAACTTTTCTTGCAAGATGTACGTCAGGGTATATTAATTTAAAGGGTAGGATCATTTCTATAATTTGCCTTTGCCTGTATTAGATCAGTGTGGAACGACTGTTGCCAACATAAAATGTCTGCAAAGACAAATTTAGTAACAATATAAATTAATGTTTACAACCAAAGCATTATTGCACACTGCCAAGTCAGAGAGATGATGAACTACGCCAGGTTTCAATCATCCTCCTTCTTTGGTACAGTGACTGCGTCAGGGAAATCATTTTAATATTTTAAGCTATCTGTGTCCCCTGCAGATGGGTTTACCAGCTATTTTAACCTTTTGTTTATACTCTCATAGCCTCAATTTCGAATCCTTCAATGTGCCTTATTGTTGCCTTAAATAAAACCAGTTTGCGTAGGTGTTTTATGTTTTCAACCGTCTAAGTACATACTGCGGGCAGACTCTTTTTGCTGTGGCTATGTTAAAACTGAACCGGAAGAACCTGCACTGCTCTGCACAGAGCCCAGCTTCGTTTGCTTTTCTCTCTCCTTTCCTCTCCCCCCTCCCCATCTTCTCAGAGGACTCGTGAACTCTCCATAAACCCACCATTTCCCTCCAGAACGATACTGTCTATCCAACATCTAAAGAACTAGACATAAAACAATAGAGTGGGGGGAAAAGCTGAAATAGAACACAAGATATAGAGGATGAAAAGAGAGAGGGAGGTAAAACGAGAAAGAAGGAGAAGCAGACCAGATTGCAGAGGGTTGAATCAGTGCAGAGGCCTGGTCTTTTTTCTCCCCTCTCTTTTTTTCCCGTTTTTTTTTCTCTCTCTCTCAAATGATTCACAGTGGAAAGAAAAGGCCTTTTCCCTGTCCTCAGTTGAACTTCACATCAGCTTCCTGTTAGAAAGGCAAGAAGGAAACACCCAAAGCAACATGCGCGTGCGCACATACACACACACACAAATACACACAGAGGAAGGCCTTCACTAGTAGACTCCTCGCTGCCAGAGAAATTAGGTCAAGCACTTAAATGCCCTGCACTGAGACTGAGATGCGCACAGATTTAAAACATGAAATGTTTGGTGGGGACAGCAAAATGCATACTAAAGCAAACAAACATGCACGCATGCAAGCGCTTGTTGCTCTTGGAAGTACACACTATACTGTCAGCTCATGGCTTGCCGCATTATTAATACCAAAAATAAAAAAAAAAACAGAAAAAAACCCCGGAAATAATCAGTGACAGACGCCCACTGCTCCTACTGTTCATACACCATCCATCTGTGCAGATTAGAACATGACGAGGTGGCTTAGACACATAGACGAGGAAATAAATTATATGTATTTAAAGAAGGCTAAGAAAAACACCTTTAGGTCCCCTCAAAGGCATAAGCTAAAGCACTGCATGCACATTCTCAAAATGCCAGATGACCTGATTAGGGAGTGACAGGAGTCTCACTGCGCCTCCACAACACAGCTCAGGGTACAAACGGGACAGAACAACCTGCAGTATCAGCCCTGTGCTAAACACGAGGCTGCCAACCTCATAGACCCCCCCCCCACCCCCACCCTCTGACCTGATATGCCCTTAAAGGAACAACACACCAAATCACCATTGCATCCAATCAACTATTCATAGAAAGGATGGGTTGCTTTCGGCCTGATCTTGCCGTTTAGGGTTTCAATCAATTGCATTAGATATGAGAGGGAGGGGGAGTGGAAGGGAGGATGAAGCTGTTCTGAAAGCAAATGAGTGAAAATTTGGGTGAATCAAAGCCTCTTCCCTTCTCTATATTGACCGCTGCCAATATGACCCACAACCGGGATCTGAGCTACAGGGTGGCATGGTAATTCACACAATAATCTCGTCAATGTTCACTCCGCTGAAATGGGCTTTCTTCTGTCCCACTGAATCACGGTGGAGAAATGAGCCCCAGTCCATTGTCTGAGGGCCACCTGTGTTTCTGCTCTATTTTCTTGAAGGCACAATGGCATTTTCCTGTTTATAGCAGTGACTGTGCTTTATAAACACGCAATATCAGAGTATTAATACGTCACTTAAAAGAGCTTGAGAGTTGTGGCCAAAAGGTCATCCTGGTTCGCGTCACAGTTTCTGACGGTTCTGTTCTTTATTATCATGAAAGGTGACAAATACAGACGTAGAGCAACGCCACGTCTCTGTCAGTCAACACAGACCTTTTCTTGCTGCGTAGTTATTTTGACTAGGACTCCTGAACGAACAGAATCTGACCCAGCCGGTCCACCAGCTTGCAAAAAAAGCTTTAAGAGCACAAACACACATACAACAAAATATGCAGCCAGATGTGCAGGATGACACCAGCGATCTAAAAGGACAAACAATCGCTTAGGATAAACTGACAAAAAGGTGGTGCCTGCGTGCTCCACTTTTACACAGAATGTGATGTGAAAATGATTTTGTGGCTCGATCGGAGACAATGACAGAAAGAATCCGTCTCAATCTAGCACACGGACGTTTTTAAATGTTGTAAAGCAGAGAATGCTTACAAATAAAATTCTACATAAATTCAAGTAGTGTAGGAAACGTAATGAGATTGTACTGTAAGCGAAACATGCAACCTAATCAATTAACAATCTCTGGCCACAGGAGGAATAGATTTGATCTACAAAACGAACTTCATGTGACCTGGAAACAACTTATTTGTTCTGTTCTCTAATGCACAAATTTGCCCTAGATGACGAATATCTAGCTCCCGATAAGACTGTCCAACTGCAAACTCGTGTACATTGCCGAATAAGCATTATTACACACATGATCTGATTAACGTCTCAAGGCAGTCTGAGTTTCTGTCTTTTAAAAAAATGATTTAAAGCAGGTCACTGAACACATAAGGAATAAGCCAGGAAGCAACACACAGGCTGTTTTAACCATTAAAAACAAATCCAATATACTGCTGAGTTAGCTCCTCTCAGATTTCAGTAAATTAATTTCATCAAAAACTTCTCTGAGGGAAACCACAGTGACACATCAGGGGAAACCGCACAGCTCTACCCGTGTTCTCATGTCGTACATACACAGATTATCTAAGGCGAACAGCTCGGGAGAAGCAGCTATTCTAATTAAACGCACATTTTTCCACTAATAAACGTACGAATGGCTGGCGTGCAGAGCGGCGGCGTTTTCTCCGGCGCACTGGCGAGATTCGCAGTCTCTCCGTTCGCGTCGAGGACAACAAAGGGAAGATTACGCTCGTCTGCGAGGGGAAAGTAGGGCACGAGAAGGCGACCTGTTTACCGCGCTGCGAGGGGATAACGTAAAGATCCGAAAGACGTCGAGGACTTGTTTTCAGTTTCACAGACCAAGCTGTTATTTTAGCACCCTGGAAACGACCCCCCCTCCAAGGACAGTGGCTCGTTTCAGTCATAGCAGCGTCAATATCTACTGACCTAGTCTGGCAAAATGCGCGGCTGCGTTCCTACGCTTAAAAAAGTCTGCCCTCGTTGTCATTTTACGCACTTTACGCAAATGGAAGCTTTGAAAAATCGCCTTACACAGAGAAATGGTAGAGTGAAAACTACGCACCGATTGGTCTCAAGTTCAAGTTGGATGGCTTCTTCCTACGCTGTGTCCAACTCCAAGTCTGCGTGCTCTGTATTTCCTAGACGGCAGCTCGTCGCCTATTGTGTGTCTGCGCACCGACAAGGAGCAGAAATGAAAAAAACAAGCCCATAATATTTGTAGACTATGAAGCAGGAAAGGTCATTGTGTTGTAAACGCCGAGAGACGAGCGGCTGTCGGGGCCGTGATCGACTCGCCCCCTCCCTCCTCCTCCCCCCGCACGTCTCTCTCGCCGGCCATCCAGCTCGGTTCAACGGGGACACGGGCTGCCGCCGCGAGTCCTGCGCAGCCGACGAACCAGATGCGTCGAGTTCAGCTGAGGTGAAGCCCAGTTAAACAGCGAGCCCCCCACACCGCCGCGCTGCTTACTGCACGTCTCCTGAAGGAGGGGGCGAAACAGGGAAAGGAGCGCATCACGGTGAAATATCTGTAAAACGAGGCTGTGCTGGGATGATTATTAGGAGCTGCCTCACCCCCACCCCCCACACTCCTGCCCCCTCCGCGGATCTCTGGGCTGAAAATAGCTTAAAGTAGCGCCGCGAAATTATAAACTGCAGCAGACTTTACTAAGAGAAGGCAAAGGCAACAGCAGCGTGCTGTTTATTACAATTTCAATAATATAATATATATATACGATTTCACTGCCGTACGCAAACTTTAACTTGGACTGTTTTATAACCCCCCTTCCATGTGTGTCACTCCTTTAATTAGCAAGACTTTTAACTAAATGTCTAATTGATACGCTATAAAAAATTATTTATTTATTTATTTCAAACAAGCAGCGCACTTTTAGGATAATTAATATTCGACATTAGCTTACAAACCCCTTGAATATCACTCCCCTTCCGACAGTGTTAAAAAAAGCCAAACACACATTTGAAGAGCTAGCCCATTACTCATGCTAGCTGCAGGTTTAGCTCAACGGCTAATTATTTTGCCTTCTTGCTAGCTAATGATGCTCTGCCAGGCTGCGTTTCTTACACCTGTTTGCCCGCGTTAATGAGCCCGGTTCCGTCTGGTTCCCCTCTGGACCCTAATGAAGGTCCGGATATTCCGTTAGACACCATGGTTGACTTGAAGACAAGCCTAGACTTGTTGAATTGGTTCCCCTGCAGACATTTTACTGATTAATCAGCCGTGGAGCTGAGGCAGAGCCCGGGGAAGGAGCAGCCCTGCATTCAACAAGTGATTAAATAATGAGCCTCAATATCAAACCTGGCAACCTGGGGACGTTTATTTTTTAAAATTAGCTTCATAATACTTTTAATTAAATATACTACATATACTATGCTCTATGCAAAAGTGTGACTGTGTAAGTACAGTATGGTTTTAATTATTGATAGACAGACCATTAAAAGAGATGATTTTTTGAATTATACATCATCCCACAATGCTTGTATTAATATATTGTTATTATAAAAAGTTTATGCTTCTAAAACACATGCACACAAACTCCACGTGCAAGGTATAAAACAATATCTGACAACATTTGCAGAGAAAATAAAATGTAACACTCCACTATGCTGAGGGTGGACCCTCTCCAGAGTCCCCATTTGAAAATACAAGCTCAGAAATTAAAGTGCATGTTAAATAAAGTGCATCAGATTCTACATAACAACCTTTAAAGCCATCGATAATAATTAACTTTTAATATGGACTCTCTGGAATCTTAATTAATACACTCACTGAGAAATATGCTGGGGGTTTGGGATGTAAATTAGTGAACAAGTCATAAAAAGTTAATTATTAAATCAAGTTGCTATTCAAAATCCTTTTATGGTGAAAGTCAATTCAGCTCACTTACCCAGTTTATTGGCTTTTAAAATAAATTTAGTTTGCAGGGAATGTTTTACAGTGAAAACAACAATTAAAAACATATGACATGACTGTGATTTGCTATAATAATCTGTGAAACAAACACACACTATAATTAACTTTAAAATTATTTAAAAAAAGTAAAAAGATGGTCCTCTTTCAGTCATTCAGACACATGTCAGTCGTGTTACTGCCCCCGTTTATGAGTGTGATTTGATTATTTATTTTCTAACTCCAGCGCGAGCATGCACGACAGAGGCGAGTGTACCAAGTGGTGATAAATCTGTATTGACAGGTGATATTACAGTTGCACTCGTTGACCGCACCCTGTGTGCAGTACAGTACGCCTATATGTGTCAGCAAGGAGAGCTATAGGATTAAGGGCGTGTGTGTGTGTGTGTGTGTGTGTGTGTGTGTGTGTGTGTGTGTGTGTGTGTGTGTGTGTGTGTGTGTGTGTGTGTGTTCTGCACATGGGCTGAGAATGTAGGTTATAGCTCACAAGGATTAGAAGGTGACGCGGGTTCATATTAACTCAAGGCAAACAGGCGTATACATTATATTTCAGAAAAAAATATTTCAGTGTTTAAAATCTACATTAGGGCTCCAAGATCGTACAATTATTGTAAGCTTTTCATTACATACAACCGTGACCACTTTTACACAGGAAATTATTGTACACATTACATATTTATACATTACATATTACATTACATACTTTAAATATTACATATTGTTGTATAAAAAGATGCAGTTAACCAAAACACACTTCTTATTTATTTTAATTGGATCGATACACTGTATGTTTTTGCTTTTTGTAACCTTTATGTAACAAATTATTTTCATTAAGTGATCTAACCAGATTTGTGACTTTTGCAAGAAGCCTTTTTCATTGCAACAACATTTTTTGTAAATTAACACAAAATGACATAAATGAGGAAACATAACTTAAAGTGTTATTCCTTATTATGTCCATACATTTTTCCCAGTCTGAAATTTAAAAAAAGTTAATTTCCCCATGTGTTCCTACAGCAGCTGTCAAACTTTAATTCATGTGCAGTGAAGTGAAATATCACTTCAAGTATTATAGTAAGATGTGATTGCCCTGCTGATGGATACAGATACGGTATTAAGCACTTATCTATAAGAACCATACACTCAAATGGACTTAAGCACTTAATACTCATCAATCTTTCATTTTATACAATTTAAACATCCCTCATATGTAATTCATTTATGTCAATTAAGAAAAACGACTAGAAAAGTTCGGTATTTTCTGCTGAACTTCTTTGTGTTCTTTGTGGTTGTTGTTTTCCACAGTTTGATGCAAGACGTCTGAGGAGGTAAGATGAGGTAAGGAAGAGGTGAAGCGATGAGAACAGGGAGCTGCGTCTTGCGGAGGTGGCCAGAGCGCTCTACTTGGCACTGCTAATTTGCAATCAGACACTCTCTTTGAGTTCTGTGCCTGCCCATGTCTCCAGACAGTGTGGATGGCAGCTGAGACAAAGCTAGCATTCTCCACCACCCAAGGCCCCTCTTAGTTTTTATTTCAGGCCAGTGCACTCAGACACAGAGCGTTCTGCGTGGAGCACCCAAAGACGGCAGCTAGAGAGAGGACGGGAGGACGGAGCGACTACTCGGGAGGAAGAGGAGAAGTGAGGGGAGGTGTGGAAAAAGTGGGAGGAGGCTGCTGTCTTTCCCCAGTCAGCCGCCCTCCTTTCGTCGTTTCTTCCCCTCTTTAGATGATACTCCGATCCGTCTGCCTAAAACATGCTGCAGTGCAGTGCCACGCCCCACCTAGCACCATGAAAACACTCCAGCTTTGATCGATCATAGAGCTCAGACAGGGGGGCTGATCGTGACCTTTTCCCCTTCACCATCTCGAATGACTGCATCACTTTCAGTAAAACGGGAGTCCAGTATTTACAAAGTTCAACAAACACTCCTTCAGGTCAATCAGGTGCAATCCAAGCTTTATTAAGTAGATCAGAACATGACATCAGTGTCAAGTCTTCGCCATTCTTGGTGAGTGGCATGCACTCCGTATATTCGTTAGGAGTGTTTACTCAGGGCAGGCAGGCTGAACGTGCATGTTGTTACAGCAACGCCTCGTTTAATGAAATAATTAAAATGAGTTAAGGATTATTGTTTTCCCTGAAGCACAATTCCCCAACGGTGCACCTTGACTATCACCTTTCAAATATAAGCGTTGACGCACGAGCACGTGCCGCTACCTGAAAGCCTCTGTGCATCGGCGTTATGGCTTTATTATCGGCAGTGCAGTGGCATTAAAGTGTGTTGTGGGGTTGGTTGCCACGGGCAACGGGTCAATGATTACCAGGAGGGCCAAGGGTGTCCTTAAACGCAGGTCAGAGCCACTTCTACAGGGAGAGGGACCGGACTGGGCTGCAGCTGCCATCTGTAGGTCTGAGAGGTGTGTCTGTGCAGTTATGCATGTCCTGCCAACAAAGATGCATCATGGTTGTACAATGGGCAGAGCCGTGACCCGGGAAGCTTTCTTCCCAAACTTATTCTAAACAAGAACGTGCAACAATCTTCATATGAGCTTTATCTCGTTTCAAGGCGACTGCCACATGTCAAGCAAGGTCAGTGAGTGAGTCAGTGAATCAATGGACTGGACCGATGTCCCTCGCTTCACATCAATAATTTCTAAAAAGCAGCTGAAAAAGCTGGAGCTATAAGAAACGCACACTGGGGGAAAAATCTGCTGCCGTACTTGGTTCGCATGGAATCCCGCAGGTCATCTCACTTAGTAGCAGCTTTCCTGCGCCGTCCCCGAAGAGCACAATCCCTCTCAGTCCCACTCAAACACACAACAATGCCAGGAATGGCTGCACATTTGTGCACCAACGACCATTAGGCGACATCCATCTGCCTAATTCATTCAATTTCTCCTTCTGCCGTGCCAGCGCAGTTGGGCCTGAGAGGGTGCAGGTGGGGGGCAGAGCAGACTGGGAAGCTTGTTGCCGAATCGTAAGCGAGCCAGAGCGGGTCACAGAGTTCTGGCTGTTGGAGGACGGGGATGGCTTAAAGCAGATTGTTGGGAAAAGCGTGTCCTTGGGGCGATCCCAGCACAGCGCGGCGGTCACTGTGACCCCCCGGCTCTGAACTTGACCTTGACTGTATCTTTAGCAGCGGACAGCCCAAATTGCTGGATCGCATGGCTCTGGGTTCTCCCCCTTTTTAATTCCCTTTCACTTTTTCACTTTCTTGCGCCCTGGATGACCACAAACAGCCATTGTCACTACGGCCCGTGAGAACAATTGGGTTCTTATGCTGTGGCTGGTCAGGGGATAGGAGGGTAAACTTCAGCAATGGGCTGCACTAAGTAAATTATAGCTCCGACGGCCTGACGCGGTTTGTGAGAGTGAAAACCCGCAGTTCAGCACATTTCTTTGTCCTTATTCCTACAACATGAGCGAGCGCTTGATAGGCAATCATCCTGAGGCGCATGTAAAACCAAAGGAGCGCCACAGTCCCTCGGTCCCCGTCCTCTCTCAGACCAAGGCCCCGCCTGTGGACTGTCCTCCCGCGCTCCCATCGCTCCACCCTCCTACCCTATCCCCTTTCTACATGACATCATCTGCACATCTGTCGTCCCTACAGGGTGCTGGTGACACAGACAGGCCGCAAAATTAGCCGAGCGCTCTCCCTCTGCCTTTGTCACCGTCTCTTTCTTCGCCTCTGGCTCTCGGTTTCTTCTTTTTCCTCCCTCCTCCCCTAAACTCCTCCTTCGCGTTCCTTCTCTCTAAAGCAGCTTTTCTTTCTGACTTTCTTTCACTCCTGTACACCTTTCCCTACCCTCTTCCCCTCTGCATTATATCCTGTAAGTAATATGGCTGCACACTACATGTCCCTGTTTCCTACAATGTGGCACGTACATTTGAGCAGGCAGGAAACAGCCATTAAACTAAATGATCCATGTTCCTGACCCCAGCCTTGACCCATGTGATTGTGAGCAAACTCAATCAGCGAGGTCAGCGCTAACGTAATGTGACTCTTTGAAATATTTTTTTGACTTTCTCTGACTTGAGCTATTAGAGCCCGCTAAAACCAGTTAAGACGCTGCGGTTACATCAATTTGCGTTCGTGTGTGAGAAAAGAGAGAGCGGGAACGATCTCCAGCGTGTTTCGACAGCGAGGCCCAGCCCAGCCGGGGGCCGAGGGTTTTCAGCTCACAGAACACATGTTTGTGTAACACATGTTTGATTCCCAAAGCCCCAGTGCAAATCAAGTCGTACTGGATCCCACCAGCTGCAGTGAACTAGCTTCATCTTCAGAGATGCAAATGGATACTTTTTCTTAATTCCATATTTCACTAGGTTTGCCTCAGAAAAGTGGACACCTAATCAAAACCAGTTCCAAACACAGCTTCCTCCTGAAACGATTCCCAAGTACAAGTGGACAAATAAAAAGTTTTGGGGCCTGACCTGAGCCTGATCGCATCAGCAGAGTTAAAAGAAGCCAGCCCAGAATGCAGCAGATGGGATTAGTACCCCCAGTTTACACAGGGGGATCAGGGGCTGATAAGCAGCACACACTCGCCTAAAATCCTACATTTCATATCTGTTTTTAGTTACTTGTGTTTTACTCTTATTCATCATTAAAGTCAATCACTTGTGTGAATAATCAGAACCCAGTATGTTACAAAATTGGAAAAATTTTGAATCTGCTATTGCTGTGGACAATTAATTAATTAAAGTATTAATTGATTAAATCCTACAGACAAATCATGTTTGCACCTTTTAGTGAAGTCACTTATAACACTGTCATTTGGGTTGTACATTAAAAAGGGAATGTGAAAAACTGTGTGTCATTATAACACACAGATGAAGAGTGTGTTCAGAGGGTTGAACACCCTCTGAACACACTCTTCATCTCAGACGAGCAAACGCTGCGGCTCGAACCTCGACTTTTCAAACGGCAGGAACCAAGATGGTGGAAGGAGCGCGGGGCTGCTCTCGCGCCGCTCCGCATGCTGCACGTTCAAACACGGGCGTAAAGAGCCCCCTTGAGGAGAAAGAGGATAATGCACTTTATGCGTTACGAGGAGGAGCTGTGGCAACGTTCAACTCAACCTGGACCAGCAATAAAAAATATAAAAAAAGGTGGAATTTTCAAATGTAACCAACAATGCATGAGCATTCTCATACTGAACTCAATAACAATAACGTCATGAAAACTCGGATTGAGATGGGATGTAAGTGTTCGTTTTTGTAAAAAATAGTACAGGTTCTGGAGTCACGCGGCACAATGCGGGTGTAGGAGGACTAGTTCGACCCGAGCCGGAGACGTTTGGAACAGAGCCCTTCCCTGGTGCAATGTCTCCTCCTGCAGTTACAACTGAGTATAGGTTTGTGGAAAAACGCTGACTAACCAGAGGGACAACACATCCGCGGCCTCAAAGGCGATAAGAGAGTGCTCTATATTTATGTTTGTCTTACGTTATTTAGATTAAACACTGAATCGATAGCAATTGATCTCAAACATTTGAGGGGCGCAGGTCTTGTAATTTCTCCACTCCGGCTTTGTCAGTTTACTTATTACGCTGTTTCGAAACCAACGTGCAGATGCGCTTACAAAACATCTGCAACATGTTTACATCTAAAAAGTTCCGTATTTACACCCCCCAAAAAGCATAAATCCTTAACATAAAAGAAATTATTCCTGGAGACGTTTATGTGCCGCGTGACATTGTTGAAAACACGGCCTTGCCTTCATCTGCCCCTTAAAAAGGTTCAAGATGCTTCAGAGACAATAATTGCTCAGAAATGGAACTGTTGTTCCTCAACATGGAAACAATTTCCCCCTGTCATCTTTTCGGATCGCATGGACGCTCCGAACAGTGTAAATTAGATTTGATTACAAAGTAGTTTTTCATAGCGGAGTCGTAAATACTCTGTTGCCCGTTAAGCCCCGGGGTGGTTTTATTTTGTATCTGGGACGCTGCGTACACCACCCCCCTCCACCCCCTCCTCTCAGGCGCAGGGACCGATATTCATTTCGCCAACCACATTGCGATGACTCGTGCATTCCAGCATGCATTTAGCCCCATTACGCATATAAGCACCATGTGTTTGTCTTGACGTATTAGAGTCTAAACAATGCCCCCGACGTTGCGGTGAGCGCCAAAAAAGCCACTTGTTGCGCAGGACCTCGTGGCCCATGTGCGCTAATTAAGCCCATCAGATTGTATGCGACGACCACGGGCACGCACGACGCGAACGGCAGGGCCGCAGACTTGCGTGTTTTACCCAGGCTAATTAACGCTCAGATGTCGCGCCGAGGGGGTGGGGGTCTTCATTCATCTTATGGTGACCGCATCATGTTAGTGTGTCTCTGTCTGTCTGTAGCACTTATGCAAAGAGCCACCAGATCCCGTGTGCGCTCCGTTTGACAAAGAGTAGAAAAACTGTTTTCTGCCGAGTGTTTCTTTCAGAGAATGTTTCATCGACTTCGTTTTTGTCCGTGAAAAGCCCCAAAACAAGTCATTGTGGAATCTAAATGGTTTTGAAGCTCTTATTTCAGAGTCAGCTAAAACAAACCCACCGTGCTGCGTCGACGTGCCACCGTCACTCATCGCCTTTTTAAACATGGTGTAATTTCGAGTGTGGTGTGCGCTGACTGTCAACAGTTGGGTGCCTTTGGCGGTTCTGCGTCTTTTTCTTCACATTTTCCTCCACGACTAACAAGGAAAATTGACTTTAAGAAGCACCAAAGACCTACAGTACAAAGCCCACAGCCCATACAGAATGAAGCCCAGTCATCAGTGTAAACTGTGCACTTTGGATCCGCCTTCATAAATTCTGAAGATGTGAATATGGTGATATACTACAGCGTCCGTGCGTCTTTTCCTCACTAGCAGCCCCACACTTCCCACGTCTCTCTGCTCAACTCCTCTTCTGTGCGAAAATATGAAAAGAAACAGACATGAGCGTCTGAATGCCAGGACGGCGAGTGCAACGCTGCTTAAGTGCAATCTTGGCTTTGGAAATTCTGGTTTTAGGAGGATTATTTAGAAAGAGAGAGAGAGAGAGAGAGAGAGAGAAGGAAAGACAGAGACATAGAAGCTAAACATAAGGCACCCAGGACAATCATACACAAAGGGCTCTACCTCTGCTGACCCCAAAACTGCAGTTGATTGCAGTGGCTACACTACACAATAGCCAAGACGGTTGAGTTTGAAGGCAAAGCTGCTTCTCCATCTGAGTGGGCAGGAGGATCAGGCCAATCTTTAAACTGCCAAAGAATGAAGGGAATTTTATTTTCCTATCGTCCAAATCACAACTATCTGTTAAAATGTTTTATTGGCAGCTTCTGAGAATATAAATGAAAATGTTCACATCCAAAATACTACCTCAATCGTGTTCCAAGAGCAGATCTCACCCTGGAAGTTACATCCTCAAGTGGTTATTTGTTCAGTTCAAGTGAAGCAACAACAGGCCCTTTGTCCTTGGTCCACTCTGTAAAGCAAACATATAAAATACTCCATCCTTTGAAGGACCATCTCCTCTCATTTACTTACTTCAATGTGCCACAGCAAACAGCTTTAAAGTGAATAAGCGGAGCGCATTCCTTTAGCGTAGCCTTTGTACTGTAGGCCTTTGTGATTACACCAGAGCACCTCCAAGCCTGTAAAACCCCAACAAGGACATTGACTACGAGGAACAATAAAAGAGACAATATAACAACACAAGCGCAAGGTTTTCAAATCCTTCAGAAGATAAAGGTTAGAGTGAAAAAAGACCAATTGTGAGTTATTCTTCATGCCACCACAAGAGGGCGTCATTTAGGTAATACAGCTAGAAAACCTGCCTGATCAGCGAGGCAGCCGCAAACATCCGTCCCACTTAGAGCCAGTATGTGAGGAGCTAAAGGAATAAAGAGTACAGGAAAACATGGTTTCATGTAATCTAATGAATTATTAACATGTACTGCAACTTTATTTTAATATCCTAGAAACCAATGACCCCAATGACAAGAAGCATATTCTAAAATGTAAAAATTTGGGAATTATCTTTAACGCATCTGTAAAAAAAAAAAACACTGTCCAACTACTAGAGAGCGAGCGAGAGAAAGAGAGAGGGAGAGAGAGAGAGCGAGCAGGAGGTGTTGGGGGTGGGGACATGGTGGAACGTAGGGTGCCGACTCATCCGCTGTCCCTCATCGCTCCAGTGCCACTACTGTCTCACTTTCTGAGACGCGCGCGGCTCGAATGTGACACCCGGATCAGCCGGCCCGCTCCCTCCCTCCCTCCCCCGTTCTCGGTTCTCCCTGGCCAGTCCTCCCCCGGCTCCAGGTGCAGAGCGCACGTCGGCCGAGTGATGCGGACTCTCATCCCCGGCGCAAAGACAGCGGAGCGCGGAGCTGCCGCCGCGAGTCACGCCGGCACTAGGTGAAGCCAGAGGACCCCCATTGGTTTTTCTCTCGGATACCACACGCGAGGATATACTTGCCCCCCACCCCACCCCCCGCTTCTTCTTTGGTTTGTTTTTTGAGGAGTCTGTTCAATGCGCAACCATGCTCATCGTCTCGTCTCGCAGCGCGCTGCTGTCCGTCTACTACCCGCAGATCTTCCTCATCCTCACCAGCGGTAGCTACCTGTACGTCTACGATGCACGCACCTGCTCACTCTAGGCACGAGTCGGCGCGCGCAGATTTCATTTCTCACGCGTAAAAAGGATCCATTACGCAATTTGGCGCGCGAGCATTATACACATTTTACAGGTGTTAGTAGCTTTAATCCACAACAGGTAGGTTTTAATTTTGCTAAATGAAGGGAATACTCACATTTGCAGACTTTTTTGGTTTCGGTTTGGCAGAAGAGCTAGTCAGATCTGTTAAAATGCAATAAAAATTGGTGCCAACTTGTGCCATTCATTCAGTCTTTTTCTTTTTTCAAATTCGTTTAAGGAACAGTAACGAGCAGTTGTGACATTTAATTAAAATACTGAAAAAAAGTCAATAAGATCTTTTGTAAGTGAAGCCAATATGTTCATGCAGCTGATGGGATAACCTGCCCTTGTGGATTCACACATTTCACCAGAACCACTTTGTCAACGGCGCACCTCATCAGACAGCGACCATAATATGGAAGTAGCCTATGGAAACAAAGAGTAACACTGGACCTGCTTCACGGTCGCCTTATGGGAGCAAGCCCATGTAATGAGCTCTTATGGCATTAAAAGACCCGGGCCCCCACAAAGAGAATGATTGCTGCACCATACATGCCTCTCATTCATAACAAGGGCAGGTCCTGAAACCTAAAATAGCTGTGGTGGTTCATGTTTTGAGTAACAGAGAAAAAGAGAGCGGGTGGGACGGATGGGAGAAATGAAGTGGATATTGTTTATGTCCTGATGAAAGTCCAATAGGTTACACATGATATGGGGTAGATTTCATGCTCATGATCCTGTCAGGGCAAGATAAAACAATGTGTGTCAGGGTTAAGACTCAGTATATTCTAACTAAGGTGAGAGAACTTTGAAAAATGAAAAATTAAAAACCACTCTCTCCCGCGCTCTCTGCCTTCAGGGCACTGTCCTCCGTGGTCGCTCTGGGTGCCAACATCATCTGCAACAAGATCCCCGGACTGGCCCCCCGTCAGAGAGCCCTCTGTCAGAGTCGCCCCGACGCCATCATCATCATCGGCGAAGGCGCCCAGCTGGGCATCAACGAGTGCCAGTACCAGTTCCGCTACGGCCGGTGGAACTGCTCGGCGCTGGGGGAGAGGACCGTCTTCGGACAAGAGCTGAGAGTAGGTCAGTCGGTTTGAAAGTCCGATTGTCAGGTTCTCTTCAAAGTCCCTGACGCCCCAGGGCGAGTGGGCCTGTAGCTCATGGGCGTGACGTCACTGGGCCGCAGCCTATCTGGGTGTGCCATCTTCACGAAGCATTTACTGGCCGTCCGTAAACACAGACACTAACACACATCTCTGGTTTTAGTCAACATTCTTCCCCTTTTTATTTCTCACAGAAGGCTGTTTGCTCCAAACGTGAACCCCTTGTATAAATTGTGTTTCAGTCTGAAATGTTTTGTTGTGGTTTAGCTGTGGCTTTGGATCCATGTTTAATCTAGCAGCTCTGGGAGCAATCACTTTCTTCTACACAGGAGACAGGCAGACAGACGTCTGGATCCTTTTATTTCTTTTGTCAGAGGAAATGTCTCTTTCCTCTTGTGGTGTGTAAACGAGCTCAGAGAGACACTTTGGACCAAGTCCCCTCCACGAAGACGGTTAACTAAATAAAAGCATTATAAGGCTAGATTTAATTAGATCCATATAAATACTAGAGGTTTGCAGCTAACAAAGCATAACATGTAAAAACTTCCAGGAATCCTCATAGTTTCACAGAAAGACTCTCATTCTGGTCCATTGTTGCACATTTCTAAAAATGCTCATTGAAGCCACTTGTGTACCATCATTTGATTGACCCGTGGGCCCATGAACTCATTAGGCATCGAGAAAGACCAGAGACATTCAAGTCTAACCACTAATTGAAGTCAGCTCCAGCAGCTGGATGGCAACAATGGAACCTCGCATGTGCCGTCCAAACAAATCGCAGCGCGAGGAGATGGCTGCTTGGCGGTCGCATGCGCTCGATGCCCGGATGGGTCGTGGATTTAGTCTGACGAGAGGAGTTTTGGCTTTGTTATGAGTTATGGACCCTAGGAACCGCAGGCCCCCGTGTTTTCTGCAAACCAGCTTGTCGGGTTGGACGGGAGCCACTAGAATCGCCTCTACCAGCGACGCCACGCATGAATACTCCAGGGATGTTGAGAGGAACCAAGAACCAAAGCTCGGCCTCGCTGATTGGAGAGGGGAAAGTATCTCGTTACAAATCGCAGTGCCAATGAATTCACTTCCCCCTCGCACACCATAAATACGAATGTGTTTACGTAGCTGCTCGAACGGTGACACGCGAAAGCTCGGGAACGGGCACACTGAGTCAAGAGGCTCGGCCGCAGATTGTTTCAACATGCAACGCAGCGGCATCGCTGGCTGTGGAGCATTTGAAGCAGACACACCAGGACACTTAAGCTGCGTGGGAAGTTCCATTGATGAAAAACACTAGGATGCAGCAACTGACGGAGTGGATCCACAAAGATCTCCTCTAGTCAACCAGTAGATGTCACTTGTTTTCCTCAAACTCAGTAGTTTCTTGGTGCAGTGGTTAGCGCATTGAGCTCCTGATACCCAGGTCATAGGTTCAAATCCCCACAGAGAGGGTTTGTCTCCAGCGTAGAAACTTATCAAAAACCAAGCATGCGTATCATTTGCTGTTGCGACCCCTGATGGGATAAAGCTGAAAGGAGTTACCATACTGATGCTCGTCCACCAATTTGGCAACACTGAGTTCAAAGCTTTATTTTTATTAAGGACCTGCAAAGGGAGGAGGCCAAAGCTGAGACTCCCCTCACTTCCTGAGCTGAGCAGTGCACTCCAGCCCAGCTTAATTGAGATTCCTCTCTATTCTCCTCAGGCAGCAGGGAGGCCGCGTTCACGTACGCCATCACCGCGGCCGGCGTCGCCCACGCTGTGACGTCGGCCTGCAGCCAGGGGAACCTGAGCCAGTGCGGCTGCGACCGCGACAAGCAGGGCTACCACGACCGGGAAGAGGGCTGGAAGTGGGGAGGCTGTTCGGCCGACGTCAAGTACGGCGTGGAGTTCTCGCGGCGCTTCGTGGACGCCCGTGAGATCAAGAAGAACGCCCGGCGGCTGATGAACCTGCACAACAATGAGGCAGGAAGGAAGGTAACATAAGTCCAGTCTGAGCAGTTACACTGTTATTCATGGCTTTGAATGACTTTCTGATTAGCCTAGAAATAAAGTAAGTTTGTTATAATTAAACAAAGCTCTCCAGTGTCCTCCAGGGTCCTTCTGTGCTAATGTGTATATGACAAACCCACCAATGCCAAATGGAGCTGAGCCACAGCTCCACAGTCCATTCACTGACTGAAAGCATGAACCGTACAGTGAATTACGAAGTGAGGCTGGAGGATATTATTGCAAGTATCTCACTTTCCTTCTTGATGCGAGCACCAAAAACCACGCTCCGGCACAGACACTCGTGACCAATGCATTACCCAGACGCCTTAATTACGGAGGGAGCTGAGCCAAAAGCGTCAGTGTTATCTAGTGGAGCACCATCGACCTTTTAGACACGGGGCAAACAATCACGCGTCAGCTCAAAATATTCACATGGTATTTGGATGTAAATCTGGCCGGAAACCGCAATGTAATGTAATTCTATACGTACGTGGTTCACAGCTCTGGTCAGTTCTCTTGGGCTGTCGCCATATCATGTGGTCTGAAGAAAGGTAAAGCTAATGAGAGACTAGCGTTTTGGGGTTGGGGGAGTTATTTTCCCCAGGTTTTGGACGTAAAGTTGGCACGAGGTTGGTCGGTGTGCTGAAAGCTGGAGAGCCTGTACAAACCAAAAGACAGACGCCTGGAGGGCGACTGCTTCAAACTCAACTAATGGTTTTAAGCTCTTGAACTCGCACTGGGCTGATTTCTGCTCTGTCTGTGTGGTCAGATCCTAGAGGAGAGGATGAAGCTGGAGTGCAAGTGTCACGGCGTGTCCGGCTCGTGCACCACCAAGACCTGCTGGATCACCCTGCCCACGTTCAGGGAGATCGGCCACCTGCTGAAGGATCGCTACGGCAACGCGGTCCAAGTGGAGCCGGTGCGGGCCTCGCGGCTCCGCCAGCCGTCGTTCCTGCGCGTCAAGGAGGCCCGCGGGTACCAGAAGCCCGCGGACACGGAGCTGGTCTACCTGGAGCGCTCGCCCAACTACTGCGAGGAGGACACGGCCACGGGCAGCACGGGGACGCGGGGCAGGGCGTGCAACGGCACCTCGGCGCACGCCGGCGGCTGCGGCGCCATGTGCTGCGGCCGGGGCTTCGACACGCGCCACTACACGCGCGTCCGCCAGTGCAACTGCAAGTTCCACTGGTGCTGCTTCGTCAAGTGCAACACCTGCAGCGAGAGGTCAGAGGTGTTCACCTGCAAGTAGGGACGGACAGGGTGGAAGGTACGAGAGGCCAAGTTTGAAAGACTTGGAGGTATTTATTCAACATTTTGCACAGTTTGACATGAACTATTTGGAATCCTTAAATATACAGACCTTAAAAGCAACAGGGGCCGTTGCTGGACCTTTTTATATAAGAAGGAAACGGAAGAGCACGGTGACTAACCTGGACTGAAATAAAAAGACGACTGGAAGAGTGAACAATGTCAGTGTAATCCGTTTAACTGTATGCTCACACTGTATCCTGTTTGAACACTGAAAATAAAACCAAACTATTTATCTAAAAACATCTTTCAAACTCTTATAGGATGGAGAGGAAATCCAGTTGTTAATCGTGCTACTGATCCATTTAAAGTTGGCAGTGAACCTCAGTGTGGGAACACATTTACCGCCACTAAACAGATAAACCCTTAGCTCCACACGTTCTCTTCTATTATTGGTGGTTGTTGATTATCTATTTATCTTCATTCATTTCACGTGGGACATCTTTATTTTGGGTGCCATGCTGTTGTATCACTCACACAGTTGCCCCAGCAGGGGCAGAAAACACTCCGGGGCTATTTCAAGCATTCAACTCTGTCCGTTCGAAACACGCTTTCCATCCCAAGTGTGCTCATTGTCCGGTTTGTTTGGAGGACTCGCAACGTCTGAGCCTCACTGGAATTCCACAGAAGTGCATTCAGGTTCAGACACATCGTTCCCATGGGCCTGTGCTTACACAAGTCCTTGCAGCGTGGTTTAGGCCTGCATGGGTGGATAACATACGCCACCAACCACACCGACGGGGGGCACGAGAGGATCAAAGGCCTCAGAGGTATTTTTGGACAGCACCCGTTAATGTATACAGAAATGTTTATTTAGGATTTATATAACTTACAAACAAATATGAAGAGTATATTTTTGTATGAGGAAGATGGCACTTTATGTCATAAAGTCACTATTTACAAGTGTTTTATAACGCCAGTATATTCCAACTGTAAAGCTATAAATTATTCCAATTGTATACGCTCCGTGTTCTATCGAAGTAGCTCAGATCGTCCATCATCACAATCACAAATAGAAGAACATTCTCTTCTGGTTTCAGCAACCGACCATGCGGATTTCTTCTTTCTGTAACTACTCATCCTTTTCTACAAGCAGAGTTTTAATTTAAAATACAACAAACGTGACTTTTATCATTTGTCGTGTGGCTGAAGTAGAAGTCTGCATCATTGTACTTTTTTATTTTACCAATAAAATGTAAGCATTCTTTTAAAAAAAAAAAGCCTTGAGTTTTGTATCGCACTGTTCTTTATTGGCCTTGCTAAAATCATCGCAAAATGATCTGTCACACATTTCTTCATTAGCTTTTAAACAAACATTTTTACCTAAACATGGATTAAGCATTTTAGACCCTGACGAAGACAAGTCAACCATAAGGCACAATGTATATACATATACATATTAATGGAAGCCTATAGAGGGCTTCACACAACTTCTGGCCTTGACTGACTGGTGATGACATGTACGGGGTGAAAAGACAGCCGTGGCCATGCCACCTCATTCAGCCCGGCTGACTCACACAGCCTCTTTCCTGTGGGACTGAAAAGCATTGCAGTTGGCCATCCGAGCGCGAGTAACAGCTGTTTTGTTAGCCGTCTGCAATCCTGGGCGACCGGAACCACGTAAGCTCCCTCCACTATGCCGGCGGATTGAGCGGCGAGACCCGGACGATTGTTTCAATACATTTTGTCATTAAAATTCAGGGGAGCAGAGCAAACAGGGCGGAGCGGGGTGTGGGCAGGCCCGCAAAGCGCTGCATTGTTGAGGTGTCAGGACCGCTCAGCTTATCTGGACGCAGGAGGAGCACGGGAGGGATGTCATTCTGCAGACTAGTGCTTCTGGTCTGATTCCACTGGGCGGATGCTGTTCGCCCGACGCAACCGCTGTCACCCGCAAACCGAAGACGTACACACATTCACACAATCACAGCTCCAGTACAGCAAAGCAGGAAGCACGGGACTCACTAATACACATGTATGGAATCTAATAGAAGTTAAATATACTGTAACTGGCTCTGTTGAAAACAGAGTCTAATGTTGAGCTTAAATATTACTGTTATGACTTTAAAAGGTAATGAATATGATGCTGAGCCCTCATGCCTTATTTATCTTTAGCAGTTTCAGTAATAGACAGAAAGAGAAGATGAGGTAAGATGAAAAAACTTGAGTAAACAGCTCGTCGCCGCTTCCCTATCAGGAACTATTGCAGTGACAAGCTCACAAGGTGCATTATTTGACATATATGACAAAACATGCATAGCATCAGTTTTATATTGCATTTTCACTGTCTCGCTTTCTATAAGCAGTTACTTTGAACACACGAGTAAACGCAAAGAAAAAAGAAAGTCTTTGTCCCTGTGGCAAAGACACCATTTAATTAGACGAGGCAGTGAGGGGGTTGATTACATCATGTTTTGTTCATTCTCCGTTTCACAGTTACTAGAGAAGTCACTAAGGGCCTGGGATTAAAACCCCCAACCCCTGCTGGTCACATCAGGGTCTGAAGAGTGGAAAGCCCAGACGCCGCGGTGCGCTTTGTCTTCGGGTTCAACAACAAAGCATCAGCCTTGACTAAAGGTAGCAGCGTGTGCTTGCCACTCCCAGGCGCCTCATTTCCCAGAGTCTAGAAGGGCTACACATACTTTTGACTAAAAAAAATCTAATTTAAAAGCATCTTACTGCAAAATCTATCAGCAGTGGACAACTACAGGCACAGAACTGATCTGTTTGATAACGGACGGGTCACTCAGCTGCAGAAGAAGCTTAAATATTAGGTTACATTAATGAGGCTTGGAGCCCAGTTTGAGTGCTTGTTCACCCGTACCAAGCAAGAACATACGTGTCACTGACTCTGCATTAAAACCTGGGTTGAGGACGTCCTTTCTCCCGGCGGCCTCTCCACTGTGTCTAGGGGTCCTTCCTCACAGGTTTGAGCAGCAGGCTTCCGTCCCGCTCCTCCACCAGGAACCCCAGCTCCCTGAGAGCGGAGTAGTCTGCGGCGCCGCGGCGCTCCAGGGCTGCCACCAGCTCCTGGTTGGGCGCGTTGCGTTCCAGGAGGTTCCTGATGGCGAAGACGGCCCACTGGCTGATGACTGGAGGCGCGCAGTGAAGGACGGCAACAGAAGAGTGCAAACACACGCCTGGGGTCTCTGCATTCTGAACCACGGGGCGACTCTGTGAGTTTAGAGTCTGCTCTAAGGATGCACGACTCAAAAAGGACAGTGAGAAGCTCAGTTTAGTTCCAGGTCTGCTGGTCAACGTCATCTATTTGTTCCAAGCCACAGTGGGAACACTGTGAGCCCTCCACTTAATGTACAGACACAGAGTGACCACTGAAATACTATAAAGCAGACAAGCTCAATCAAATACAAACCAATATGAGTCCTTGAACTGACGTGCTTGTGAAGTTTACACTACAGGATACACCATGTGCTCACACTCAGCCCGAACCTGGTCAATTCCGAGCGTTCAGAGCGCCTCAGAACCCTTACTTTACATTATCATTATCAACATCATCATCAGAGCCCTGAGTCTGAATTATGGACACACACTGGTTAACTGTGAATAGCTCTGTCTCCGTCTGACGGACTGCTGGCCTGTCCAGTGTACACTGTGTCTCTCGAAACCTCTGCAAACGTCAATCTCTTCTCTTAACAAAGGATACATGGGTTGTTGCTGTCTATGTTGCAGCTGTCCAAGATGAGAGGGATTCCTTCAAGTTCTCTCACCTAAGGAGAAGAAATAACTAGATTAATGAAACCTCTGTATTTATTTAAAAAAAAATAATTTGTAGCGAAATCACAATCTTTGCTTTCTAAATGTTTTGAAGGGATATGAGTGCCTTGTAGCTTTTGGTTGAGCATTAAAGGGAAAAGCAGAGGTTCAAATGCATTGAGCCACAATGTCTTGCTTCCTTCGCAGAGCCTCGCATTCAGGCAAACAGAACAACGTGGCTGTGTTTGTTCTGCAGCGGTCACAGCAGGGTGATCTGGTCTGTGTCATGTGTCTGATTCTATAGGCTTAACTGTTGTCTTTGCTTTCTGTTGCCTTGGTGGTTACCCTCCAAATGTACAGGTATGAGCTTTGGGACATCACAAAGCGCAAGCACCCAGGTCTGTGTTTCCCACTTTCTGAATGATTGTCTCAAAGTGGAAAACGCTGACAATCTGCTCGAACCCATAAACAGATGAATAACAAGCACAAGGACCCGGATTTTAGTCTGGGACACGGTTCAGCGCTTAGCATGCACATCTTAAATTACCATCTCTCCCGAAGGTGAACAAAATGACATTTGGTTTACTGGAAGGGATCTTAGTGAAAGCAGATATCGGGTGATTTCTGACCACCGACAGACCACAGATCAGCATCCATAAATATTACAGAGGGGCCAACTGAGGGTGGCCATCCCACAAGCATTCCACCAATCTGTTTCTATTAACTGGGGCTGAGTATATACCATGCCACAGACAGAGGCCGACCCCTCCCTGTACACTTCATTATCCACCCGTGCTTTATGTTATTGCGTGATGGTGACAGATGACGACAACTTGATAAAAATAAATAAATAATCGCTGGAGCGAGTGAGGGAGGAAATGCTCCATCCTAGACTCACACATGGCCTCGCGCTCCATTAGCCGTAATGCACACTTGCACTGGAGGGATCGTGTGGTTAGATAAGGCTGCACAATAAGGCGGCTCTCACAAAAAAAAAATTGAGAGGAGGCCGTCCAGACCTCTCACTCTCCTCATTCCTCGCCTTTGAAGGGTCCTCAATCAACACTAAGAGGCCAAAGATCCGTATCCAGATGAGAGAAGGAATTGAAAGACGAACAATCAACTTTAAGAGACTACAATTTTAACAACCACCCAAGAAACTGATAATGACTTCCTTAATTTTTTATGATTAATTATGAGATGTTTCTTATTAATTTCACTCATCCAGCTCTTCATTCAATACAAACCTTGTTCTGGTTGTTGGTATTGCCATGACAGAGGTTTCCTATCAGCCTGATGAGATGGGCCTTGAAGCTGATGACAGGAGAATGGCAGGACGAGTCTCCTTCTCCGCTGAAGGAGGAGAAGTTCTGTGCAGCACTGAAAACGTTCTTACTGGCTTTGCCTATAGCATGAACCTGCTCCAACAGCTCTGTGGGCAAAATGTCAAATGTGAAACCAAACAAAGCAGCGGGATGCAGAAAATATTTACAATAAGGTGACTCAATAAACACGCACACACACACACACACACACACACACACACACACACACACACACACACACACACACACACACACACACACACACACACACACGCACGCACGTACACGCACGCACGCACACAATCAATAAGGGTGTGTGAACATTCTTCTATTTACCAACAGTGGTCACTAGAAGGTCAGGATGGTCCTGTAGGAACATGAACTGCTTGTGGTCTGATGTCATCTCACACAGCACATCCAGGAGACTGATCACAGTGAGTGCCTCCTGCAGGACCTGAGAAGGATTGCACCCAACAGGTGTTAGGGAAATGTGAGATGCAAAGGAAAGTCAGTTTTGGTAGTTTAGTCACTAGATCTTTCTGTACCTCATCACTGGATGCAGAACCAGTGGCAAGTGTTAACACAGCCCCGCAGCCTTTCTGGAAGGCGGAGGCCAGGAAACCAGCCACGCTGGGTGGGACGCCGCACTCCTCGAAGTCCTCCTCCTTGAGCTGTGCAAAAAGCAGCTCTAACAAAGTGACTCTGAAAAACACACAAAAGCATCTAAACCACACATTCAAAGTATTTGAGAATTACACATCTAACTTTGGGGGGATTTGTGTGGATCTGTCAGTGATTACAGTAAAAGTAAAGTACCTTTCATGATGAGACATGCCTGAGTACATTTTCTCCACCAGATTTGAACACTTGAGAAAATGCTGGGTAGCAATGAGAACCCTGCAAAACAACAGGTTTACCAACAGCTCATGTATGATGCAAATTCCCTGTACATCATACATACATACAAATCTCTATCCATACAAAGACACCATGTCACAACTTCAATATTCAAACACACACTTACGTCCAGTCCAAATCAGGTTGGGTCCTGCACAGCTCCATCACCTTGAGTGCAAGCTGGATGTTCTGTGGCTCAGACAGCTTTTCCACTTTGCTTTCATCCAGACATGTGTGGAGCACCATAGAGCTGTAGTTCACCAACTTTTCATCATCAACACTTAGTAGCTGCCTGTTCACACAAGAAAACAATAGGAGTAAAAAGGCTTAACTTGTGTTTTTTTTATTAACTACAAACAGCAGCATGTGCCTGATGATATGTATGAGAGTTAAAAGGTAAGTTGTCTAGAATCATTACTGTTACAGTTAAAGAAAAACTTACAGGAGAAGATCTGGGAAACTGAGCTGCCAAATGTCATCTTTACACATTTGGTTTCCCACAGATACATTTCCAAGGAACTGAATCCCACAGCGCAGAGCTGGACAACAAGATATACTTAAATGAAAAAATCAGTTTTTAAAAAGCTGCTTTTAAAATAATTTTAATAGGAATCAAATGACCAAAATTTGGGGTGCATACGTTCAATGATTCCATCTCTGCTCTCCAAATCTGTGGTCTGTAGGAAGCTCAAAAGATTAAGGGATACATCGATGAAACCAAGTTCCCTAAGTAAAGGTCACAAAAGATGAAGACAGTAAAAATCACAATACTGCAACTTACGAGAAAGACACATTAGACATTCTTAAGAACTGTTTTCCATGTTATCCTGTTAATTTAAGTAAACCTATTCATCTTGAATAACTTTTTATCTTGCCATAGAAAGTGAATGTCTGATATTTCCTTATTTTTTCCTACCATCTCATGAATCAGTACCTGAGTAGACACTGGTTGCGTGTACTTTGAACACAGGCGTTCCTCTGAGCCCTGAAACACTCAGCAGTTAGTTGGAGCTGTAAGGCGTAAATCTGCTGGTCGTCATTGCCTTTGGTGGCAGCCTGAAGTTCATCACTGAGTCTGGACACGACCTTAATGAGACTGGAGAAGGCCTCTGCCTCAACAGCATCCCTTCGAACAGAAAGAACCAGGAAAGAAAGACATAGCAGCAAATTTCATTCAGTGTCAATCCCGAAAGTAAAAATGAAAATACTGTAAAAAGAAACAAGTACAATGGCGGGGTTTAGATGACTATTAAATGCTTTTATTTAATGTTCCTAAAATGGCCGATTTTATAATATGTATAAACACTTATTCTCCCTGTCAGGGCCAAAAAAGCAGAGGGTAGCAAGGGAAAAACAATCTCTTTATTCTTTTATAATGGTGCCCTGTACAGCTTGAGTCTGTTCTCCTGGACCAGCGTCGACGAATAAAACTAAGTCAGTAAAGAAGTTGTAAAGACATGTTGAACTAGTTGATTTAATAAATTCACAAACATTTAGCTTGGCTAAATAAAAAACTGATACGGATAGCAGTAAACACGATAACGGTCATTCTGCGCACTGATCAGTCTAGCTTCTGCGAGTAGCTAACACCCTCCGTTCCCAACCAAAAAAACTATGAATGGCTTTGTTCTAACCTGTACTCGTTTTCCCGTAAGGCAGCACTAAAGCTTTTTAAAACCCGCAAATGATCGAGGCAGTGTTTTTCATCCAAAATGCCGGCAATAGACGCCGAGATGTCCAAGTTGCTGTTGGTGGGAGCTGCCATGTTTCGTGTTTCATGCGTGTGGGCGGGACTTCCGGGTGCGAATCTAACACGCTATTGGTCCAGTTTCAGAGCGAAGGTGGGGCTATAGCATGTGCTGCTGTTTTCACACAGTTATCATTGTAGCAGGAGCCCGGAGAGACATGTGCCTCCCAGCAGATATGTTACCATTATAATCTGAAACTAACATCCGCATGTGATGACGCTTATATATATTACAACGCTGAGGTCTAAAGTATCAGGATCTAATATTTCGTGTTCTTCTGATTAACATTCTCAATTATTAAAAGGAAAGGAATTAATTTAGGTACATTTTCATAAACCAGGTTCAGCTGTAAGCAAAGGCTACATCATTTAACCAAGGTCAAATTGGGTCTGGGAAGGCCTAGCTTTCCCTAAGAAATATAATCCAGAAACAAAACCACAGAAAACACATTAAACTACAAAAGGGCACAAAACATCTACAGGGAGATGTAAAAGGAGACACAACAGAGAAGCTAAACCAAGACAAAGGGATACAAAGTGTCATCAAAGACAGACATTATGGCCATAAAGAGACACAAAATTACAATAAATGACAAGGCTGCATAGTTTGCGGTTGCTTTGTGTGTCACTCAGGGAGGAGATTGTGCCCCTTCAGGAGGTGTGGCATGGCTTTTATGCTGCATGTCTCTCCTCAGGGGCCCACTGAGCTCCAATATGGACACATCCAGTCACATTACAAAAATGTGCTGGATCTAAAAAAAAACACCAAACTTAATATAAGAAGCATGAGACATTATAATCTTTGCTAAATCTTCGGCTAAATACAGTTGATCAAACTATTCTGACCAGAATGAATGTAAAAAGAGGTGTTTGAGAGTGTCTTTCAGCCAAGTGGTTACCAATATTTTATTAAAGTCCACCATATTTCGACAAAACCCACAGTATTTCATTCAGCTACTCTATGTCTGAAATAGAAATTCTGTACAGCTGCACACACACTTTAAAAATCCATTCATTTACAAAAGGCCAAGCTTAAAAGATCTGAAGATCCGTTCATTCGGTGCAGACGAGTTGTGGGACAATTGTTGCAGCTGCAGCAACAAAGCCACAGGACGAGCTTGAGACTTTCATGCAGAGTGGCAGCGCTTAGATTAGAGGATTTTCCTCTGTATGTGTTTTCCCTGGCCGGGACCAGCAGAGCAGTGGTGAGGGGCAGATCAATGCAGGAAGGCAGTTGATTATGGATGGTGAGACGTATCCAGCTCAAGCAATTTGTCAGCTTTAAGATGAGGTATTCAAGGCCCAAACATTCCCAGTATAGTATTCCCATTTTTCATTCTCTGAATGGAATAACTGGAAATATCCTCACACACTGAAAATGGCTTGGTCTGATGGGGCAACTGGAGAGTTGGGTTACAGGAAAAACAGGACATCCTATCAGATTTTTGTTATTCTGAAAGCCTCAATGCTCACCAGAAAGAGGCTGGTTTAGTCTGCTGTTGTAAAAAGCATCAACACAATTAACCGCACTAAGTTTTTATTATTTACAGATGGTTGCAGTTACATGGTAGGAACGCAATATATTTTGAAAGCGAGTCATAAGAACCATTTTATTATGAAAAGAATCCTGATTTTCAGGCCGTGATCCGTCCAAACGGTTCCACAAGGTACCCAAAAGTGGATTCTAAATTTAAAGTAAACACCTAAGCACTCAGCACACTGAAAATACATCTTAATTAGTTGACGTGCAGCTTTTCAGCCAGCCATGATCTGTGGGATGCTGGGGACGTACCATTTTAACATAACATAACATTTTATTTAATTTCTCCTATGAGATGAACATTACCAGCTTTTATAATTGTCACACTGGTGGATTTGCTTCCAAGATGATGAACACCAGGACAGTTAGTAGGTTGCTACTGCTCCTTTAAATAATTATAATACATGAAGTTAGGTGCAGATTTTTCATTCACTTCTTCTTAGCTCACCACCAGAACTCAGAGACGAAGACATGAACAATGACAACGTTGCGATGGGAGATGACCCCTGACTTTAAATAGTTCAAAGCCACCTCCAGCACAAGATCCTGGGGACCGATGATGGGCTTCACCTGCCGGACTACACCTGGGGGGGGGGGGCATGGGTTAGAACAAGCAAATGAACTTGGTTTGGGGAGAAAAGCAAGTAAATTCATCATTAGCACAAGTAAATGGTAAAACCTGGTTCCAAATGTGACTCTTTTGTCTTACCCATAATTGTGCCGTGATGGAGACGCTTAACGACATCAAAGGAGAGTTGGTCATCAGCTGACAGGATGTCAAAGAGCACGTCAGAGGAAGCAGAGAGCGGGCTGGCGTTAGCGCCTGCTGTCGTCCGTAGGAAAACTATCTCTGTTGGGTGAAAGGACATCGAAGTTATAAAGCCCTATCTGAAAGCTGCAGCGCCACTGACTTGCTTTGTACCACTCCATCTTACCTTCTGGTTGGGTGAAGTCCCTGAAAGTCGGCAGGGAGAGGAAGCTGTGGGTGATGAGGTGCACGGGGTTCAGAGCGCAGCTGACGTCATCGCTTTGGCAGGCCTTAATGCAGCGCACGCTGACCGGGGCATCGTTCCTGGGTTTGAGAGCAGATGGAGATAATGAAAAAGAACGAGGACGGTGGGGAGCGGACAATAACAGTTTGTCCAATTCCTAAAGGGAACATCCTGCAACAAGAGGATTTATCATGTTCAGCAGCACGAGGTCAGTGGTTTTAATGTTGTGGCTGATCTGTTTACACACAGAATACAACAGGATGAAACGCTGCAGCAACAAGGACCTGGCAACCCCTGAATAGCCCCATAGACCTCTATGGTGAACCAACAGAGGGTGTCTGAAAAAGAGGCCAAACCATGAAATCGTGTTCGTGAGGGTTCCCTGACGTGAAGACAGTAGCGCTTTCACGTATAACCTCAAATAACTGCAGGAGAAGCAGAGGCGTGTAATTAGCAGCGAGCAGGTGAGTCCAAGTCGTCCGCTGAAAGCCACAGAGATGATTGTGGGTATTTCATAGTAGTAGTGAAACACCACAGATGAATAATGGGCTCGTAGAGAATCGGACGGATAACGTTCGCGATCACCACATGCACTTCGCGTATTTGCATGTTCAATCAGCTCTATATGCCTTAAATCCCCACAGAGAAACCACGGCGGTGAAAGAGGAACAGTGGAAATTTTGTCTGGTTGCATTTCTCCAGCTGACCCAACGCAGCAACTGGCCCTTTGGTATCATTTACAGCAAATTAACTGATAACCACCCAATACCAACACTAAGAGAGAGCCATCCGTCATGCGAGCTCCACCACTAATTAAGCCCCCATGCTGGCGGGACACCAGGTGCCCATGAACGAGTGCCAGGCTTATTTTTCCTGCCGTCCACTGAGGCGAGGTCTGTTTGATCCTACGGCGGGGCCCCGCTTGGAACGCAGCGTAGGAAAAATGGGCCCGAGCATCATAAGTGACCACAGTGGAGGAAGCATGCGAGGACGGGCAGAACCGTGGCCAGTGAATGTGTGTGTGTGAGGCATTACAGAGTGAGAAGCCATTTTTGTTATCACTGTGATCACTGTCATGTTTTAATTTCAAACATGCAGAGAGTACACATCATGAGACGCTGCCGCTGGGACGTCAGGTTCATCAATCATCATCATTAATCCAAGTGAGAAACGCTGACACGGGTCCCACATCAGCTGCAGCTAACGACCGCCATCTAGTGGTAGCGGTGTAAACTGCACGCATCTCAGCAGATGAAAAAGCAGCCTTACAGTAGACAGTACATTTGCCTGTTCTTATTTATTCTTAAAGTAGACAACCCACAGGAAAATATATTTATACAAGGTTTTTACTAATCACTTAAAGAAATATTTTGCAATTGTTATGATGCATTCCTTCTAATATGGAAGTGTAGATGTGACCAGGAGAAGTCTGCTCTTCATCATATCACATTGCCACACATTGACACAATGATGTCTATGTAATCCATTTACCCATCGCCCGAGAATCATTCAAGGTGAACTTTTGCTTTCCAGGTCCAGTCCAGGTATTGTATTGTATTATATACAGGTATAGTGTGTGTGTGTGTGTGTGTGTATGTGTGTGTGTGTGTGTTGAGGTGAATCAAAACTAGGACTGAAAGCTTTTATTCTGTAGCAATATTCACATTAAACACTGTAGAGAATTGACAATGAAGTGGAACAGAGACAGAATGCTTACTTGTGAATGTGTCTGCTTTAAGTTCTCCTGACTTGATGTTTTCTGTCCTCTTTTATACTGTAAACTATTTAGTCCCCTTTTAGCATACAGCAAGACCAGAAATCTAAAGCACAGCTAAACTGGTCCTGGTGCGACTGTTAAATGGATTCTGTAGACAGGGGCCTCGGTGAAGTGACATAAAGAAAGAGCACACCTCTAGACAAACCAGAAAGTGAAGGCACCGGCATCTGCAGCTGACAGATGACCAGGTGATTGGGACCAGAGGGGAAATGAGGAAGGGGGCGTGGCCTGGCAGGAATGCTAAGGAGTCCCCGGCTGGGTTCATCCTGACACGATGGGCTGCTCGTGTGTGATGAACACAGCGACCTTGGCCACGTAAACGTGTTCGGTTCCGTAGCGAATCAGTCTCATCTCCACAGTCAGGAGGAAGTCCCGGGCCACCGACAGGGCGCGCTGCAGTGACACCACCCCTCCATGAGCCTGCTGCTGCACCGTGAAGTATCCCTCCTCATCGCCGGACACCAGGCTGAAGACCATGTCGTCCCCCGGCACCGAATTGGAGGGCCCCATGCGGAAAACGTCGGCGGGGACGGGCGTGTTTGTGGTGAAGGTGATGTTGTAGAAGGAGACTCTCAGGGGGAGCGACAAGCACGACGCCGGGTCCTGCGTGAACTTACAAGCCATGCGCTCACAACGGCTGAAAGCACAAATTGAAAGATGCAGCGCTCACTGTGATGAAGGGCCACAACGGCTGCACACACAACAGACACTGGAGCGGAAAAGACGGGGAAACAGAGCTGGGCAGCTTTCAGTCGCCGGCTGGAAACCTGTTCGGCTGAGAAGCGGTGAGGAAATGGCGACAGCGGCACCAAAAACCGAGCGAAACCCCCATGACATGAAGTAAGAGCCGGCCGGATGCTCGGCTCGAGGCAGACAACCCTTTCATATGAACAGCGAGTCGTGAGTGAGTAAGGAGCAGCTCTCACCCGTGTGCCGCTTGTCGGAAGTTTGGAGGACATTTGAAGGACAGGCAGCGGAATCCTCCGTGGACATTGAAGCAGGTCTCGGAGGCCGAGCAGGTGTGAACCCCTGCTGCACATTCATCCACATCTACGAACGGGAGAAAAAAACATGTTGGATGAAATTAAACGAGACGCACGGGCAGTTGGTAGTGACGGCGAAGGGGAAGCTTGGTGACGCACTGAGCAGCTTTAATACAGGTGGGCTGAAATCAAGCCTCTGCTTATAACAAAGGCTCCAGGCAGAACAGGGACATCTGCTGGCGGCCTGTGAGACCTGCATCTGGGACCAACGTCCAGGTTCCATTTTCAAACCAAAGTTATTTAATTAAAGGTGTTTGATTGATTTTCTCTACATCTGTAGCCTTGATATGGCAAAAGTCAAATGTTATTATCACTCTGCTTTTTTATTGCATTGATGAGGGAAATTTGATTAAAGATTTCACTTTGAATAATCGCGTCACCTCTCCAGCGGTTGGTCCGTACCTTGACACGTGCGCCCGTTGGGGGCCAGCATGTAGCCAGAGGGCGGGCAGGTGCAGTGGAAGCTCCCCGGTGAGTTGGCGCAGCGGTGGGAGCACACGTGGCCTCCGGCGGGCAGAGCGCACTCGTCGATATCTGGAAGGGAACGAAAAACAACGGCGGCTTACTGTATGAAGACGCTGGAGGACCAGGCTCTGCCCACCGCGACGGAACGTGTGGACGTGTGCCTCACCTTCGCACGTAATCCCGTCGGCGTCGCTCAGCTGGTAGCCACGGCGACAGTAACACTGGAAGGAGCCGTACACGTTGGCACACTCCTGGCTGCAAGGCTGGTCGTCACACTCATTGACATCTGCCAACATGGAGGTCAGTAAAGTACACACACACACACACACACACACACACACACACACACACACACACACACACACACACACACACACACACACACACACCTTCACAGTTTCGACCATCGCTGGACAGTTTGAACCCCGTGGTGCAGCTGCAGCGGTAGGACCCCTCCGTGTTCTCACACCTGTGGGCGCAGAGCCGCCCTGGGTAGTACCGGCACTCGTTGATGTCTAAGAAACATAAGCGTGAGTTAATCAAAAGTGTTTACATGTTATGATCGAAACCAAACCTGAGTCGTTCACACTGTACCTTCGCACAGCTTGGTGATGCTGTTGAAGATGAAGCCGGTCCGGCACTCGCAGCGGTGCGATCCCACGAGGTTCACGCAGCCGTGGTCGCCGCACGTGTTCCTCTCGCGACACTCGTCCACATCTGCAGACAGAGACAGAGAAAGGGGGGGGGGTGTTGGGGGGGAGTGGCCCGGGGCAAAGAGGCGGGTCCTGTGGCGGCCGCATACCTTCGCAGCGCGTGGCGTCCTCGGTGAGGCGGTAGCCCCGCCCACAGGTCACCACGTTGCGGCGACAGGCGTAGGACCCCGCCGTGTTGACGCACGCGTGGACGGGAGGGCACGGGCTCGGGAGGACCACGCACTCGTTTATGTCTGGGGAGGACAAAAGGCAGAGCGAGTCGAGCCGATTTCAAACTCCGGGGTGGTTTCAGACGAGTGGAGGCGGAGTCTCACCGATGCAAGTGCCGACGGCGTCCTGAGTGAAGCCGGCGCTGCACGTCTGCTTTGGGAGGCAGCGGAAGGAGCCCTCTGTGTTGGTGCACGTGAAGTCTGGTCCACAATTATGGAGCCCCGTGGAGCACTCATCAATGTCTGGAGCAAAAGGTTTGAATAATGAATGGATAATTACTGGATGAAACCCTTTAGTGTTAGGTTCCCTTTGCTGTGACCTCCCCAGCGTCACCTTGGCAGCTGTTGTCGTCCCAGAGCTCGTACCCGGTGCCACAGCCGACCTCCCTCTGACAGCGGAACGAGCCCGGCGTGTTAATGCAAACCTGGCCCAGGACGCAGTCGTGGCTGCCAGTCAGACACTCGTTCACATCTGGCGGGGCGACAGATCGCACATCTGGCTTGCACAAGTCCACAGGTGAAAAAAAAGACCTCCCCCATCTATTTACTACCGTGCGCTCACCCTCACAGGTCACGCCGTCCTCCCGCAGCCGATGGCCGTCGCGGCAGGCGCACGTCCCGCGCCCCACGCACAGCTGCGAGCAGTTGGAGGCTGAAAACAGTGGAGAGACGGCTGAAGAAGTCGTGCCTGCGCTAGACCACGGTAACGTGTCCCAGCCAACAGCGAGCAGAAGACCCCATTAAAGAAATGAAGGTGCCAAACCTCTACAGCTGTCCGGTTCCATCGGGGGATGGGCCGCAGCGCTGGCTTGAGGCGGTTCCGTCACAGCTGGTGGGAAATTAAAAAAAATTAAAAATCCAATATTGGTTTTGGGGTCTAACACGAAAGCCCCTCTCACATATAGGACAGCTGTTTTTCTAGCCTTTACTGTTTTTCGGTTTGAAAGCTTTGTAGGCGATAAGGATTAGGAGCCACAAGTTGCCAGATGGCACCCAGTCACCATTTGGCAAGTGTCGACCCCCCCCCCCCCCCCCCATGTGTGGATCCTCTAAGTCTTTCACCTGTGGCTTCGTCTGCCGTGTTCCTGCTGCAGCAGGTCTTGGCCGTGTCTGCGCACAGCCCCCCCAGCGTCAGGCCCTGGAACTCACAGCTGGAGCCCCGCTTGGCCTCCATCAGGCCCAGCAGGCAGCAGTCGCAGCACCTCTAAAGGGAAACAAAAAGAAGGCACTGGCGTCAAAGCGCGACTCCGCGGCAGCTGCTCCACGCGTGAGGGCGCCGCCGTCACCTTGGAAACGAGACTCCGGCAGGGCTCGCTCCGGACGAAGGCCTGCTCGCATTCTCCTGTTGCGAGGCCCACGGCGACGCCGCTGTCGCAGAGGTCGTCCTCCGCCGCCGCCGCGCAGCACTGCTCCTGGCTGATCCTGGAAACAAAAAGGCCAAAAACGCAGTTTCAAACGTCCCTCGCAACAAGAAAAGACACTAAAACCGGCCAGTGGAAATAGGAGAGAAATGTTTTTGACATCAGGACGGTCAGAGGAGCCACGGCAGGAAATGCTGTGCTTTTCCCTGGCACATTTTGGTTCCTCTGACCTCCATGTGTGGACCAGGTGTTGCATCGGTCACCGCCTCCTCGTTCTCACACCCTTATGTGCTAGGAATGCTCCAGGGGGGCACTTAGCGCCTGTCCTAAGTAGCTATTAGGAGGCATCGCCTGCAGCCCGAGCCCACATCAGCTGATCATGTTCCAGTGTCCACAGTAATATTCACGCACATCCACTTAAGGCTTGTTTCCAATTTCAATTTCATTTAAATATATGAGGCCATTCCTGTAATAAAACTCTCAGGAGCAAGGCTGTTGGAGAAACCAGGTGTTGCTCACCTGCATGTCTGCGAGGAGGAGATCAGCGGGAGGACCGAGCAGTCTTGTCCTCTAGAGGCCCGAGTCCTGCCATCCTGACAGCACTCTGGTACAGTAGGAGGTCGGATCCCTGCAGGGTTTGGATTAAAAAAAAAAAAAGTCAGCAGAGGTCTGCATGAGACGGTGGATGGAAAGAAAGACTAAGGCAGCCCCTGAGCGCCAGGGAGTGAGTCAGATTAAATCTAAGTGGTCCCACACTCTTCTACAAAGTAGAACACAATTGCACAAGGACCCCCCCCACACACACAATTAAATAAGTTTAAACATTCCGCAGCTCAGCACCAACCTGAGCGTCGCTTTTACCTTGTCCGTGCAGAACCCCGCATAGAGAAAGCACCAGGATCGTCCACTGCGCCATCGTCCCCAGTTAAAACAAGCCAACTATCGCCGCTTTATTTCTAGGCGATATAATGAGTAGGTGCTGATTTACAGCTGAGGACGGCGCGTCTCTCCTTGTGAAACTTTCTCCGTCAGAAAGAGCGACATCACAGTCCGAGCAGCGGCTCGGGAGACACTAACCTCTCCGTCTGCGGTCTGAGGGAGGGGGCGCCGAGGGAGGGGTGGACGCGCGCGAGCGACTAGAACACGCGCGGCAGGAGCCTTGAGTTACTACGGTGGCCCTTAGGTACAATATTAGGTTTAAATTAGTTTTTATTTCTTTAGAAAATTAAGAGAAAAATAATAAAAGTAACAACCAGAGCATTTTTTTCATTAAAAAGGTATGGTTTAAATTGTAACAAAACAAAGACATATTTAGTTTTAACAACTAATTTATATGCAACACAATCTGGCGCTAAGTGAAATTAATGTAACAAATAGAAAAACTAATATCAGTTTCAAGTTCTAGGGGGTAACAGCGCCGTCAGATGGACAAAGTTGTAATTGCTATTAGAAAACGCATCACACGTGAAAATTGCAATTGTGATTCCAGTAATTATAGATTACTATAATTATTACAAATCAATCAACTACAGCTTATTATGCTTTTATAAGCTGCATCTAATTACAGGACATCTATTCTCCCTCTAGTGCTATATAACATTTTTAATAGGATCAGACACAAAACTAAGGTTTCGTGCCAAAGCATTTTCTCCTATTTTGCCAAGTTACCTGCACTGAGCAAATGGAAGCTTAATGTTCCTCGCTGCTGTTGATTTATAAGGTGTTTATTATAGATTAAATACCTAAAAACAACAAAACAAAATA
Source organism: Betta splendens (assembly GCF_900634795.4). NCBI lineage: Eukaryota > Metazoa > Chordata > Actinopteri > Anabantiformes > Osphronemidae > Betta > Betta splendens. Next base: position 6,272,114 of record NC_040889.2, on the reverse strand, counting down.
TTTACTTTTGTTCAATAATAATACTTAAATGTAGTAATTACGCTCACTGGCCAGTTTATTAGAAAAACTACTTATCTACACTATAATGCACTGCAGTAAAATTCCAGCCAATTCCAGTGCAATGCCAACAATTTGCCCCATGGTCGTGTCTACTTGGCCACTTCCATTGTTTCCATGGAGAAATGGCACAACACCAGGGGTGCTAACAACATAATCCAAGGCAAAAGCCTTTCTATTGGTCAGCTGGATGTAACGTGGCCAAGATCTTACTGAAAAGAAAGAAAAGCTTAAGAAAAGAAAGGGAGAGAGTAAAGCAGCAGTCAGAGGACGAGAAAAATCCAGTTCTTACTGTTGTCAGCTTGCAGCAATTGCAGCCCCCAAGAGATACAAATTTTACTGTACATCACAACCACATTCAACAAACTAATTGGGAAGCACAAGTGAAAGTCAAGACATTTAGATATTCATGTGCAGGTGACAAGGCCTGTAGTTCTTATTGAATAGTATCGTACCTGCTCTGCTCCTTTTTTCATGTAAATATTTAGCTGAAAATGTGATAATCTAATGTGATAATCCATTAACATTAGACGTGTTGTAACTGCATGTCCACAAGGGGGAGACAGCGCACAGATAATAGTTTTTAGTTACAATAGCTACTGAGTTTAATCATTTCAGTCAGTGAATAATCAATTAATGTCTAACGAACGCAAAACGATATATCTTTGCGACAACCAAATAAAAAACTGAATGGAGCTGGAATTGTCACCAATCCTGACCTGTATTCAGCCGGACACGGCCTTGATGTCAGCACCTGCTGAAGCCAGGTCAGCAGACTGAATCTGGGACGACAGCTGCCAGGGAAGATTAAAGTTTCATATGAAGTGGATCAACATATCAACTGCATTCACTGCCTCGTTATCTAGGTTAAAGTATAAAATAGCTTAGGTCATTTTCACCTGCTCTACAAACGGTACGACGCACATGACTGTCTCCTTTTTATATCATTGCGTTTAGAAAAGAACGAAGCTACTGACGTCAGGCTCACACTAGCTTACGACATGTAATGTAATGTGACAAGTAATGGAGTTTGATTTGTTAAATGTTCAGGTGAAATAGTCAATATTCACTACTCAACTAGTAGTTGATGAGCTGACCAAATGCCTCGTTAAACACATACAGCAGTAGCGCACTGATTCCACACACGCAACTTCCGTGTTTACATAAACTACGGAGAGCGGGAGGGTGGGGTGTGTGTGTGTGTGTGTGTGTGGGGACTGTGGACAATTTGTACTGTGGACAAAGTCTGTTCTTGACATAGGGACATGTATGGGCTTCGAAAAGAGGTTATGTTCCACACATGTTTATAATACTACATGTTGATTAATGATTAACATATTGTTGGTGGATAAATGTTGATCAAATAAGTTAGAAGTAAATGGCAGCTTTGTCTGGGTTCTCCTCCACCACCCACCCACATACTGTGCTGTATCTGCAGCTTACCTTGGGTGGTAGCTGTGAGCTTAATTACATCAATTATTTCTCCTTCTGCTCATGCTACAGTACAGTATGTCAACCTTTGACCCCTTAAAAGCTCCATCCTTTTATCACCACATACCTAAGCTGTGTTTATTGTGTCATACTGTACTTATTTATCAGGATGGTACAACAGCTACATGTGCTTATCAGCAATAATTTTCAATTATTGCAGTATAAATAAATGAAGACAATTTGACATACTAAATGCTGTATATAGTACTTGTGTGTACTAAGTACACGTAGGTTATAGTGCTTTGTTTTGAGTTTTGGCACCATGATGTCCATCTCTTATATTTTTGGATCACAGCTATACCTTCAATGTCAGAGGTTAATGCGGTCACATAATCATGAATCAGATTGAAAAAATTCCATCAAAACATTCATCAGCTATCATTACTGTGGTGATAAACAACTTAACCGCCAGCTGAAGTGCGGCGCCATTTGCGGTTTCACATCAAGTAAGCAACAGATCTTGACACCATCCCCATCCGCTGCCGGGGTGTTTGACAGATAATGACTGCCGTGTTTTTTGGATTCAGCAGCAAAAGGCGGCACTTGTTCTATTTTTGCGAAGCCTTTTTCTGTCGGTGGGGTAAACCACGCATGGGAGCACTGGTGTCGGCGTCTGAGATGGTCGGGTCACTGTTAATCAAACATGGGTTAATGGCGTGCGTCATACTTCCCCTCTTGATTTTCATTACGCTACCCAGAATGCCCCCTGCAGGTACACATCAGTATGTGGACAATGCATAAGTGTAGTCACCGTTCTGTCAGACAGAGTAAAGCAGGTAAATGGTGTTTATTTGTTGCATTGTTAATTGGGAAAAAGGTGCAGCTGGTTATTTGTGAGGTTTTAACCGTGAAAATGACAGAACGCTGAGTCACAGCCTCCGTTGACGACAACATTTAATCAGCTGCAGATGAAAAGGATTTTAATAAAGTGTATGGAAGATAAAAAGACGTACCCAGGAAATTAGTCCTTGAGTATTTAAAAAGGATCATGTAAACAAGTATCAGTTACTGTCATTATACAGTATAGGAGTTATCAGCTCAGTTGGTAAACAACAATAAGATAATGTACTGCAAATTAAACAGGAACAGCTTATTATGCTTTTATTAGTGGCCTCAGTTACAGCACATACATTCTCCTTCTAGTGTCCTGCAACATTTTAATAGGATCAGACACAAATCTAAGGTTTCTCCTATTTTGACTTCACTGAGGAAATGGAAGCTCAACGTTATTTGCTGCTGTTGATTTACTGTATGAGGTCTTTACTCTGTGAAGCGTTAAACAGCAGGTGATTTACTACAGCAGCTTCTTTTGTGGCCTGTGTGCAGGTGTAAGCAAGTCCTGTTTGAACGATCTCGTCTGTTAGATATTAATGACTCGCAGCCTTGTGACGTGTAATCACGGGACTTCAAACTCTTGGAAGATTTTGTAAAAGATTTTTATTTTGTTATCAAAAACACCAGAGTGACATTGACTTTGTATGGCTTTACATCTGTCTTCTTCTTCTTTTATTTATTTTTTATGCATTACTTTTAAGTATTTTAATATTCACATCATGCCAGTGTTGAGGCGTATTAACAGAGCAACAGAGCGGAAAAAAAGCATACATTGATTTTAATGGTTTAAATTAAAGGCACTGTTTTTTTTTGAAGTTTCTAAAATAAACAAACAACGAACACTCATAAACATCATTACCACTGGTTTCATCATTAGTAGCGTCATTCTCACAGACATTTGTTACATAAGATGACTGGTTACATCATCGGAGCACTGGGAGCGCTGGTGAAGTTTCTCGCTTCGTACTAGAGAGGCCTGTAGCGGGGCGGCTGCAGTAGGTCCCTCTTGCCATATGTGGCGGATCCCACGTTGGTCGGCGCGTAGACGGTGCCGATGGTGTTGCTGGACCGAACCAGGAAGTCTGCTAGCCTCTGGGTCACGCAGGTGGCTGTGTTGCACTTCCTTTTCTGTAAGTGGTGACTAAAAAAATAAAATTGGGTTAAGGGGTTTTGCTACTTGGTTTTGATCCAGTCCAGACTGATTTGTGCGAAGGCCCGTTACCTGTTTGTAGGAGGGAGCCCCCTCTGCGGCCGTGCAGCCACGAGGCCCAGGAACGGGTTGGAGGACAGCTCAGCCAACCAGTCCTCGCTCCCGGGGAGGGCGCTTTCCTGCTCGCTGGATGAGCGGGGACTGAAGTACCTGAATCACAGAGGAAGAAGGTTCAAATCGTTTCACACTGATAGCTGATATTACCCTCTTCAAAGCTGCAGCTGCTGTTCCCTGGAGTAAGGAGGACAATCTGACACTAACTGGAGCTGCCTCCACCTCCAGTTACTGTAGCCGTCAATAGTGTTACTCATGATTTCACTGATACTCAGCTGTTCCTGACTGCGGTGACGGCAATCACCGGCAATTCTAAAATCAGGAATCAAGTCAGAATTGTAGCAGCAATATCGATATTTACTCCCACCCATATCTCCTGCAGCTGCGTCTGTTGCTGGTAACTATACAAAAGCCCTGGAAAGCCCCACGGTCCTGTTTGCGACACGTCTCCTACCTGTGGCTTGGCGCGGCGGTGACACAGCGCAGCAGCGCAAGCAGCGTGACGAGCAGCACGGGGACCCGCAGGTGATGCATGGTGTGGAACGGTAAAGTTGGATTTGTGGCGCTGCAGCAGGAACCTGGGAATGCAACACATGCAAATGGCGTACAGTAGAATTGATGCACTGTGGTTTTTACTGAAGCCATAATGTAACGCAGCATCAATAAGTTCTTGATATTTGTCATTAAATATTGCTTTGAAGTCTAGTTGATGCTTAGAAAATTATTCTCAGTAGAATAAAGAAATGTAATGTATGTATGTTTATGTAATTACATAAATAATTTTCATTTTAATAGTTTTTCCTTATTAAGTAGTTAAAGCCTCACATTTACGTGCAGACAAATAACTTACATTTATTTGAACCTGATAAACAGAAATCAAAAATCAGAAATGCCCCTAAAACATGATTATACCAATCACAAAGAGACAAGATGCAGCGGCAGAGTACTTACTTTCTGTTGTGCTCGGCTGTAGTAGCAGATCCCAAGCTTTCACCGGAGCAGTCCGGGCTTTGTCAGACTGTCACACAAACCGACTGCAACAGTTATAGGCTCTCCGCTCAAACCACTTGTGACATCAGCTCTCTCCAAATATAGCCATGCATTTTCATCTACACAGATTCAGGACGGCGGGGAGGGGTGGGCTGGTTGTTTCAGGGAGACTAATAAAGAATTACATATGTCCTACCTGCACCTCCATGCTTTTAAAACCCATGCACGCACAGAGAAATGTAATAGAGACATGCAGACACTTTGCGCGTCACCACCCTCATCATCATCTTCGTCACTACTGCCATCAGCATCCAGGACCAGGACTGACCCGCCACAGACCCACACCAGGGACACTGTCAAAGTGAAAAGATGTCTTTCTATTGACTCTGAGACACGTCACCAGACTCTGGCCTCGGTGCCTCCCTCTGAGCTTCGGTGATGATGAATAATAAATGTTAAGATGAATTATCATTAATATTGGATGGTTTTGTGATGGGACACGTCGCAAACAAACGAGGCACTAATGAGGGAAGTGATGGTCAATGAAAAGTGAAACACAAGCATGCGACATGGAAAATCTGACCCGGGAAAACACAGAACAGCAGCAGTTGCATCACTTTGCCAAAGTTTGCTCAAAACTTATTAAACTTAATATGATGCAACTTTAAAGCGGCTATAATCAATACTGGATGAAATGAGTGTGTAATTGTGACTGAGCTCCCTTTATTTTGGGACCTTTCGGCTCATTGCTTCGGGTTTTCTGATCCACATCTTTTCTGTTCTGGTCAAAGTTAGCTACGAGCTGAGGAACATGAGGTCACAGTTACTGAGTAACAGCTGAAAGGGTTGATTAGTGGACTCACAACAGGTTGCCGAAGAACAACACAAAGAAATTTGTCTTCATGTGAACAGGGATCTAAATGATCCATGTTTAAATATTAATGCAACCAATCCATCAATTCATTGTACTGTGATGATATCTTTCCAGCTTTGACAAAAACACAAATGTGACATAACCAAATCTGCTTCTTTTCATTCAATAAATAATAATGGCTGGTTGATTAAATAGATTTTAATGCCTCCATATGCTGTAGATCTATTTCCATTGCTGCATAAGATCTGATCTAAACTCAGCAGAACTAAGCAAAAAATCACAGACCTGAAACACGCTCATAAAAACGCAACGATCAGACAAATGCACCGCACTCAGCCGAGGGCTGATCGGCGTTAGCATCACTTTCACAGCATCACGGCGGCGCGGGGTCCTCTGCGTCCACAGAGCTCAACCCAGCGTCTCCACGGGGCTGCTGGCTGCTGGGAAGTGCTGGTGGTTTTACCCACAGCTGTGAACAAAAAGAGAGGCAGCGGCGCCTTAATGGACACAAAAACCCCTGAACCCACTGGGGTCCAATAATCACCTCTGTGAGCTTCCCGTAAGCATCCTGAGGAGGTTCAAGTCACTGGATATTTGTCAGTGTGTGTAGGAACTGGACTTAGGACTTCATTTAATGACTCATTTGCATATTATGGATGATGACTGCATTACTGTTACAAACACTTCAGCTATTTCAGGCTGATAGTCCACAAATGCAGTGACTTGAGTGATTCATTCAGCCAGAACAAGTGAATGACTACAGTATTTGAAAATTCATTTGCAAACTCGTGCTGATCAAAACGACTTTTAAACATAATTAACACAATAAATATTTAACCAATCTATTTTATATGCGGGCTATATTTAGAAAGCTTACGACTAAAACAGGCACAAGACACAGGAGGAGAATGTGGGCAGCATGTGTAGGACTTCCAGTCTGTTCATGTAACATAGTCTTGGGAACCGTGGACTGGGACTCTCATCACAGTTTAGCTTGTAGTCTTACAAAAAGCCTGATGAAAATAGACACATACATACTACAGTCCAGTGAACGCCCACATTTTCACATTCAGGGCAGGACAATGTCAGACGAGCGAGCTCGGAGCGGCCCCATTAGTATTCCCTCCAGCAGTGGACACGAGAGGGAGCAGAAGTCACCGGGGAGCGATTAGCGGATAAGCAGCCGCTGCGACTGAAGATAATGAAGCCTCTGATGAGGTCTGCTGTTGAAACTTGCTCGGCTCGCGGACAGAGGAGCACCTACACAGGTTTCACTGACTCGTCCTGGTGAGCGATGCATCCGCATACACGAATAAACAGCCGGCGTCTCTGTCACCTACTGTACAGCAGCTGCACCGGGGGTCTTGTTAATTGATCGCATGGTACTGGACGAGTCCTTGGTCAACGGAGCTGCTGGATCGTTTCAGTGATTGCAGTGGTCATTTTAAGCCCTGATGTGTGTAGTTCTGTGGCCCTGTCATTCTAGTGTCCTTACTGAGCGCCCAGCTCATTATAATATTAAAAACCATTCGACTTCATCAGTTACACATAAATATTTTGATTCTCTTGAACATGGGTCATCAAGGATTTGCAGGTCAAATGAGCTTTGCTCAGAGGGCATAACGTGTCCGTTCTGTACCTGCAGCTTGTTTCACAGCGTGACATTCGGTTACTGTGTGCGACACAGGTCACGAGTCTGGAACACGGTGTGCTCCAAACACTGCACATTCCCCGGGACACGTGCTGTGGGCACACAGGTCAAAACGCTGACGAAACGGCAGCTGACGCCGCCTTTCGACCAGCGGCCTCTTTGCTGCGCGTCGATTCGCGGGACGGTCCGGCGTCCTCCATCTCTGCCTCTACTCCCTCGCTGGTCAGCTCAGCGGGGGGTTCTGGTGTGCTGTTTGTGGAGGCGGGCCCGCCGGCCTCAGCGGGGCCCTCCGTGGGCCGGGACGTGGCCTTAAGCTCCACGTCCTTTGCTACGTTTGGCTGCAGCGCCTCCGGTCCCTGCCGAGGTTTCCGAAACTGTCGTCTGAGGAGGAGGATGACAGCAATGAGGAAGAAGTACGACGAACCGCTGAGGCTGGTGATGAGTCCGAGGAAGATGATCCTGACGCAAAGCAAAAGGTGGACATGAGCATGAAAATACATTGACCCCTTTCCATTACCCTCAAATTGTCTGAGCACATCTAGATTCATCACATTTGTGTCCCACGTTTGAGGTTTACGCTACCTGTACATATCAGAGTCGTAAATACGGCATGCGCCTCTGCCTCCACACTTCTTCACCGACCATTTCAGGCACGTTAAATCAATCAGGGCTCCAAAATACATTGGCGCTGGAATCCCACCTGAAGACAAAGCATCATATGTGCCGTTGGACAGAGGAAATGCTTAGTAGCCCTATTAGAGATGTGGACTCACCCAGAGTTCTAGTTACTAAAGTCTGAATACCCAGCGCCAGGGATTTGAGCTCTGGTGAGATGCATCTGCATGACAAGAGGACATGTCACCAACACAGGTCACACTGTAGAAGCGACGCCTGAATCCTAATTGGCTTCATTTCCCTCTTGTGTAGACAAACCGTATGATGACCATGTAACCGGGCGTGGTTCCCAGAGAGTTGATGAAGGAGCTGAGAACGGACACGGCCATGTAGGAGGTGAAGCTGCGGCTGCAGTCCTTGGCGGGGGGACACTGGCCCAGCCTCAAGGATGCGTTGCTCAGTTCCGGGAAGGAACTGGACACGCAGCTGCAGTTGTGGAAGACCTGGAGAAGAAAGACGCAAGCTGCGTATCGGAAAAACAGGAAACGGGAATCGTCGTGACAACGGTGCGCCTACTGTGTTTTTGCCGTGTCCACTGGAGCTGAGGCACCCGGCCATACATGGAGAGATGTAGGTGATGCCGCTGTCGGAGCACACGGGGTCCCAGGCCTCTGCTGAACACGAGCAGTTGCTGTTACACCCCGAGAAGAGAGCTTCGCCGTGGGGCAGCACAGCTGGCGTCCTGTGCCGCAGAGCAAAGGGCATTTCAGCCCAGAGTGCCTGTATAACACAGACCGAGACCTCCCGCGGTCCAGCACTGACCCATTGTATGAGATGGTGAGGCCCGCCACGGGCACGTTGTCACACTTGGTTCCGAACTGCAGCAGCATGAGGAGGTACGCCGCCAAGGACGTGGCGAAGGAGAGCTGAGCCCCCGACACCACGCTCAGCTTATACCGCTTCATCAACAGACCCCCCAGGAAGATGCCCACCGCGAACGCCGGCAGGTTCAGCACGCCTAGAAGGAGACACAGCGTCACCATTGAGCCAGCGCTTCCCATCAGCTCCAAACGGATCAGTTTACCGATCAGGAAGTTGGCTCTGGAGGCCGACTGGCCAAACTGCTGTTCCATATATTTGGCTTTGAACGTGAACAGGCCAATGATGGCGTTGAACTTGAGGAGGCTGCCGCAAAGAAGCAAGAAGTAGGCCGGCGTTCCCAACAGGCGCTTCAGCGATGGAAGGAACCCTGGGGGGCAAAGAGTGGAGAACAAGTGGGAAAGAATGCTCCCAGCTCCCGCTGGAAGGTGACAAAGGTTAAATCTACGTTACCTTTTGCGATCTCCGTCAACGTGAGGCTGTGGCTGTTGATGGGGACGTCATCCGCCCCCTCCAGCGTCTCACCTGTGGCGGCTGGCCTGACTTCTTCCTGCCTGGGCAGCGAGCGTGGGAGGAACCAGAAGGGAACGCTGGACATTAGCAGGAGGGCAGAGGAGACCAGGAAACCCAACCACCAGGCCCCCACCCAGCGGGAATCACTGGGAGTGATGGTCACGCTGTCTGAACACAGGGTGAAGAGCTTTAGGGCGATGACGAAATTATTGTATCAAACCAACGCTTGGCGCTCACCCATGTCAACATATCCAACATCAACATACAGCTTGGCACAGTAGGAGCCCAGGAGGAAGCCAAACATGGGGCCCAGTAAACTGATGGTCTGGAGACAGGCTGCCGATCACAAGATCACAAAGCACTGCACATTAAGACCACCTCAGAGGAACAATGAAAAATGATTTAGTATAGTATACGCGCGTCCTACCGATGTAGAAGGGGGAGTTTTCAGCTTTAGCAAAGTCATCGATGTAGGAGATGCCCAGAGGCGTGACTGGGGTTTCTCCGATTCCCCGCAGAGCGTTCCCCATGAAAACGTAGAGCCACATGTTGGAACCGGGCTCTCTCGTACACACTGCACACACACACACACACACACACACACACACACACACACACACACACACACACACACACACACACACACACACACACACACACACACACACACTTACTGATGGTGTGTGATTTTAGCGTGTAACCTGTTTGTACAGTATCTAAAAAAAAGTTGGCATATGTTGATATTAGAAAACTTTTCCTTCCTAATAAAAACATAAAGCAAACACAGGGAAGGACTCCTTCATTGTACTTATATGACCCCGTTATGCAGACCATCTAAAAGCAGACGCACGAAGGGGCTGCTTTGTTGCCGTTGCATGATTTTACCGGGATGCGGCTTCACGTGTGCACATCACTGACTCGTAGGTGACTTCCATATTGCGTCGGAGCTTCTAAATAAAGCTTGTCTGAATGGATGAAAGGCATCAATATGTTGCTTTCTGTGCGAGCATAATATGTTATTTTGTGGGGGAAAAAAATAATTATGGCTCAACAATAGAAACATGGCATTTCAACAGGAAGTGGATTTCTGGGGGAACGGAACTGACTAAGACCAGGAAGGCTCCTCAAAATGCTGAGACCAATATACACCAAAGCTGGATGTGCTGCCTTACTGATGATCTGATCTTAATCCTGCATGTTTCAATGCATCGTCCATGTAAGAAATGCTGATGCTTTGAGCTGCTGGGTCAGGTCAGACTTAGGTCAATGCATTCCAGGGATAGTTGACATAAAGCCAGGGCAGTATTAGGATTGTAACTCCCTAGAAATTCATTGTTTTCCCTACAAGCAGTGTCAACTGTGCTCTTTACCTTTGCCTTACTTCTAATATTCATGCAGCACAAAAATGAATGTAGAAACTCATTCTTACCTTTGTGGTCCTCCACAGAAGGCTGTTTCTGATCCAGTGCTGGATCCAGTGTAGATCCACACGCAGCAATGCTCACGCTGTCATTGCGGAAAGCCTGAATGACTGTGTCATACGTGTATCTGTGAAAGCCAGAGGGGTTAAACTTGACATAAATAGGATCATATGGGGTTTTTCTTTTTGTAACTGCGGACGTTCACCGGCCCATCAGGAAGTGTGTCAGCCCAGTGAGAAGTGCCCCCACGGCCATGAGGACGCAGCCCGCGGCGATGAGTCTGGGCCGATGCAGCTTGGCCCCGAAATAGCTGACCACGGCCAAAAACAACAAGTTGCCTACCTCCAGGAAAACACAGTGGAGACGACGTAAGTCAACAGTATGGCCATTGGCCATTATGCCACAGCAGCCGATGAGCCGTTGGACAGTACCCATCTCGAAGCTGACGTCTACGAGGCCAACGTGTGTGCTGGAGAGGTCGAACCGCCTTTCGACCTGACTGAGGGAGCTCTTCATGTAGGAGCCGGCCAGGGCCTTGGAGAAATAGGCGAACGACAACGCCACGATGAACAGCTGGAAAACAAAAGATCCATTCTAGGCTTTTTGTGTTATTACACATTGATTTACACATGGACAGATCTGATACCTTGAGAGTAGAGAGTCCAGGCTGTTTGTTGGCCTCCTGGTCAGGAACACACAGAACCTGCTGACTGGTCATCTTCTGTCTGGTCTCTGCTGCCTCCTCCATCCTTTAAACAAAAGCCTCTACCTGCAAGACACACGTACAAAGGATAAATAAAAAACACATCAGGCTAAAGTCTGAATAAATGTATTTCAGCAGGAGACACCTTCATGATTCAAATAATTATTCTCTGTGTAATAGTAGGTAAAGGGCCGATGGGAATAGTTCAGATTCTTGTTGAGATTAGAGGAGGAGGATCAGTGGAGCACCTCTTTGTACAGTGACGGCAGCAGCTGATTAGGATGAAGACTAAAAACAGAAAAGAAGTCTTTCTAAAGTCTATTTTGAATCAAGTGAAAACAACTTAACTTACAGTTTGTATCAGTTGCTTTGACAGAGCCGTCCAATAAAACAACACATTCTCTTAACAGTTCACACACAGGTCTAAACAGTGTCTCCAATGTCATAATGACATGCTTTGTTTGCAAAAGGCAAAAAACACTGGAAATATGCAGCAAAAGCTAATTTTGCCTTCAAACAATACAACTTGCAACCAAGTACATGAACACGTCTAATCAGTCAAAACAAAGGTGACAGCAAAATACAAACCACTGATCTCAGTGTGAATCAGTGCTTCATTGATCGTCACTGGAGCCTGTTGCTATTTGTTGCCTTTATAATTTGTCAAATTTACCTTTTATGAAAAGAAATGGATCCAGATGAAGAAATGCTTTGATTTATTGAATTCATGACATTCATTTTTCAAACTGTGGCAGAAAACTGAAATATTGTAAATATTATTGAAAATACATTTAAATTAAAATACAGTCAAATCGGTTGAGACTCAGTCTCTGGTTTAGACCTCCTCCATCCAGGCTGGTAAAGACAAGCACAGACCTGGCATCTTGTTAAGGCCTAAAAGCTGATAGCAAATTAAAGATTCTTGTGTGAGTGTATGAGTATATTTATGAGTTCATACTGGTCTTACTGGTTTCTAATAGTTAGAAACAGTTGGCTTCTCTTTGGTTACCAAAGCTAAAACAATGAAATTTAGACTGTTTGAATGACGTCAGTGTTAACTGTTTTGCAAAAGGGAGGGGTCTGATGCACTGCTGGAATAGTAATGATAAGTTATGCAAAACAGGTCAAAGCGACTAATAAAAACTGTAAAGGACAAACTTCACCTTTTCCTGATGCATCAATGCAGGTCAGTGGACGTAGGGAGACGCCTTAAGCAATAGCAAAGGTGGTTTCTGCTCGGGCTCTGAGTTCATTCTATGGAAAACTGAAAGGAGGGTGACACCTGCCTTAGCATAGCTTCAGTAAATCCCTCCAGGTTTAGACTGGATAACCCCCCCCCCACACACACACACACAGCAGTATTCATTAGTCCAGCAGCACAAATGCAAATAGGTTTAATATACAGTAAGTACTGTATGTTGAAAAGTTGGTCAAGTGAATAAGTTTAATAAAGTACCTAGTGATTCCCAGGCCCTCGCTCCTCTCTCTTCTTCCTCTCTCCTGTCTGGGAGCAGAGCTGCTACTTGGAACCAGTCGAACAAAAGGCCTCGAACATTTCCATTCAGCACACATGCCAACTGGGGGTGGAGGTTGGGGGTTGGGGGGGGGGGGTGTTTGAGGGCTTACAGCAGAAAGGGAGACATTGAAGGAGGAGACAGATTAGTGGCAAACCAGGTGCTTTGGTTCTCACAAGGTAAAGAACCGCATCAGGCGCTTGTTGGTTAAAAGGTTAACTTTATTGTAACTGTCTGTGGAGACGGTTTAGTCAGTGTCAGCAATGTCAAAGCTGCCTTTCATGCATTAACTGATGCACATCTGCATGATCTGCTTCCTGAGGACAGTGAATATCTAGTGGAGCAGAGGCCTGTGGGGGTTCAGGGCGGCACAACCCGCCTCGGTCCCCTCAGTCAACAGCTTGGAGCAGCGACAGTGAAGGAAGTGAGTCCACTTTCTCTTTGGAAAAATGAACCTTGCACTGGAGGAAGCATCAGTACCTTTAGGGATGTATGATACATCATACAGTGTAAGTCTGTGCCTGGCGTTATTCTCTCCACATCAAAGCGCACATTTCTTTTCAAACACACTGTAGCAGTCGAGCTGGATAGTGGATATTTAGCAGTGCAGAGCACAGCCTGCTGGTGAAGCTCGGTGCTGCAGGATGTAATCAACACCAAGACAGTGAACAGATCACAATATAAAATTATTAGACTTTTATGCAGGCATCTAATCTTTCATCTAATTATTGGTATAATTCTTATCTCACCTTCTGTTCGTGTGCACACAAACTCGGTTTTATGTTTGATATAATTAAGTAATAAAAAGAGCATCATAAAAGCTAGTAGTTATTTTCATTCTCTGTCATGTGTCATAATGACATTGATAAAACATGCTGCAGACTAAAACACAGTTTAAGGTTGATCAGGTTATGTAACTGTCTGCAACCTTCAACTTTACCAAGTCAAAGCGTTGACATAATGTTGTCATTTTAAGAAATAAAACTGCAGAGCATGGTGAGTCAGTCTAAATTCTCAGTCTACTGAAGGTTCCAGTTCTAGAAGTGCAACAATTGCATTATTTCTCAGTGTTCGATGTTGCAGAAGCCTGCAGAGCTTTGGTACACGTTAAACAGGAAGCGAAGAATGTTTCTTATGGTGAAAATTCATTTTTAATGCCCACAGATTTCACGGACAATTAGTGAAATTCTAAACTTGGAAATCGAGAAAACTCTACAAACACAAAATAAAAGTTAGCAACTCAGTAAATTCCCCTCATTGACAGCAATATTATATATAATACATATATCAACAGCTACAGTGTACAACAGAATAAAACAGCATAAGTCTGTATTACAGTCCACTGACCCTTAGCCCCGTGGCAAACAGTGGGTGGTGACGATATGATGGTTTTATGAACATCCACGACCTTTACGATTTGGGGTAAATTACGTTATGTAATCAAAAGTGTTGGCTGGAATCCAAACATGTTAACAGTCGCTACTGTAACTGTTACTCAGGATAATATGACTGATATGCTTCCACTATAAATATAATACAATGCAAAGATATAGATGAAATAATGTGAATTGTGCATTTTTTTACGTTTTGCTAAGACTCTGTGTGTGCTGGAGGTTAGCCTAGCTCAACACAGACTGGAAACCACTAGCCTGGTTAATAGACCCTCCTCTAGAACCCCCACCCACCTCCTAGATACTCAACCAGCTAACCTTTTCTGATCACGTTAACGGTAATGAATACTGTTCTGCCCTGACCCAGGTTTATGACCTATCCCTAAATCCCTAAGACACAGTGATTCTACTATATATTGAGCTAATTATTGTACTTGTGCACTAGCAAAAAACTGTACACACAAATTATGTACAGATGCTCCTATATACTATATATATATTAAAATATTTATACACGCAATCGCCTTGAATGTAACGCTGTAGGATGAGACATTATCATTACCTGACCTAATGTGATTCAAGTACAAATGGTAGACAAAGGCCAAACTTCACCCAGATATTGGACAGACTCTCTGAAATAGTTAATTCTACTATATGTGAATTTGGGCTGAGCTGGTGTCATGCTATTGTACTGCGAATGGTCCTATTATGGTTTGGTACGCTTAAGTCAACAATAAAAGACATCTAAGACAAATTGAGATAATGTCCTGTTACTGTATGCTCACATGTGAATTGCATATTCTATAATGTCATTTGCATGTTGTTCACCTTTGAAGTAATTATGATCTTTGAAAGGAGCAAAAACTACTTTCTGACATTTCTGTGCAACATCTAGGTAGAAACAGAGGTATATTTCTTAAAGACCAAAGGGCACTAACACTGTACCATCGGCAAATTTGGTCCAGTATGGATCCAGCACAGTACTTGCTGTAATACTGTACCCGCCACTTGCTACCCTACAACACCTCAAATAGTGCTCTCCCTGCTTGTGTCTTCTTTGGTTTTGGCCATAGTTATGCTGGCCTGTCCATTGCCCACTCCGTTTTCCTCCGGTGCGTTTTCCTTGGCTTGATTCGACTTGTCTGCCTTCTTCTGTTGCCTGACAATGTTTATGTAGAGGCATCCCCACAGCATGTTGGCCACCAAGTATAGTCCACTTATTAAGCCCAGGAACGCCAACCTGGGAGCACATTGTTCTGGGTCAGAATACAATGGAGGCTAGAATGCAACTGTAGCAAGTTTCGCTTTACCGAAAGGCATCAGAATCGTAGATTCTGCATGCTCCACGACCTCCACAATGCTTGGTTCCCCACTTCAAACAAGTGCGGTCAATCAGTGCGCCGAAATAAATGGGAGGAGGTATCCCACCTAAAAAGGCACAACGGCAGCTGAACATAGAAAGAGGCGAAGTAGGGTATTGTATTATGGTATTAGAGACAAATCATATGTGACTTACCCAGTGTTCTGACGATCAGCATCTGCATGCCCAGAGCCAGTGACTTCAGGTCCTCCTGTATGGATCTGGATAGCAGACCAACTTATGCTGATGATGTTAAGATGTTGGTGTAACAGATCTAGTAGCCTGAAACTGACCTGAGTAGTACGATGTATCCTGGCGTGCCCCCGCAGGCCGAAATAAAAGCCCCCAATACAGACAAAGCCATGTAGACCTTAAACATGCTGTCACAGTCGCTCTTTCTGGGGCACTGGCCCAGCACCACAGACATGTTCATCCCCGGAATCATCTTCTCAGCAATGCAGGAGCAGTTATGAAACACCTGAAGGCAGAGAAATGTAAGCGGCAGTCGTCATAAGGGTCTGTTCTTTGCATTTGTTGCCCGCGCGTTGCTGACTCACCATTTCCTTGCCAGTACCAGTGGAGGTCTGGCAACCGGCCAGGCAGGGCGAAGCGTAAGTCAAGCCGTTGGGAGCACACACCGGGTCCCAGTGCTTCATGGAGCAGGAGCAGCCCTCATTGCACTGCGACAGCCAGGTCTGTTCGTTGTAGGACACCTGAGGCAGCCTGGTGGACACATTCTGAATTAAACCCCACACCGCTTCACCACACTTTATGGATGCAAACGCATGGTGTGCGCGCCACTCACCCCTGATAGGACACGGTGAGACCGGCCACCTCTGCGTTTTCACAACGGAGGAATATCTGAACGGCAAACAGGCAAAAGGACCCCAAAGAGGCGGTGATGGACACTCTGGCTGCTCCTATGATGCCCAGTTTGAAACGCTTCAGCACGTAGCCTCCGGTAATGATGCCCAAAGCCACAGCTGGCAGGTTCAGTGTACCTGAGTGGACAAGTCAAGATCAGGTACAAAGAAAAAAGAAAGAAAACTAGTTAAGTAGGTTAGGAAACAAACTGAGATGTGTGACAATCCAGCTGTTGGAGGTGCTATTGTCCTAGTTCTGTGTGGTGTGTGTGCTCTGTCTGTGTCTTGGATAACTACTGTACGTTGATCATGATTAAATTCAAACACTTCATTTAATGTTCAGTCTCATGGTGGTGCATTTGGACCTCTCCTGTTCTGTCTTAACAGTCTGGCCCGAGGTCTAGTTTGAGCCAGTCAGTAGTACTAGTCTGATTAGCTTAGCCTGACTCTACATGGAGCAGGCCTGGTGAAGTGTAGTTTAGGCTTCTTTCGCCTGTCTGGAGTGTACAGCCAGTAATACTTGCTCCAGTGTGTATAGGCTGTGAAGGGTGAGCCCTGTGTTTGTGTGACTGTGAGCATGTTTGTGACAATATCTGAGTAGCACAATAGGTTTGTGCATTGAAAAATATTTTGAGTGTTTGTAGAACAATGACTCCAAAATAAAATACAGTAAACAGTCATAAAAAGTTAATCATAGCTCTAAGTACTACCTTACAGAGTCACAGAAACACTAAGAAGCACAAAAGAATAAGCCACAGTGGGCGACTTGGTTGCTCACGCTGTAAACATTATCGCTCACACTCACACTTCCCTTCAATAACATCATTGTTTGAATTGCTTTCAGCTCAAAAGTGCAGCAAGCACAGGGGGAGTGAAGGTCTGCCTTTGCTCCCTACCTATGAGCAAAATGGACTTGGAGGCGGACTGGCCGTAGATTTGCTCCATGTACTTTGGCTTGAAGGTGATTAGGCCAATGAAGCCATTGACCGCCACCAGGTAAGTCAGGATTATCATGGAGTAGATGCTGTTGCTGAAGAGCCGCTTCAGAGACGGGATGAAATCTGGCGCAGGACAAAGCACAACAAGCACCTGTAACAAAATCTACATCAAGTTATCTGGAAATTTCATATTCATACACACTTGCATGTCATAAAAACTGCACCAGACTTAATTATGTGGATATTTTTGGAATCTGACTTACCAGTGAAAACAGAGTCGCATACAGCCCTATGATGATGCCACTAAAAATATTTATGTAAGAGGGTGAACATTTGGGAGACACTGGCAGGACAGATTGTTGTGCAGCGAACTATGACACAAGTTGGCCTGAGGTGCAGCAAGTAGCTGTTGGCACATGTACTCGATTTGTCAACTCTTGCCCAGATTTCATGGGGGTTTGCTGCTGTAAATCCAGGAATCTGACTTGCTGGTCTTTTTTTTCCGGTGTAAAACCAGTTAAAGATTAAGCTCTTTATCTCTAAAACTGCAACTTATGCGTTTGCGTTTAAAGTCACAGACGTTGCGCGATACAGTACCTTTCGCCAGCTCCTGGAATGTAGCTGGCTTCTCTTTGTCCTTGTTCTCCTGGTTTTCCTCTGGCAGGAAGTTCTCCTGCTCCGCCATGGTGTCCAGCTCTGTGCCTTTACCCTGGCTCTCCTCCTGGCCTTGCTTGGCCAGAGATTTAGGCAGGAACCAGAAAGGGATGCTGGAGAGCAGGGCCACCATGCCAGTTATGATGAAGCCTAGCCACCAAGCGCCAACCCAGCGAGAGTCCTTGTAGTTGATGCTGAGACTGTCTGAAACAGCAAAGTCAAAACAAACACCAGATGATTGGCTTGTGTCTCTACAGTAGGTCAATTTTTTTTCTAAAGTTGATTGAGATGTCTCGTACCTAAATCCACAGATCCAATGTCAACATACAGCTTGGCGAGGTAGGACCCAAGCATGAATCCAACCATGGGTCCTATCATTCCTGCTGTGTGGATAAAGGCTGGAAACAGAAAATATAGAAAATGCAGCGTTGTAATGTAAATGAACAAGTTAAGCTTTGCCAGAATGCAAGATGAGCAACAAACAATACTGCAAACATTTGGACACGGTGTAACATGGAAGCAACCTAGAAACTTGGTTGTTAGTGTAACTGACCCAAATAAATAGGAGTGTTCTCTTTTCTGGCAAAATCATCCAAGTAGGACACTCCCAGTGGCATGATGGGAGTCTCTCCAATCCCACGCAACATGTTTCCCAGGAAAACAAGGATCCACAGAGAGGAGCCCGCTGCCTTTTCACAATCTAAAGGGGGAGGAAACACACTCTGTGTAACATGTTTGGGTCCTTTTACACTGTGGTGGAGGGTGTAGGTCAATACACGCTACCTGTTGAGGTTAGGTCTGCTTCATGTGTGTCAGCCGTGCTGTGGTTTGGCATACAGGGCAGAATGCCCTCAGTGCTGTTGACATCTTTGTTGTGGGACACACTGGTCTCATATTTATATCTGGGAAAAGTTAGTAAATGCTACACATTGTAAAAGATTTCCAATCATATTCATCCCTAATAATGTATAGTATATGTGTTAGATAGGCCAAAGCAGAAATGTGTGCACTAACGGTCCCTGGAAGAAATGAGGCATCGCTGTAAGGAAACATCCGAGAGCCATGATCAGGCAGCCGACCCCAATCAGCCTGGGACGATGGAACTTGGCACCAAAGTAGCTCACAAAGGCTATTACCAACAGGTTGCCTGTGTGAAGAAATATGAAAAACACCTAAATAGATGAATCAACGCATGGCCTAATAGAGACTGGGTTATATCTTACCATCTTCAGACTTAAAATGTGTGTACACACCTATTTCAAAGCTGCCATCTATTACCCCAGTGAGGGAGCTGGGGATATCGAAACGCCTCTCGATCTGGGTGATGGAGCTCTTCATATAGGATCCACCAAAGGCTTTGGCAAAATACACCAAAGCCAAAGAGGCCAAGAAGAGCTGGAAAACACACAGACGAGCCAGAAAAGAGTTTCCCAATGAAACTAAGCCTCAGAATGCCTAGAAGGGTTAAAAGGATTATCTGTGTATGTTTCTCCTCACTGACCTTCAGGTGAGAGGATTAAGATGCTTTTACAGCTTAATTAAGGGTTTGTAAGGTAATGAACGGTTTCTGAATGACCCATTAAAAAAATAAAAGGTGCTTGGTGAAAGGCAAAGTGTGCACACATTTAAAGACCCACAGTGCCACACGAGTGAAACCTTCACATTGCAAACACACATAGGCTTAGTCTTGAATTTAGGAATGTTACTGTAAATGTTCTTCAGTGTTTGGAGTGTTCGAAAGCAAACACTCCAAAGTGAGTGTCATCTCTGCTGGCAAGACCAATAAGGCTTAAATATTGTTGAGAATGGAGTGTGGATTACAATAAAATCATATTAATCAATAAAATAATCTAGTACGGTAGATGATATGACATTTGTATTCAGAAATCTCCACCTTTGTTTGCTTTACCAATGCAAATTGTTTGCAGCCACATCTTTGCCCCACAGATAGTTACATATTAAAACTGGATTCAGGGTGGGCTGTAGGTTATAGCCTGACCTGGGAAAACACTTAGATAACTTCAGTCGGTACAGATAAACCAGAGTTAAGGCCATTCAGAGTTCAACTCATTTACCTTTTACCAAGCTTCACAATTAAATACAGGGAAGTTTAGTAAATGGCCTGCAGCCTAGTCTAGTCAGATCAATAATTGATATTGAAGGTGATAATAATGTAAACATTAGGTAACAGGATTGAGAATACTGACATCTCTAAAAAGAATAGAGGTAAAGACCGTATTAAGTGGCAACAGCACATGAAGCCCTGAATGATGATGATACAAAGCATTTTGGAACATTTTACTGACCTTGAGCTTGGAGCAACAAGCCTCACGTGGTTTTTTGGACTCTACACTCATGATGCTGCTTTGTGCTCAGTGTGTGCTCAGGATAAAGCCAAATAACCTACGAAAAGACAAAATCCTTTCAGTCAAGTTTGCGGATTTACAGAATTCAAACTTTGCAGAAATGTAAGAATTTAAAGGCATTGAACAAGTTCACATAAAAATTTGTAACCATCCAGTGTACATCGTTATTAGTTTCTATTGAAGAAAATATACACTAATTCATGTACCTATAAAAACGAAACATGATGCATTTTTTCGTCTTTGCATTTTAGTTAGTTAAAGTTAGTAAAGTTGAAAAACCCGAACCAAAGCTATTTCCTCTACCTGAGAAGCGCCTCCGGTCCGGTGAGGGATGTGGTGAAGTAGTCTGCTAAAGGCTCGCTGTACCTGGCAGGACTTTGTGCCTGAAGCCAGAGTCTTATCGCAAACAAACTAAAGCATCACATGTAATCAGTAACCCAACCCCTCATGTTCACTTGTTGATCATGTCAATAAAAAGCCCACTAACCCCTCCAACCTCAAACGTGACAGCGCTGGCCGATCCACACCGGAAGGCTGAGGCACAAAATGCAAAAAAAACACACCCCTGGCGCTGTGAACTTCAAGTGTCCATCCTTTTGAACACACAACAAACAGCAGCAGCAGCGTGAAGCTGGGCCAAAGCTTATTTTACAAGCCTGCAGCTCCCGATAGCTTGTAGTTTTCAAAGAGAGAAATGCTTTCCTCGGCTGGAAAAGTTTGCCTTTTGTAAGACTGGGGTTTCCTGAGCTTGATCAAAGTCTTCCTGTCCTATTGATGAGCCCCAACAATGGGTTTATCTCTGTGTGCTAATAGCAGGGATTTACACATCCCATAACTCCCTAGACTAAGACAATATATAAATATAAGATGTTTATGATAATAGGCAAGATTAATTTACTCCTAGGGATGGGATTAATGAAGAAATGATGAAATTTCCATGGCAGTAGAAGTGATCAGGGCCTCCACCCAATGAGACTGATTAAACAGGCACTTCACACTGCACTGAAAGAATTGCTTTGCACAATAATCAAAGGTGATTTTGCTTTGTGATTCAAATAGATACCTACATACCCCAGTGGTGCTTGGCTTGTGGTGCTTGTGTTTGGTGCTGTGCCTATCCTCTCTGAGCTCTGCTCTTTTGCCCCACCTGCAGGTTAGGCTAGGTTAGGCTAAAGAACTAGGTAGAGAATTATTTTAGGGGGCGTTCTGACAAGAGCTGGATGATATGAACATTTGCTTTAATGTGCGTATGAGAGGGAGACTTAGCAATAGACTGAACCACCCCAGTCTGAAACCACATGCTTCCAGGTGCACATGGTGCCAGAGTGGTTAATATTATAATATTATCCAAGGATGGAGTTGAGTCATCTTTCATTGTTTTATCTTTAACCCCAGATAAACAGTTACAGTAAGGACCAACGTCACTATCCTGTCCCTTAGTGAGTAAAATATTAAACATTGTATTACAAATGATTTATTTACTATGGAACAATGCCTCATCTCAACATAATAGGATAACAATTGAAAGAGAAAGAGAGTGGCTGAATACAGGATCGGGTGTAGTGGGGGAAAGTATTACGCACCACATACAGTAAGGATGAGATTTTAACTGGTTTCATTGTAATGGTCCAAGCTGCTGAGCCAATAAAGGTGTGGCCATTAAAGTCAGCTAAGGCGATCTGAGGAAGTACAGCCCACATGAAAGTCAAGTTCATCTAGGCCACACTGTTCCGAGGGTTTTAGAGATTGTTCTAAAAGAAACCTACAACCACCAGTAGGCTTGCTGCGAAGAAAACTGATTGTCAAATTGTTCATTGTTGTGGTATATTTGAGAATCATAAATGTTACAATCAAATAACAATGAATATCTTTAGTACTGTGTCTGATTTGGTGCCTGAGTGAATGAGAAAACCATTGTTAGGTGATATGAATAGGACAGGAAGACTTTGATCAGATCTTGGAAACACCCAGTCTTTACAACATGACATTCTCCAGACAGGGAAGGCATTTTCCTCTGCGGGAATACTCTCTGAAAACAACAAACTAATTGAAACTGCAGAGATGTCATCTGAACCTCCTGAGTCCCTGCGTTCTCGTAAGGGCGTCACAGCTTCTATTTAAACAAATGAAAGCTGGAT
Source organism: Betta splendens (assembly GCF_900634795.4). Taxonomy (NCBI): domain Eukaryota; kingdom Metazoa; phylum Chordata; class Actinopteri; order Anabantiformes; family Osphronemidae; genus Betta; species Betta splendens. Next base: position 6,249,598 of record NC_040889.2, on the reverse strand, counting down.
TCCAATAGTCCACCCTGACACAACGACGATGATAGAAACAAACTACAGTACTGAACTGTATGTGCTGGGCCAGAGGCTCCAATTGAGACAAAATAAGCAGTAGACATTTCACTGGCATCGGAAAAAGTTTAATTTATTTTATTTGGTCTAAAAGTACAAAACAAATTAATCAGTAACATTTTAATACACAGTGTCTGGTTTCTTGTCTTTGTTCTGGGATGCGTGCTCTTTTCATTGCAGCATGCTGCAGGCTGTGCACTCACAGCTGGTGATGTGCTTGTAGTAGTAGAACCGCGTGGAGAGGTCAGTGCAGTGTACCGCCATCAGTCGCCTCTGTGAGCTCAGCTCCTGGCAACACCTGCTCCTCTGCTCCACCTGTAGGCTACTGCTCAACACCACGCTGTGATGGACCGAGGGGTGGGGAAAGAGAAGTAAGAAAAGGCAGAGGGAGGCGAGGAAATAAACAGGATATAGAGGTAATACAAATAATTACTGTACAGTGAAAACATTTATTGTTATTGACGACTCATTTATTCTTTATAAAGTGGCTTATTCTCACCGGTTCTGAGACACACAATGGCCCTGACATGCAGGAATCAGTACAACAGCGGTGCAGTTGTCTATGTTGACCGTGAACTTGGACATTTTGGGACCACAGCTCTGATTACCTGTTAACAGGGGAGCAAGGAAGACAAAGCTCACAAATCTTTATCTTCAATTTTTATGCACAATAAAGAGTCACGGCATCAGGTAGGACAAGGCTGCTGTAGTTTACGTTTACAGTGACATGTAAAAACATCTTCATCAATTCATTTTTAGCTTACATGTAAAGCAGCAGTGCTGATCATCCCACACCCTGTCCTCCTGGAGAACAAATCCACAGGTTAGTTTTTGTTGTTCTACATACTAATTTCATAAAAGATCTCTCTTGCATAGTCATCTTGTAGAGAAATGCAACATGATGAATGATAACAAAATCACAAGGTAAATGAGGTGTTTCAGGTAGAGTATTTTGAAGGGCAGCACCTCAGGACAGTCTTCTCTGGGACAGACTTTAGTGTTAGTCTGAACACCCTCCCTGCTGCAGCTGAATGACCTACAGGGCTGAGCAGCATCTTTCCACTGGTCTCCCACCTATGTACATGGACAGATGTTAAACATAGTGAGCGTCCATCCAACATCAGCTCAGATACAGTGGAAACAAAAACTTTCTATAGATAAGTAGGGATCGCAAATTAAGATTAAACACAACCTACCCTGTATGTGTTGTTCTTATAACTACAGGTCTTCTCAACTGAAAAACACCATAAATAAATATTGTCATGCCAAGTATTTTGCAGAAGATAAATTAAAGATATAACATTATGAAATGCTTACCACAAGCCTGATCACCACAGCAGGAGGTATTTACTAAAACAGCGCTGGGATCGCAAACAGGGGGTGGATTGGGGGGGCTGGAAAAACACTCCTCTGTTCGAGTCTGGTTGTTGCATGTACACAGTTTGCAATTGGACTGCCACACTTCACCAGGCTGGAAGACCACAAGATGCCTTATGAAACTAAAGCAGAATCTATAAATAGTACATCCTATTTTGGTGCCAATGATACAACAACTCTCACCAGCTTGGGCTCCCCAAATGGCCCTTTACAATCTATCGGATAAAAGGAACAGGTCAGAACATTCTTGCATTAGAGTTCAGACATAAATGTCCCCTGTCACCCATTCAGATCTTATTACTCACATTCACAGTCTCTAACACAGATGCTTGAGTGATTTCCTGCCCTGAACAGGCCGCTGGGACAAAAACAACCGGTATTGTTTTCGATGGAGGCTCCTGGATAACGCATTCTGTGCAGGAAATCCATGGAAAGGTTAGAACAGAAATAATTAAACAAAAAATTATTGTTTTGTTTTTGTTTTCAGACAAGATAAGTTTCCAAACCCTCCATAGCAGTAGTCATCCAGCTTATTGTTGCATTCTCTGTAAACCAGCCCTGCTGGACATGGCACGTCTGAAACAATACCAACAATACTAAAGTGAGTGAGGTCATATGAAGGAGAGCTCCTGTTACAGCCAGATCCTTTAGGGCAATAATTCATCACCCAGGGAACTAAAACCATACTAAACGACAATAAACGCACCACAGACTCTGTTAGTCAGGCTCCTCCAGTCAATGCAGAGGCCAAAATGCTTGCATTCCTCAGCAGCTTGCTCAAGAGAAGAACAGGCACTTCTGGAGTTTGTGCATGAGTCAAAGTCGCAATTTTTCTGTTTAAGGTTCAGATCCACATATCCCCTGCATTCTGAAAAAACACTGAGGAAACAGAACCGTTTCTGTGTGTGTGTGTGTGTGTGTGTGTGTGATAAATACAGTTAATACATGACTCTCATGAGTTAGTGAGGCTTACGAGTGGTTCAGCAGCTCACAAAGTGGGTTCACAGGGCATGGGGTGGGGGTTGGACTTGGAACCTTTTGACAAGATACGTTCCTCGGTGCAGAATTGCAGGATGGTTTTAAAGGATCCGTATGCACCCAGTCATAAGCTGTCTTATCACAGCAGTCGTTGTCTTCGATGTGCCCACCCCTACGGACACATGCATCACCGCCGCATACACCTGGAGAGAGGGATTGAGAAGTAGGCTCAAGCAATAAGATGCCTGATGTGATGCTCAATGCAAATACATTGACAGCACGACACATTACCCACCACATTGTCCCTGGGTGTTGTTAACAAAGTGCTCCATAGCCAGATTGACCACCAGAGTATACGACGGACTAAGGGAGACAAAGGAGCGAACCTCTGGTAGCAGTATTGACATCACATACCCTGTAGTCTCAAACTTAAAGCCATGCTCCTCATATGGTGGGTTTATGGTCATATTGTTCAGAGTTGCCTAAGACAGATAAGATCCACATCAGAACAGAGGGTCTCTGTTATCATAACCACATATTTTCAATTTTCACTCTTTCACAGAAGCAATAATCAGCAGGTTTACTGTACTGTATCTTACCTGAACCACAAACAGGTCTGGGATGATACTGAGCGTTGCTACATTGCCATGATATTGCAGGATAATGCCTTTAGCACAGGAGCCCTCAAGGCCCGGCACGCAGTAGTAGTTGTCCACAGCAATGGTCAGGTGATGTCGCACCAACTGCTCCTCAACCAGGATGTAAGTACAATCATCCAGGAAATCAAAGGGTACACCATTGAAAGATATGTAGTGGGGGTCCCCATATACCTCACAACGGCCTACGCGTACGAAAGGTACAGAAGACAGTAAGCTTTATAAGATATGGACAGAAAGCAACACATCTACAGAATAAATAGATGTATATCCAAATTAAGGACCAAACACACTTACAGTTACATTTAAATGTTTTACAGCATCCATCTGAGACTTCTGAGCTCAGGCCTCTGGGGCAGATGGGAACTGTGGCCTCAGGACAAACTACTGGGGTCATCTCTATTGTTCCATTCTTACAGGTCTTGCTGTAACAGTCCTCTGTCCACGTTTTATCGCAGGACCACCTTTGGTTTGTCTTCAGGTCGATGCACTCTTCACACTCTAAAAACAAAAACTGTGTTTAGGCTATTCAATTAAAAGAATAAGCCGAGTATAGAGTATTTACACATGAATGGAACACACCTTGATGTGATGTAGTCTGAATTGGAGGTGGTCCTGTCACAACTTCAGGGGTTGTTGACTCTGTGATCACAGTGGGGATAGTGGGTTGTGTCGAGGTGTGCTGCGTGTTCTCTGTTGCCGTACTAGTCATGTTTGTGGTCGGCTGTTCAGTCGTCAGTTCGGTCACAGGTGTTGAACTGGTGAATACTGTACTAATGGTTGAGCTGGTAATCGTTGTTGATTCCATGGTAGTAGGTTGAGTGTTCACAGATGTAAGTGTTTCAGTGGAAGTTTGCTCGATAGTGACAGTTGGTATTGGAGTGTAAGCAGATGTGGCATTGGTTGCAACGGTGATAGACGTCTCAAATGTTGTTGGCTCAGTTGTGTGTGACCCTGTGGTCTGCGGCTCTGTCCACTGTGTTGTAGCATTGGTGAATGACGTTGAAGGCACAGTTTCAGGCGTTGATGACTCTGGTACAGTTGTTCCTTCTGTTGTGTATTTGGTGGTAGTTGTTACGGTTGTAGATTCTGTGAAGGGAGTCGTTGTCATTGTTGTTGTAGAAGTTTCTAAGCTAATGGTTTCTGCTGTTTTTCCTGTAAGGCTTTCTGGGATTGCAGTGGTCGAAGTTGTCGTAGTAGTAGTAGTTGTAGTCGTTGTTGTGGGGATAGTGGAAGGGGGCATTGATGATACTTCAGTGGTAGATGACATGTCAGTTGTCATTGTTGTTGTCGTGGGTATAGTAGGAGGTATCACTGATGATACTTCAGTGGTAGATGACATGTCAGTTGTCATTGTTGTTGTTGTGGGGATAGTGGAAGGTGGCACTGATGATGCTTCAGTGATAGATGACATGCCAGTTGTCATTGTTGTTGTCGTGGGTATAGTAGGAGGTATCACTGATGATACTTCAGTGGTAGATGACATGTCAGTTGTCATTGTTGTTGTTGTGGGGATAGTGGAAGGGGGCATTGATGATACTTCAGTGGTAGATGACATGTCAGTTGTCATTGTTGTTGTCGTGGGTATAGTAGGAGGTATCACTGATGATACTTCAGTGGTAGATGACATGTCAGTTGTCATTGTTGTTGTTGTGGGGATAGTGGAAGGGGGCATTGATGATACTTCAGTGGTAGATGACATGTCAGTTGTCATTGTTGTTGGCGTGGGGATAGTGGAAGGTGGCACTGATGATGCTTCAGTGATAGATGAAATGTCGGTCGTCGTTGTGATTGTTCTTGGGATAGTGAAAGGCGTGGTTGACCATGTCTCCACTGTAGGTAACGTAGTCGTTACCTGTGTGGTTCTGGTTGATGTGGTAGACTCCACAATTGACTCAGTTGTAGGTTCAGTTGATGTAGGGGTGGTTGACGATGTGGTATGCACCTCTGTAGAGGTTACAGTTGTAGCCAAGGTGGTTTTAGTGATAGTTGAAGGCGAGGTTTCAGCAGCAGGTGAGACACTGGTAACGGTTGTAGGGGAGGTCGGCCATGTTTGGATAGTGGAAGGCTCACTGGTAGATGACACAGTAGTTGATGTTGGAGTGGATGTAATAAGAGTTGAAGGAGGAGGAGGAGGAGGGGGGGGTGCTGTTAGAGAAGGAATGAATAGAAATGTTAGTAAACCTCAGGCTCTGTAAAAAGCTCAAATGTATAACTGTAAGCAAACATAACCTGAGTAAACCATAGGTGAATGTATAAGAAACTTACGACATTTAATGGTTCCATTTTCACAGGGGCTGGTACAACATGACACACAAGGAAAAAACATTCAGTCGTAATTTTGATGACTAAAGTGAGGCACATTAAATGCTATTGTATTCTGTTTACTACAAAAATTATGAACACTCACCAGTCCTCAGAATCTATCACCACTTTTGTCCCAGGCTGAATGATGGCGTCATTAAAATAGCAGGTGCAGCTGCTCAGTTTGCTGCATTTACCAGTGTTTTCATCATAGTACGGCGCATCTTTTGGGCATCTCGGGTAACAGCCTTTACAAACAACCAATCAACAATTACAATGTTCATTTTAGCAATTTGGATGACATCTGTTATACCTGAAGAAAGTTAGGAGGGTGGGGTTACCTTCCAGCTTGTGAGTAAAGTGAGTGTCTCTGTTGCATGTCAGCATCTCCCCACAGGCTGCATAGTGCCATGTACACTCGCTCTCCTCATTGTAGTAGTCACAGTACACAGCTATAATGGTGAAATTATCAGACAATTATCAGATCATTAACAGGGTGCAAATTCAAGAAATCCTATAGGGCTCTTTAATGTAGGTAGATGAAGGGGTTGCTGGCCACACCGACATGTTACAGTTATCTACATTCACTTCTGAAAAAGGCGTCAACTTACGGCACAGGTCGGGCGTTCTCCACTTGACACACACATCCATTTCACTGCAGGCCTCTGCGTAGGCTGCAACTGCTGTGCAGAAGCCCAGGAACTTCCCTTCAAACTGACAAGAGCAGGACTCCTGCACACAGGCCTGGTAATATGGCTCTGGGTTCACCTGAAGAGAGCAAAAACATCCAGCATAATAGGATTTCACTGCAATGTGAATGTCTATTATTAAGACTAAAACCTTTGAAGACTGGACATTATATCCCAGGTATCTTACCAATGCAGCAGGAAGCTAAAAGCCCAGACTATTCAATGCAAATGATAATGTAAAATGCATACCTTCAAGTGACAGTCTTTGAAGGTGTCTCCTGTAATAATTAAGCAGCGCTGCTGGGCCCATGCAGAGCAGTATGAGTTGCGTTCACATGGAAATATTTCAGTTGTCACATCAGAGCAAGGAGGAGTTGCAGCCTTCCAGCTGTTACCAAAGTCCAGGGGACTGGACGCCACTGTGAACAGATGCCTGGTGTTATTTAGAGCAAGCACTGTGTAAAGTTTTACCACATCACAAACGAATGAGAAGAGACATTCACCTGCTGAGCCACTTATCTGTAGGTCATTCATCTCATTGGAGTCAAAATTACCGCAAAGGCCACATACTTGGTTCTAAAAGATGAACGAAACAATGTTAAAATGTGTAAAAGTGATACCATGATGAGCTACTGTGGAAAAACATTTCTAATAAAATATTTATAGTCAAAATCTCCTTCACTTACCCTCCAGTTTGGATGTAGCTCTATGGTGATTCGTGTGTGTTTGTCCCAGATGAGTGTTATCCCTCTGCTCGGCACTGTGATTACGATGTAGAGTCCCACCGTGCGTGTGCTGTAAAGTGAACTATCTTGCAGGGTCCAGTTTTTCGGGAGGCTTCTTGTCACTTTCATATCGCTCAGTGTCAGAGTAACTTCATCCTTGATGGGACAAAGACAGTACAGTTACCACACTCAGTTTAAAGTCTATTATTGCTCTGATAAACACAAACTGTATTACTGCTACTGTACTTGACCACAGAATTCTGTCTTTGGCTGCTTAGTTTATTGAAAGTTGTAGCCATAACATTAATGAAAGCAGTTAGTTTAATGGTCAGCAGGTAAAATGTAAACCACATGATGAATCATCTACTGTACCTGCAGGTCCAGGATGATGGAGCGAGAGCAGGTCAGTGCCTCATCACAGCACGGTACATTTTCCACTCTGATGGAGAAAGAGCCATTTCTGCTTCCACAATAATCCTAAATTAAAAAAACATACATTAAAAAAACGCTAATCTTGTGTTGTGTAAGTTATTGTTACTAATTAGTAGCAGTCTTAAACATATGGTATGTAACTTGTTTATTCACTTAAGACTTTTTAAAATTAATAATAGGCAGATGTTTATTCAGTATGTCATCTTACCTCCACTAGTGTGTACTGACAGTGTCCATTAAAGCGATACCATTTAGAGTCAAACGTCTGGTAATGTCCATTTCCATAAACTTGACACTTTCCAGGACATGGATGGTCTTCGCAGTGCCACTGACCCTGACCGCAGACACTGTGGGACACAGTCACTATTCTATTTCAGCTTTTGGACTAAGACATCTTTTTGCATGCATTAGTAAGAGGACTGACACAGGCCTTACCATGTTTTACAGTTGGTTTTGACTTGTTCTCCTGAGCTGAACACTTTGCCACCGTACATGCAGGTGCAGTTGTCCAGAGAAACACAGTTTCCATGGTGGTCCTCGAAGCGGTCGTAGGGGCAGTAACAGCCGCTCTCACAGGTCGCTCCGACACCCTGCAGTTAAGAAAAATATCTATATACTGTATATCGACTGTGAAGACAGAATAATATTTTAAGCCATGTATTAAACAAACTGCTGACGCACCAGTGGTTTGCTGAGACTGCTACAGGTTTTCTGAGCTGTGTTGACTTGGGTTTCTGTGCAGTGAACACAGACCTTCCCATTTCTGCACCCTGATGCAAACAAACATTAAAAGTATGCATTGTTAGCTTTGCAACTGTATTTCAGAGGTTTGCATGAACATTTTTAAGTGGTTTCGTGTAAATGCACAAGTACAAACATGGTTGAAGCTATTAGGATGCTTATTACATTTTTATTTAAAAAAAACTTATTTACCACAGTCCTTGGAACAGTGTAGTTCTCCATTCTCGCAGAGGCTTCAACAGACACAACATTGGGTTTGACAGATAGACAGGATGTCAACATAAAAAAGGTATCTGAGCATTTGTAATGGCTGCAAACACTATGAACAGCTCACCACTGGCGTCCATCAATGACTACAGGTCCTGGCGGTGTTGTGCTGCCATAGTGATAACACATACACTCTGCCTTTGGGGTGCAGATGTCTCCTTGATTCAGGTGGGTTCCTTCCGGACAGCCACAGCCCTCCACCGGATCATCATCCAACCCACAGCGATGGTCATGGCCGGACAGGGAGATGCATGTATGATTGCAGCGCTGAACACTGTAGGAGAACTCTTGATTCTTTTGGCAAGTTAGAGCTGCAAAACATCATATGATCAACATTAATACATTAGTCAATCAATGACAATCAATACATTCAGTTTTTGTTATGTACTTATTTCCCCTGTACAGTGTGTATAGCTTGATAATGTTTGGAACAATGGAACTTTGTATATTCATTTATTAAAATTAAACTCACTGCAGTTTGTAGCTGTCCTCCAGCCACTGATTTCCACACCCTGACTGGAGCAGGCTTTGGCGTAACTACCAAGAGCAACACACAGGCACTGCTGCAGATTGCTGCCACAATTACACGTTCTTTGGATGCATGCCTGAAATTAAATATTGATTTCATTTTAACCTCGGTTCAATATTGGTTACCCAGTGTTGGATAAGAGCTTATTAGGAATTTGAGAGTAAAGGTTTCCTTACTGTGTGGTAATGATCAGTTGTGACATAACCATGGCACTTAGCAAACACCCCACTTGGGTCGTTTAACACAGAACACTTCTCGTCAGCAAATATTTCTGCAATAATATGAAATACAATACTGAAACATATTTGCTAATCCTGCAGCCAAACAGTCTCAGATACATCATCATCCCTTAGTACTGTACCACTGTCTCGGTTGATGCAGGTGGAGGGTATGTTCACTGCACAAGTGCCAAGACTCCACGACAAGGCAAATGTCTGAGGTGAGTTCTCAACGATCCCACTGCTGGTGGTGAAGTCGTCTGTGGTGTCATTGTTGTTGTTGCCACAGAGACCTGAAAGGCAGGCTTATTTTGATAACACGCCCAAGTAAATGTTGAGAAATACACAAAGGATGAGATCTCGTAAAAAGTTTATGGTCATAGTAAATGTGTGTGAATCAGTATATTTGTCTTGTGGGTTTGTAGTTTCTAACCCGAGATAATTTCAGAGCGTCCTGTGGTTGGAGCGATGTAGAGCTGGATTTCAGGAGACATCTGGACTTGGATCTTCATTCCAAAAGGTGTCTGGACTAGGACGTACATGGAGGACTGCCAGAAAACCAGAGCATTGTCTGACAGATAACAGATTAATAAGTGGATCACAAAATTATATTTTAATACACAATAGTATATAAATGTAAAACAGTTAATTAATTGTGTATCAGACTGAACATGTTTCTTTTGCCTTTTCTCAATTTCTTTTTCTTACCAGACTCATAAAGCTCAGTGATCTCCTCCTCTCCCACTTTAACTTGGTTGCGTGAGAAAGTAAATGTTTCCTGAAAAATGCAAAAAACAATACAATTACAATTATGTCTCACTCCTCTTACTTCACGTCTGTTTGTTAGATGATATTGTTATGAAAAAGTTGTGTGTACCTGAAAGAGCTGGAGAATAACGGTTTTCAGAGACGCTTCACTTTCAGAAAACTGAATAGTTATCGTCCAGTTGAGACCCTTCAGGAATGGGGAGGGTAGATCAGTATCACAGAGAGACAACACAGGGTACTGTAGTGCATGTTCAATAAGAGAAAGGAAAATGTACCTGTGACACAATATATGAGCATTTTCCAGGGACGACATATTGTTTTCCATCAAAGGTTGTCACGTACTGGCCTTCAACGAGACATCTGGCTGGGCAGTAGTTCTCAGAGCACTGCCACCTCCCTCCATCACATAAACTAGAGAAATGAGAAGTAAAGGGAAATTTAAAACTTTCCACATGGCAATTTGCAATTCATAGAAACTCCATTAGAGAATTCATTTTTGCCTACTCACCATGACTGACACTTAGATGTGCGTATGTCTCCGGTTGCGTAGTTCTTGCCAGCGAACACACATGGGCAGCTGGACACATTCACACAGTGGACAGCATCTGAACGGTCATTAAGCACCAAACCTGCACACAAAATTTAGAAAAAAAGTATTAACACTGCAGATAAAATGCACCAAGCAAATAAAGAAATTACACAATTGGATTAGATGGTGCTGACCTGTTGGGCAGACACAGGTGCTGATGTGATCCTGGTTGCTCAGTCTTGGATTGGAGCAGCTGGGGATAAAGGCAGGACCCTCTTCTTTATAATTTAGGTCTCCGGGACAAGAAGGTGAAGCTGCATTCACCCACAGAAACAAAGAGAATTCAGAGTTAATACAAAAACTGTCAGTTGAAATACAAAGTACAGCATGGTTTTAACATAAGAAGACTTAATCGGATTATTTTTGAGTTCAAATATTAGTGTATTTTGAAAGGTCACTAACCGCAATTGGTCTTAGTTCTCCAAGTGTCCCACACATAACTTTTATTTCCACACTGCTGGACCAGCTCTTTGTAGAAAGCACAGCCGATGTATTTGCTGTTTTCATAGCCATAAATGTTTTTCTCACAGAGCTGGATGTAAAGAGACGTCTTGGTTTGCAGACAATCCAACATCTCGGAAAGAAGCTTTCTGCAAGTCTACGAAAAGCATTAGAGAAAACATCTCATTAGAGAAAACATATGGACCCAGGACTTATTGTAGGTTTTGACCAAGGAGTAGATATCGTGTGTATGTGTATTAGCCCACTCTCAGACAAAGTGCATGTGCATGAACAGAACAATCATATCACCAAACTCAGTAGTAGAGAACAGTAATCATCAACTTACTGAGTTGGATATGGAGACAGGATCTCGAGTCTGACACGTGGGATCAGGAAGGGCACTCTTTGCAATCAACTGATCTGTGCTGTCTAATTCATAAAAACATGTACACAAGTATCAACATGTGAAACTGACTGAACTGCAAGTTATTGCAAACATATTCAGAATTGTCACTACTTCTTTTTCCACCAATACTATTTAGTTGTGTCAGTGCTGTACAGTACAATAGTGTACACAAACGTCTAAATATTTAATATCAATTCCATTGTCCAATTAAAAATTCCTATTGTTCAACTACTACTAATACCAACACACCGTAATACAATAATACTTAGCTATCATACCTGACACATTGTTTTTGCCACACAGTCCTGTCATATCGGTGCTCAGCTCCTGCTCCAGCTCCACCTTAACAAGTAACACAAAGCGTTACCCTGCAGTACTAAACTAGCTGCAGATGTTGCATTCAACCTGTTTATGAGTGATGTGTGTGCATTTATGTTCTACCATGTATATCTATGCAGCCAACAAAAAATCCTCTCACCCACAAAGTATCTATTCCTCCAGGCACATTGTGCCAGGTGATAGACAGAGGAAGCAGGGAGCTCCTCAGTTTAGTGTAGATGCCGTACTGAAACACATGCTGGTAGGTGTGGTCATATGGAAGGGCAACACTGTGGACATAAGCATATAAAGAATAGCAGTAGAGATTTTAAATGTTTCATGAAGCTGAGTACAGTACAGTTTCTCTGTGTGGTTAGGGAAGTTTACGGTTTGTGACCCAACCTGGTCTTGTCCACTAGAACGCTTCCATTCTGCAGGACTGTTTTGATTTTGTTGATGATGATCTCCACCTGGACCAGCAGCCCACTGTCCCCTCGCTGTGTGGTGATGTCACATTCAACCCGGTTGTGGGTGAAGCGGGTGAGCGTGAAAGGGCAGTTGGATCTTACATAGTAACTTGAACCACTGAAGGGTTGAACCACGCCGCTGCCAAATGTCCTGCAAGTGTCTGATCACAGTACAATGTTTGTGAGTTGATCCATGCTCGCAGTAGTAAATGTATGCCATAATTATAAAAAGACTAAATTTATTCATTTAAATTGGGATTTCATGGTAATGTTTTTAATGTTGTTTAAATTGTTTAAATGTTTTGTTTTTCTTTCTAACACAATCCATAAATATAATGAAAAAAATTAAACAGAACTTATATATAAATAATACTTTCACACTTACTTAAATGACATCTACAAAAAATTATTACAACAATAATTTTATAATTTTATAGTAATCATAATCATTTCTATTTTAACACATAACTTATACTCACATTTTACACTTTCAGTTGTTGAAGCAGATTCCCCTGCTCCTAAAACTAGGACATAAACACAGCATCAGTAAATGTACTGTAAATGTGCAAAAGATAAACACAATGATTATTAATAAATAATTATGATAATTATGAGCAGACAGCTGTGGAAGGGGAAAAAGTAGCTGTAGTAAGTAAAAAGTACACTGAAAAATAAAGGGAAGTAATAAAAACAGGAATATGTGCTTTGACACTAAAGGTAAAAATGTTCCATTTTGTCATTTGTATGCCAAAATTTGTATTTCCATTTTAAAATGATAAAATTTCAGAGTATAATACCTGAGATCAGCATGAAGCAGACTGTCAGCATCCATCGCTGTGAGGTCATGTTGTCTGATACGCCCGCAGCGCAGGAGAACATGTGAAATCACAGTCCGTTGTATGGTTTATATATGTGCAGTACCTTATGCACAGCGGAAAAATCCAGCCCACACTGATCAATGAGTCACTCTCACGCACACACATTCTTCACCTTGTTCAGTGATCATACCAGGAAACTAGAAACTGAAAAAAATCTTATTAGCAACCAACATTCAACTAAAGGTTAATTAGGCAGAAACACGGAAATAATCACACAATACTCGAAAAAAAGCTCAGCATATCCTGCTTATCATGTTGCATTAGTATTTGAATACATCTTTCAGCTGGAATAATAGCAGCGCTTCTGAAATACACTCCTGTGGGAAATGTGTATGCGTGTATGAGGGACAATAGAGGACCAGGATTTGCAAGAAAACAGCCTCAAAGACTGCCCCACTCCTGTGGGTAATGCATGTATGAGCGACAATGGGGATCATGGTTTACGAGAAAACCGTCAAAACAGTCTGAAAGACTAAGCTGAAAAATACAGTAAATATAGCAGAGTCTGAAACTTTAAACAGCTTTCTTGTTTCCTGGTGCAGTAGCTGCCAGAAAGGGTCAAACCTTGTTACGTTTTTACAGGAGAACTGTAAACAGATGAAACACATTTCATACACCACAAATTCCTGTCTAAGTATAAGGTAAATATAGACGATGGGCAGTGCCATCGCCTGCGCATCTGAAGGGTAAAATATTAAGTTCTGCAGTATTAACAAAGAGGGATGGTTACTTGTGAAGAATAGGGCTGGATGAAAGGTTGAGTGCATGAACCAGGAAGTGGTGAGTTAGTTTTCAATCTGATGAATAGCGCCACACACCCAGCTATTAGCATTTGTTTCCATGCAACAATTCAAAGACAAAATGCTCAAACCAGAAGACCCTGTAATTGGCTTATGAACACAGCAATTTTTGTGTATTTAACTTAAGGCCACTGGACCAGTTTGAAATAAGAGTTGCTTAAGTTCTGTTGCCTTCCATCGTAACTGCTCTTCAAGCAATTTCTGATGATATAAAACTTCTGAGAGCAAGCAAAAAGACAGATATGCAAAAGACCAGGATGAAATACGCTCATTCAATTTTAGACCAGTCCTTAGCAGAAGGCCTAACATTCACTGCATGGTGTATGATTGAGTTCATTAACTACTGGCTGCTGATGATTTGGTTTTCATTTATTGTGATAAAGCAGCGCTTCTACCAGTGAAGACGTAGCAACAGCTATGTTAGTGATAAACGTTGGTGAACTGGAAGCCTTCAGTCAGTTTTATCATTGTCGATAAAAACTAACATGAGCTGATGATGAGTTCTGCTGCTCACGAATAACATTTCATTAACCAACATTATCACAGCAGCAGCAAATGCAGGTTTTACATGATTTAAACACAAGTGAGTCTTGAGTTTGTTCTACCTGATGTGGAACTCTAATAAAATTAGATGTGTCTGTTTGGCAACAAACATTGTTCACAGTCATATTATCTCAATCAAGGTATCAAGGTATGATTGTATGACATACCTGGACATATTTACAAATGTGTCTACGCAAAACATCTTTGAGTATAGCATCATGTGTTTATTAATAAAACTATAACGAGGCTGAGTTAAAGATCTTTGATTCCTGGAAATCTAACTTACCAAGGTTTGTAAAGCAGCTGCCAGGTGTAAAAGTCAGCGTTTAGTTTTTGTTCATGTATAAGACGTCATCAATGTGTTTCTGTTAACAAACATAGATTAAATGTGAAGCTGTGATAGTTTTCATCCTGATTATTTGATTTTAAATTGAAACTACACTGGTGTCACTGTTATTTATTCAAAATAACATTTAATATTACTGTATGTTTCATTACAGATTACAGATTGTCAGTCACATGTCTCAGTACTTTTTCTCACATAAAAACATTGGCGAGTTTTGACAACACATGGTGTATTCTAAGTTCTGCATCAGATGCAGATGTCAATATCTGGATATATGATGAAAAGACATGACCTGTTAATTGTGATTGAGCTTAATTAATTGATTAGATAATTAATTCAGTAAATCGGATCAAAGACTTGGCTTCACTGTTTCGGTCTGCCTGCCACCCACAGTGCAGTTCTGACATTCTGCCTGGGCAACAGATCACCTGTACACACCTGACTCAAAAAAAAATCACTGTAAAGCACCGGGAAACTCCAGCCGGAGGTCGAATGCCGACCCTATGTCAGGGGGATTTCAACTCCCACCTCCTGGAGAGGCCATGGAGGAGGATTATCGGCCGGCCTCAAAGAGATTCTGTTTTAAGGATCTCCTCAATCCCACTGACAGACAACACGAGGCAGAGACTAACAGGTGGACTACACTAAACAAAATTATCCTTTGGTTCACACTATATTAAATTACTCCATTTTGTTACAGCTGTGGTGGAAATTTTCCATAAAGAGGTAGATGAGAGAGTTGTCTTTTGTAAGATTTATGTTATAAAATAAAGGAAAATAAAAATAATGGGGAAAGCAAATCAAAACCATGGATGTTGATCGTGCACATCAACAAACCAAAAACCAGCTGAGAGATCAGTGCACACACCACGAAGGTGTGATGTGAAGAGCCCACGATCTTCAGCTTGTCTCTGCCTTTTAACCCCTTTCTCTGGCCCCAGTGGAATCTCTCTCTGCACCAATAGAATTGTTTGTGCCACCTTATCTCGCCGTGAAGAAAAGAAAGAAAGAATGTTTGCATTCTCACTTCTGCATCATCATGTCTTGTTATCAAAAGGAAGGAACACCAAGCTTCGAAAACAAGATGCATTCGTTTCACGGCCTAAAAAAAGCACAAAGGCACAATTTTTAACAATCCCGAGCAGATTTTTTCCAACTCTGAACCTGAAGAGAAATTGAAAGGAGATATGTTCTACAAAGGAGAAGAAAGAGAGGAAGGAGAAAATAAAAATGAAGATAAATATGAAGACAGTGAGAGATGGGATTTAAGAAGAAGATGATGATGATGATGATGATGATGATGATGATGATGATGATGATGATGATGATGATGATGATGATGATGATGATGATGATAACGGAAAAGTTCCAAACACTTTTATCTCTAAAGACAGGTAAATTAAATGGTCCTTGACGGCATTTCACAACAATGGGGGAACAAAAAACACTCCCACCACCGCCACTGCCACCCCTTCTCCTGCTGAGTCTGCGGCTCAGGATGTCAACTTGGAGTCGACCTTCCTCATGTTCGTGACCCCAAATCTGCTGATATTTGAGCCAGACATGACCCGTGAGCTATGAGAGAAGTGTGGGACGTGTGTGTGGAACGGCTGCCTAGCCTCTATGACCCGGGTCCTAATGTGACTGTGAACGAGCAATTGGTTCCGTTCAGAGGTAAAGATAAAATGCACTTGCACACTGACACATTTATAAAAAATGCCATTTTTTTCTTGGCGATTCATAGGTCGTTGCCCTTTCAGACAGTACATGCTGAGGAGAAGCAGGAGGAGGAACCTGGACAAGGTGATAGGAACCTTCAGCTGCAGGAAAAAGAGATGGTCCGTGACCATGTTTCACAACATTCCCAATGTGTCTTGCTACAACACTTTTGTCCTGTGGCGTGAGGCCCAGCCAGACTGGATGCCGGAAACTGCAGCAAGAGGAGGGTGTTCCTACAGTAGAGCAGCGAAAGGCGCTCGTGACCCATCTTATCCGGAGAAGGCGTCTTAGCTTCCCTCCCTCTCGCTCATGCGGACGCTTCAGAAGGTGGTTTGGAACCGTGAGGGATCACCGTCCTCCTCCTCCGAAGGGAGACGGGTGCAGCAGCAGCAGCAGCAGCAGCAGCAGCAGCAGCAGCAGCAGCAGCAGCAGCAGATCTTCACAGCCGACCTCGTCTGGGGTGACAATGATGACAGGGACAAAGAGGACAACGCTATAGCTTCTGCTGCTAGCGGCTGGGCCAAAAAAGGCAAGAAGGAAAGGTATCAAATTTGTCTGCGCAAGAAGGACTGCAAAACAAACAATGTGTGCCATCAGTGCGAGAGATACCTGCAGTAGACATTAGCTCGCCTGCTGCCCAGACTGTGGGCCTTGCTCCAGTTAATTATTAATTAATTAATTAATTATTGAGCTTGGACCCCAGACACGGTTCAACCAGGCCTACAGCAGAACACGAGCCAAGGTGGAAATGACCACAGGCATTCACAACATTGCCACGATACAAGGAGCGAGCCACCCTCCTTGTCCTGATGAAGAGGACCTACAGTAGTAAACCAAGTATACCACAGAGATGGAAGACTCTTACGACACATGATTTGTCAGAATCAAAGTTTTTTGCAACAAAAGTGCTCTTCATTTCTTCATGTCCTAAAAAATAAAATAGAATATTATTTACTTTGCTTCACACACCCACACTTCAAACTGTAACATTAATGTTCAGATAAAGTCCAAACCTTAAGGCGACTCTCCAGTATTTGTTGTCGAAGATGGACCTTATACAGCTCTTTTGCTGGCAACTATGAAGGCATTAAAAAGGGAAAGTTTTCATGTTATAAAATTAAACATTAAATATTATGCAATGCAAATATAACTGCAGGCAGATTTTTACACTGCTTAGACTTGGTGATGAGGTAGATGGACCCTCATCTGCATTTAAATCCCCAGGAATGTTCTGTGAAAGAACGACAATTTGTTACTCCCTAATGTTAAAAGGGGTCATGCACTTTATATAGTGTGTATCAGGCCTCTATGGCTCTAGCAGCACTGTCCAATTCTGTAACAGCAGAAGTGGTCTCTTCATCTTTATCCTACAGTGGAAATATGCAAGTATACTTTACTTGACAATAAAACAAAAACCTGAAAAGGCTTTGTGTTGATAAGAGTAATATGATCAGTATATGTAATAAACTGGGCCGCATAGTGGTGCGGTGGGTAGCACTGTCGCCTCACAGCAAGAAGGTTCTGGGTTCGATTCCCGGAGGCGGCCCTGGTGCCTTTCTGTGTGGAGTTTGCACGTTCTCCTTGTTTGCGTGGGTTCTCTCCGGGTTCTCCGGCTTCCTCCCACAGTCCAAAGACGTGCATTAGGTTGATTGGACTCTCTCCATTGCCCGTAGGTGTGAGTGTGTGAGTGAATGGTTGTCTGTCTATGTGTTGCCCTGCGATGGACTGGCGACCCGTCCAGGGTGTACCCTGCCTCTCGCCCATAGCCAGCTGGGATAGGCTCCAGCACCCCCGTGACCCCGCATTAGGGAATACGCGGCTTGGAAAATGGATGGATGGATGTAAACTGTATACCACTAGTTGGCAGAACAAGCTAAGCTAGCGCTAAACAGTACAAGAAGATAATAAGTCCACACAATGTAGTGGTATTATGTGGAGCTATGCTGAAGCCAGTTCATTAGAAACTTGTTCGTTGCTACCCACGTCTTATTTTTATGTTTTATGGAAATCATAAAACGTGTTTGAAATAGAACACGTGCGTGAGTCAAGCCGCGGAGCCTCGTAAAGACGCACCAGCAGCAAAACTGAAGGGAAAGTACGGGACCGAACAGCGACGTTTTGGAGTGAGGGGGCCACTCCTGAAGACCTTCTATGGCTCTGTGGTGGCATCTCTGGGCTGCACTCCGGACAAGGGTGCTGGCTAAATTCACATCCATCCTGGACCAGGACTCTCACCCACTGGAGGACTCGCTGTCTGCTCTGGAGAGCAGCTTCAGTAGCAGACTGATCCACCCTCGCTGTGTGAAGGAGAGATTCAGCAGATCTTTCCTACCTGCTGCGATCCGACTATACAGTCAACACCGTTAACTACCTCCCACACCACAACTGATAACTCACCCACTGCATCAGAGGTTATGTAAAAAATGTACACTGTGCAATACTTATAGATTATATTTAAAGGGGACCGATCATGCAAAATCTTAAGTTCCTACTGTATGACTCTATGGGGCATGTTTACACACACTGAGTATGGTAGTATGGTACAAGTGCATTTTCCTCCTTTTTCACATTTTGCGCTTTTCATCCAAAGGGGTCAAAGCAAGTCCGGTTCCGACCCCCCCCCCCATATACTGTAAAGTCATATGGCTACTCCCAGCAAACCTGGACTACCACCCCCACGATGATACCAAACCAAAACTGGACTTCCACCATTATCTCCCTCTCACTCACGGTGAGCAGACAAACATGACGACGCCCAAGTCCTCTCATAGAAACTGTTTTGTTCTTGGTGTTTAAACACACACCAAAACTTGAAGATAACAGTTTCTTCCAGCTTTGGAGTACTGGTGCATTTTCTGTATGACAATAAAGTTGGCTTTGACTATTCTATGAACTCTGTTTTTATGAGGGTAAAACACTTTTATTCATGAAAACATAGTATTGAAACTACATGTTTTTTTTCTAATATGGTTAGCTATAAAGGTGAACGAACCATATGAAAAAAGTATGTGTAAGCTTGAATTCTAATTCAATTGCTTAACACTAGGATGCCCAACATTTTTCTTGATGAGTATTGCACAAACAAAAAAGACATTTCTGCTCAAATGGTAGATCATGACTTATCCCACAGGTGATCTACTATAAATACAACATACAGTAAGTGTTTTAGTGTTTTATCCATCAGGAAACTCCTGCTTTGATTTACACACCACACGCATGAAGAGATGACAACTCAGATTCTTCACCCCAGGAATCCCCAGCACCAGCTCACTAGCCTCTGTAGACTAGATAGCTGTAACAACTTCAGATACAGACACATATTACTGGCAGGTTTATCAAGATGAACATAAACATGCTCCTGCAATCAACCCAATTGACTCATAATATTGTACATACTGTATATATAATAATCATACCTAAAAGTAGTAAAGATGCGTTAGGTCAATATATAATTTGAACCAATGCTTTGCCTGTTCCCAGGTATGTCATGCAGTGATTACTCTAAATATTAAAGCAATGTTTTAAATAATTTTATGTCAGAGCAGAAGCACATGCAAGACAAAAACAGTAAAATGCATTTATTTTATTTCAGCTGTGCTCTCAAACGTTTATTTATTTGTATAATGTAAGCTAAAGCAGTGTTTTCTATTAACCAGGTGAGTCGTATTGTACATATTCAAGCTGCATAGGCCATTTACTGTAGCATAAGTGTTAGCATTAGTAAACGCTAGGCACCAGTTAAAGTGTAATGACTTCAGCAGCCTCCTCTCCAGCTTCAGGGTCAGATGATTTTGGATTTTGGATTAAATAAATGTACTTGGACTTCACTACCGAAGGAACTGAAAGCATTCTCTTCCGCATACATGTACAGTAGAGGTGTGACAAGCAGCTTCGCCTGCGGCAAGCCTCTAAAACAGCTCGTTTCCTGAGGGTGAATGAAAACCACACACTGATAGGGCAGTGTGGGCGATCAACAGACCTTTATGGAATAAAAACTTACAGACACCTTATCCATAGATTGAAGTCCAATATTATTTAGTGTGAAAAGCAGTATGATCAACCCCCTTTAAGCAACATAGAATAACCCTTACTATGACTCCATACTCACTCTGCCCACCTGTATAGTTTTTGTTTTTGTGCCAACTCAACTTAATTTAATTCTATTTCTGTACTTTTCATTTATTGTGCTGTTGTGAGATGAAATTTCCCCACCGTAGAACTATTAGAGGTTTTCTTATTATTATTATCCTGTCACTATTGCTCAGTTGTTGTTTTTTTAAAACGTATCTTATCATATCTTATTAGGCTAATAAATAGAACAGAACATGTAGGATTGTATGTAATTAGAAGTATCACTGTTGGAACTTTTACCATATTGAAAAGGTTGTACATAGATATGGTTCCGCAAATATTTCTCAGGAATATTAACTGGGCCCAAAAGTACATTAAGCTTTATAGCTTTTTCTGAGACATTTGACTGAACCTAAATTTGCTCCAGCGAGATGGTTTACATACGTTTCTTCTGGAGAAACAAACATTCTTCTATTTCTGGTGGTTAGATAGGCCAATGATGGGACAGTAACACTGAACTTGAGACCTGCTCCGAACCAGACTCTGGAGGAATCTGGAAAAAGATTGATCAACTACTAAAACTCTGAACTCTGTTCACACTGATTGATGATCATTCAATGCCTGATGAGCAGAAAATTTATTTTAAGATTTTTTTAAACTCAAAGCTGAGCCCAAACTGGTTTGGGCCCCCGGAGGACAAATCTTGGTACTGAATTAAAAACAGCACCAGCTTTATGTTGCAACGTTTGATCGACTGTGACTGACAGGTTATGCTGCCAATCCCGTGTTGGTAGTATTAGGCCAATAGCATAGCTTCTAAGGAGTCAAATGACCCTTACCAAGATGGAAAGATAATGAGCAATTTATCTGCCACCTGCCACTAGGGGGAGATGAATGACATATTTAAACGACTGGAAGAGGCAGAACTGTCATATATTTAGTAGATATTTGTAAATAACCATTATTTGGGTATGTTTTGAACACTTTTATTGCTATCTGAGGTGCTAAAGCAGTGGAAAAACATTAGAAATTAGAAAACACAGACCTCATTTGACTTCTTGCATTAATAATAATTTTGTCTTCTGCTTAATTTTATCTAAACCATGTTTTACTTAGTTGATGTTCACTAACTGTGCTATGATTATATGGAGGTTAGAAGTTGCTGAGGCCTCTATGTACAAAGATATTCATCCTAAAAGTGCATTTCTCATCAGACAAAACAGAAAAAATTTAATTTTGTATTTCATAAACATCACATCAATCATCAACTAATATTTACACCTTATATCAGATTTCACAAGTGTCCCTTATATTATGACATTAATTGCATTCAAACAGACATTATGGTTGCAGAGATAAACTCATTTGAATGCACCGATACCCATTTTCCAGAAAATAGGCTTGGGGCCCAAAAGGCTAATACGAAAAAAAATCAACATAAAATCACTGCCAATATTCTCTGGGAGTCGCAATGACATCAGAGAAGCTGTTACACATTCTGGAAGATCTGAAAGACGGGGAGTTCAATAAGTTCATAGAACTAAATACAGACACAGACAAACAGAACCTGTAGTGGGTTAAAGGAATTAGACTCCTGACTCAGTCCAGTTACTGGACCTTAATAGTAAAATAAATAGTAAAACCTTGGTATAAGCTTAACCTGTATTGTGTAAATATATTACTTAAATGTATTATTATTTATATTACTTGTTATATTTATTTATACATTTGCTATTTACTCAGATGCCGTGGCATAAATGGGATCTGGGAGTCGCCAGAGAATCAGTCTGCAGGAAAAGTAAAATCAAGTTGTCCGTGTGGTGGAAATTTTCCATAAAGAAAGATTTATTGAAATAATAAAGAAAATAAAAATAATGGGGAAAGCAAATAAAAAGCATGGATGTTGATCGTGCACATCAACAAACCAAAAACCAGCTGGGGAGATCAGTGCACACACCACGAAGGTGTGATGCAAAGAGCCCACGATCCTCAAGTTGTTTCTGCCTTTTAGCTTCTCTGTCCGACTAGGGTGGAATGTCTTTCTAACCCAATCAAATTACATGCACCATCTCCTTCCTGTCGCAGTGTGTGTGAAGATATTTACATTCTCACACCTGCATCACTGACGTCCAACTATCTGTGAGAAAGGAGCACCAAGTCTCAACAGACAGAGACACAACTCCCCGACCTTGGGTTTGGGAGCTAGAGTTGAGAGTCTATCAGGCAGAGACAACCATTGAACAATGTAGGTCAAATGTCAAATGCATACAGTAAGACAAAACATAAGATATTAATTGCAGAACATAAGTCATAAATCATATAATAACTGCATAGAAATAAGGAAGACACAATTTTTCCCACAACAGTCCGCAAATCACGGCTTCTGCACTGTGTGGCTGAGGAAGGGAGACCAGTACAAAGCTATGGCTGGTCCCACTTGTTGAAATGAGCAAGAAAGAAACATGTGTTGAGTCTGTTTAATATTTTCCCAACTGTCCAAAACATACTTTATCAGTGTAAATAAACTTGGTTGTGACCATGACTCTGTTCCCCTATGCAGATTAAATACAGTAAACACATGCGCATACAGTGAGAAGTGAGCGGAGGACACTTGCAAACCACACAGGAAGGCAGGCAGATGGAGGGGAAAAAGTAAAAAAAAACAGCACCTTCAGTGAATGATTGTGATATTGGAATATACGTAGACTCAGGATTGTAAAATTGGAATAGGATACATGTATATTTCCTAATCCAGTGCTGTTGTAATCTATCTTGGCCAGCAAGGGGCAGTGTACATACAAACAGAAGAAGCAACACAGCAGAAAAACAGCTTTATTAGTGGACTACATGACATGTGCATCAGTATAAACACACGCTCTTCTTTTGTCATACTCGTGTATTTAGTGTCAATCAGGTTTGATTTACTGTTTCATTACTAAACTTTAATCAGCATCCAGTGTAGCTGCAGCAGCAATTTCAACCTTCTCCAGCTAAAGAAACAAACTGAGCAAATACCCAGTGAGCCTGGAACATTTACTCATTTAAACATATTAGTATTCTTGACACCTGTTCCCAGTGCATGTTGGACTTTGGCAGGCCTGACCTTTGTCACTGGTTCTGTTCGTTATTTTTACTGTATGGACAGAATTTCTAGATGCAGCCAGGGGCTGGAGGGGGTCTGGTTCGGGCACCACAGGATTGCGTTTCTGCATTTTTCACATGACGTTGTCCTGTTGGCTTCATCAAACCAGGACCTCCAACGTGCGCTGGGGCAGTTTGCAGCTGAGTTTGAAGCGGCTGCGATAAGAATCAGTTCCTCCAAATCTGAGGCCATGGATCTCGACCGGAAAAAGGTGGTTTGCTCTCTCCAGGTTGGATGAGAGTTTCTGCCCCAAGTGGAGGAGTTCAAGTATCTTGGGGTCTTGTTCACGAGTGAGCGAAGGAAGGAGCGTGACATTGACAGACAGATCGGTCCAACAGATAAATTAACATGGAAAAGCACTAACAGCTTCAGCTGATGGGTGAATGTGAATAGGATCTTCAGCCTGAGAGAGAAGTAGGAACAGCTGAGCCCAGCTGGGAGTCACTTATGTCAGACTGATGGACACTTACAGAAAAGCAGGATGAAGAGAAAGAGCAGGTGGAAACTGGGACAGAACACCCAGATTGTGTCAGAGGAAAGTAAATCAGAAATACTCTGAACCAGACGTGGTGAGATTTTATTACATTATTATTTCAGTATATACATAATGTGGAGGTTCATCATGTCACTCTGAATCTATTATGACTCATGTTACATCATGATGATTGTTATAATATAATCATAGTTCAAAGTGATTGACATTTATATACTGTGATTATAACAAGTGATTATTTACAGGTAAAGGTTAATGAAGCACTTTAATGTGAGGCTGAGCTGCTCTCTTCTACTAAAGGGACAGAAAATGATCAGAAACATTCAATCAACAGTTTTCATTCAACAATCATCTGGAAGCTTATCACTAATTCAGCTCAGTGATTGTTCTCTGTCACAGTTTGTCACATGTTGAACTGAAACATCCTGAAATTCACTGGAAAACAACTTCACAAAAAGTCATCCTGGAATAATCAGAGCTTCCATCTTTAAAGGACGGAAGAGGAAGAAGTTCACAAGGAATCATTTAGAACTGGTTCAGAAAGAAACTGGTTTAATACATGAATCTGAAAACGAGACAGACGTGAACAGACTGAACTATGTTCAACGGTGACAACGTTTCTCTGACAGGATCAAACTCTCACTACGACACATCACACAGAGACACTGAGGAACCAGGAGAACGGAACCCAAACCCAGGACAAAGAGGTTCAGTGAATGTGGTGTCGAAGGTGTGAAGGTGGATCAGTTTGTCAGAGGAGACACTGTAGAAGGACAGAGAACCAGCAGGACAGTCCACATACACTGATACTCTGTGAGACACAGAGGAGGAGATGAATGTTACTATGTTATTGTGTGTGACAGAGTAAAAAACATCAGAGCAGAACAGACTCCAGGACTGATTGTTCTGTCCAAACACACAGTCTTCACTGTCTCCTTTCCTACTTATTCCTTTGTAACTCACTGATATATGAACCCTTCCTCTCCACTCAACCTCCCAGTAACAGCGACCAGTCAGACCATTACTACACAGCAGCTGAGGACAGACGTTAAATCTGTCTGGATGATCAGGATACGACTGATCCTCCTCCACACATGTCACCTTCCTGTTGTTGTCAGACAGTTGTAGTTTCCCGTTCACTGTGTTTGTGTCGATGGTGAGTTGACAGAAATCTGATGGAGAGAACAAGACACAATCCAGCTGCAGTTATTGATCTATCATCAGTTTGATGATGACTCATGAAAGTTTGAAGATGGTTGAATGTTGAATGATCTCAGTAAAAACACACTTACACTTGCTCAGACCTGGTGTCAACCATCGGACTCCACCAGGCTCCACCCTGAAAGGAGGAGGGGGTCAGAGACATGCAGACATGGACATTACATGGCTCTAACACACACATTGTTGTAGGATTGTGTTCAGATGGAGGCTTGTTTGTAGGGATGGACATTCAGCAACAACTAAAGAGTTGGATCCTTATCTTGGAATCTACGGAGCAGAAGCTGACGTGGAGAAAAGCTTTGACTTCTCTATTTCACTTCATCACTTTTGGTGTCAGACACCTGCTTTCAGTCTCACTCTGTCACCACCAAACTGATGTGACACCACAGGAAGCAAAGTCTGAATGTGTTTATGATCACACACTCCAAGTTGGGATCTAAGTTCATAAACCCCCACATCCTTACTTCGTCCTCCATCAGACACTGTGTGTAGTTGTGTCCATACCTGAGAGTGTCCAGTCTCCAGTGTGGATCCTTGACTCCATCAGACAGCAGCTCCACTCCTGAGTCTCCTAGATGATTGTAGCTCAGGTCCAGCTCTCTCAGATGGGAGGGGTTGGAGCTCAGAGCTGAGGCCAGAGAGACACAATCTTCCTCTGAGAGCAGACAGCCTGACAGCCTGAACACACACAATGTTAAAGCACACTTACATACTACAGTTTGGATTAGAGGCACATTTGATCATCTACAGTGGAGAGAAACACTAAGAACTGTTTAATAGGTTCCTGCTTAAAATGTGATCTGATCATCAGCAATGGAATCAGATACTGACAAACCTGGTGAACAACCAGTAAAACAAAGGTGGAGGAGTTGAAATCAGTTCACATCTCATTTAAAATCTGATTAAGAGTTTACACAGAAATGTGAAGAGTTTATTGATCCTCCACAGTTTATTAACTTGGTTCTGTAGTTTGAGCTCATTAAAGGACTTTACAGAAAATGTGAGTGTGAGTGTTCTGTACATTTCTTAGATGATCTTTAGCTTCATGAATCCTGACCTGAGAGTCTCCAGTCGACAGTGAGGACTCTTCAGTCCAGCAGACAGTAGCTTCACTCCTGAATCCTGCAGGTTGTTGTTACTCAGGTCCAGTTCTCTCAGACTAGATGACTGAGGGCTGAGAACTGAGGACAGAGCTTCACAGCTTTTCTCTGACAGGTCACACACACTCAGTCTGAAAGATGAAGATGTGGGTTAAGATGGAAATGAAACCATTCAGTATCTCATGGTGTCGTCATGATTTTCTAAACAACACATGTCTTTATTGTGATTCATTGGTTTGTTTCATGTCGTCTTGATGTAGACAGAACCAACAATATGATCCTGACTGTAATGTTCCTGTCTAAACTCTCAAACACAAACTCCGACTTAATAGTGGCAGCTTCAACCTCCAGTTTCTCTGTGTTTGAGTTCAGACACTGGACAGAGACAGAGGAGAAACTTTCTCATCACATGTTAAATGTATGGTTAGTAAATCTCACAGCTCAGACGCTGTCATTCACCTGGATGTGGCTTCATCTTCTCAGACCATGTATTTATTTAAAGAGAAGGTTGGTGAAGCAACAGTTTGGTTCTGCTGAGCAGAGGTTTCTCCTCCTGTTCTGTCATGTGTCTCACACTCACTGAGAACATGTTCAACTCAACAATCATCTGAAGACAACTGTCTTCACTAAAGAACTAAAACATGGAGTCTGACCTCAGTGTCTCTAGTCGACAGTGACGATTCCCCAAAAAAACACACAGCTGCTTCACTCCTGAATCCAGCAGGTCGTTGTTACTCAGGTCCAGTTTTGTCAGATGTGTTGGGTTGGACTTCAGAGCTGAGACCAGAGAATCACAGCTGATCTGTGATAAACTGTAGCCACTCAATCTGAATAAATGATCAAACATGAAACAGTAGAAAACAAAGTCAGTTGAAACCAATCATTGTCTCATGGTGTCGTCATGAATTTCTCTCAGATTCTTCAACAACATATTTGTGTCTTTATTGTGATTCATTGGTTTGTTCCGTGTCGTCTTGATGGAGACAGAACCAACAACATGATCCTGACTGAAATGTTTCTGTCTAAACTCTGATAAACACCAGTGAACTTCAGGCTTCGTCATCAGCAGAGAACAGAGGCACTGACTCCACACATGCTTTAGTGTGGACCAAAGTGTCTCCATAGGATCCAAGCTGTCAGTGACCTTTGACCTTCTTCACTCCTCTGGAACAGCTGTGCTTCCTGCTGCAGGTGATGGTGGTTCTGTGATGCTGCTAAGATTCATTTCCTCTTCTCTGCTCCTCCTTCGATCAAACATCACCCACTGTCTGTGGTGTTTGATGATCATTAATGAGCTTCACTCAACTATTTAGTTTGTGTGTCCTGTTCTAAAGCTGCTGCTGAGTCTCTCCTGCTTCTATTTGCTCCAAGCAGATTCTTTGTAGCTGTTTTATACAAGTGTCTTTGTAACCAAGGTTACCAGGGTTGAATAGCGGTTCAGCTTATCAATTGATTAGTGAAGGGAATAAATGGATCAATATGGTTAATTGAAAAAAAAAGAAAAAAAGAACCCTGTAGAGAAGAAAAAAGGTAATAAATTGTATTTGTGAATAATTCAACATGTATGCACAAACATGTAGGTGTATGTAAACAAACGTACAAAAGTTATCACGTCTTTAAAAATAAAAAAGAAAAAACGTTTTGGCCACTTTGAATAAGTTTTCAGCAAACCCACTTGAAACGGGAATACGAGGGGTTCATGAGATACGGTGTGAGCGATCGGACGTTGTCACGTGATACGGGTCATTCTGCCAAGCCAAAGTCAAGGTGGCTACACACTAACTTTTGCTGCAGAGTGTTAGTTCTACGTGTAAGAGAGACAATTAATTTGACCTAATGTGGTCATAATCAGCGTGGGACATAGTCTCTTCGGCTGTGAAGTCGCTGGCGGACAGAGCGTCGTGCCAAAGATACAACGGAGTAAGTTATGATCATTAGCCGCTGTAGCGCTAGCTTGGACTGGCAGCCGCATGGGTTTTGCTAGCGCTAGCTTGACACGATGTATTTCTGAACTCCGGTGTTCCTGTTTCATCTGAAAGCGACACCTGGATTGCTGAGGGCCTTGTGATGTGCAGTTGTGCCGAAGCGTGTGTGTGTGTTGTGTGATGCTTGAACCTCTGGTGAGTAAAATGCTGTTACTAATAATATCGAAGGGTGGAATGTGCGGATGCTACTTATGATTTGGAATAGAGAGCTAAAGATGCTAAATTCATGGGCGTTACGAGTATGTATGTGTGTGTGTGTGTGTATATGAAAAGGAAGACCGTTTATATTAAGATGGTTAAATACGTTTTCTTCTCTTTGTTTTATTTTAGTGATAGAATGTGGCAAGTGTATAGCCGTTTAACCATTTTGTCAAATGTAAATATTGAGGGACATGTTCAGTCTGATTTATAAATAACTAGAATGGTTATGATTGTTATGTGGACATTATTGTAACCCTCTGTTGGCCTAATTAGGCCGGGTCTTTTTCTTTCCCTTGTTTGGATCTCCTTACTCTGAGGATCAAGTAAAGATCTCGTCTGCTGGGATTCCTCTTGGTCCTGAAGATAAAGAGGAACTCCAGTGGTCGTGGCGAGCCACCCAAAACCACCAATTGTGACTTGGAGTAGGATGTTTCTGTGTTACTGGTAGAAAAATGTCTCATACTGCCGTTAATGTGTCATTGATGTGGTTTTAATACAGTGCATAAAAAAATTGCATCTGCGTGCCAGAGTTTTACTCTTCCTCTCAATGCACGTTGCTGATACCCCTTTCTCCTAGAGCAAACTCAGACTTCTGACTCACTGGTCCACATGATAATTGGCATACCAAGAAACCGATACCTGTATCACTCAGTTATTATCCTGGACAGTAAGCGCTGAGGTGGGTTACATCTTCATTTAGTCTCAGTCAGTTCAAAGAGTCACAAACATCAAACATTTAAATTACATTTTCTCTTTTTAAACCATTGTCAACACTTTTTTACTTCCTTCATTTCAGTCGTTGAACAGTTGAATGTGATCAGTCCTGAAGGTGATTTGACCTCATGATAAACCTGCCACAGTTCACATCACATTATGTTCACACAGAACTAAAACATAGAGTCTGACCTCAGAGTCTCCAGTCGACAGTGACGACTCTCCAGAAAACCACACAGCTGCTTCACTCCTGAATCCTGCAGGTTGTTGAAGCTCAGGTCCAGTTGTGTCAGATGTGACTGGCTGGATTTCAGAGCTGAACCCAGTGAATCACAGCTGATCTCTGACAAACTGCAGCCACTCAATCTGAATAAAGAATCAAAGATGTGGATCAAAGCATTAATAATGAGTCAGTTTTGTCCTGATCACTGATGTTTAGTCTAAAATGAGCAGAGTGACTTTGTGCTTGTGGTGTTGTGTCATCATCATCTCAGCTTCTACACATCATCCACATGTCAGCACAACATTCATACACCTGCTAATGTTAGCAATGATTCACAAGCTGCTGCTGAAACCAATAGAAAACCAGACATTTTGGATCAAAGACTTTATCTGGTTCCTTTCATTCATCGTCTTCTCTCTAAATCTGAACTATTCTGTGTTGTCTGATGGAAAATGTTCAGACTAATGTTCGGATCAAACTCCAAACTGACCACTATTGATGAAGTGACTAATCTTTAGAACTGATCCCAGTCAGATTGATGTTCTCTCCTTTGGTTCTACATGGAACCTAGAACCTTCTTTAGCAACATGTCTGCAGCCTCATATTCATGCTCCTGTTTCCTGCTCGTGTCTCTACAAAGTGACATCATTGTCTGACAGGAAGCATCACATACAGGTTGAAGTGTCGCCTGTTTATGGAGACGAATCAGACGCCACTAAAGATCCTTCAAACATGTGGAGACATGATTTACTCTGAGTCTCTGCTGCTGTGTCACATTTAAAGAAAAAGACGTCACAAACATTTGTTCATGAGCTTCATAGATTATTATAGATTCACAAAAAACTTTCAATTTTTCCTACAGGTTTCTGACACACTCAAAAAATAATCATGCCTAAAACTTGGACTTTATGTAATTTAATTACCTGTAAATTTTATCACAAATAAATATAGTTAAGCGGTGACATTTAATGTAAAGTTTTCAGGTAGGTTAGGGTTATGCCATTAAATAAAGTATTACATGCAATGAATGCAATTTTACACATAAACCTTGTTTTTGTACAAATTCTGATTCCAGAAACCAGAAACCTTTTGCTTCCCAGGCTAATACTAAAGTGCTAAAGAGCCACCAGAGGACTACTCATATTTTCATGATGATATATGAATATAAGTTTAAATATATGAGGTTGATTATTTATGAACACTGAAAACATACATTATAAACATACACACAGTACTTTATTGTTTTTGCTTTAGCAATAAAGTACTAACTCCTCCACACTCCCACGGGTAGTTAGGTGGCTCAGTGGGTACAGCTTTAGCTGAGAAGCAGAAGGTTGCAGTTCAAGCCTAGTTCACTCCAAGGGAATCAATATAATCAATAATTTCACATAACCATAAACTAATGACATAGTTAATGCTAATATGAAATTTCTCATTACCTGTAAATCAGGTATTTGACCAAAGCACAAGCATTATGTGTAAAATTGCATTAACCTAATGTAATCTGATGACAAAAACTACTGACCAACCAAATTCATAGATTTCAAGTAAAGGTTATTTGGTTTGATTTTTTTTTTACACATAGTATAGGTTTGAGCATATTTGAGTTATGTTTATTTTACAAAACACAACCACTTGAAATACCATTTTTCAAGAATATACAGTAATACTTAAAAACTAATACATAAGTGTACATGTATAAGTCTCTAGATTCAAGTCACAAGCTGAAAAATATGAACCAGGAAAAACACTGACCTCAAAGTCTCCAGTCGACAGTGAGGACTCACCAGTCCAGAACACAGAACCTTCACGCTTGCGTCTTGCAGGTTGTTGTTACTCAGGTCCAGATGTGTCAGATGTGACGGGTTGGACTTCAGAGCTGAGGCAACAACTTCACAGTGTGTCTCTATGAGTCCACAGCCAGAAAGTCTGTGATAACAGAAAATATAAGGTCTATAAATGTGAAGTGACTTAATGAATGTTGATTCTGAAGCAGCTGTCGCTCAGTTGGACTCAACCATCACAAAGTGTGTGTGTGAACCTTATGTCAACATGATCGATGTGATGAAGAACAGATAGTTTGGACAGAAGCGTCTGTCACATCACTGCAATGTCAACATGTCCAGTTGTGGTGACAGGAAGCTGTGATGTGTTTAATATGATGGAGGCTGTAGATGCTCTCATATCAACTGGATGTGTTCCTTCGCCTCTGTTTCCTCTTCATGCCTCGTATTGAACCAACACTAGAACCAGTGGATCTGAAGCTTCTATTGGTTCTAATCCAGAGTTCAGAAGTGACAGGTCAAAGGCCTGCATGTGCCCTGAACCTAGTAACAGAAGCTTCTCCTTTAGGGAAAACACCAGACTGGAACCTTTCAAGTCAGAGCAAACACATGATGGTGGAGATAGTTTCATTCAGACACTCAGAGTCCAGGAGTTTGTCTCTTTATTCACTTTGTAGTTTTCTCCCAAGTCTGCTGCTTTTTTCTGGGGAGGACTGACCTTTGACCTCACACTTGTTTCCATGGCGTCTGATGAGAAGTTGCTTTTTATCTGGTTGGTTTGTTCCAGCAGAGACTCAGCTGTAAACACACACAGACTGTAGCTGCTGATGCAGTAACTCAGCACATGTGTTCTGTTCTGATCACATAGGCTGAGCAGGTAGAAAAGAGACAAATGAGCTGGAAAAAACAACAAGCAGAATCACATGAAGACATTTCAGTGTGGAGCTCTGTTGGTTCCACCAGATCCCAAAGATTAGAACCAACGTGTGTCTGGACAGAACCAGAAGAACCAAAGACAGATCATAAAAACATGTTCCAGATGCTTCATCCACTAAAAGAAACGACCGTCAGCTGTGATCAAACATCAACTGTCAAAAGGTTTTAGCAGAAACTCTTCAGAGCTAAAGGTTCTTTGTTGGATTCGACTTAAAGCTCCATCAAGCAAAGAAAGACAGAAGATCCTGATGTTTACTAACTTTACAGCTGCTTTGATCTGATCTTCAACAAAGACGTTTTCTAGGAACCAGTAGTTAGAAGTATGTTTTCACTCTGTGAACTTTTAGATTCTGTGTGTATTTCTCTTTAATACTGAGGCTTCCGCTTCATGTTGCTGTATAATGTTGGACTTACTGAGCCTTTCTGCAGTTCCTCACAGCTGGGCTCAGTCTCAGTCGTCCCTCCCATGTTGTGTTGTATTTCATCAGGTCCAACTCATCCAGAACCTCCTCTGACATCTGCAGCATGTAGGCCAGAGCTGAGCACTGAATCAAGGAGAGTTTCTTCTCTGATCTGTTCTGTGACTTCAGGAACTCTTGTATCTGCTGATGGACTGAGTGGTCGTTCATCTCCATCAGACAGTGGAAGATGTTGATGCTTCTGTCTGGAGAGATTCTATCGCTGTCCATCTCCTTCAGGCTGTTGATAATTGTCTGGATGGTTTGTGGACTGTTCTCTGTGTGACCCAGCAAACCTCCTAAGATTTTCTGGTTGGACTCCAGACAGAGGCCATGAAGGAAGCGAACAAACAGGTCCAGGTGGCCGCTTGGACTACGGAGGGATTTATACATGGTTTGAGCAAGGATATAATACAACAAAAAATCATGTCCAAAGTTATGATTTTTCTCTAGACACTCCTCCAGGAAGTTGTCCAGTTCCTCCATCCTCCCGCTGGTGTAACAGTACATCATGTGAACAGCAGCCAGAAACTCCTGGACGCTCAGATGAACAAAGCAGTAGACTGTTTTCTGGAAGATCACACTCTCTCTCCTGAAGATCCCAGTACAGACTCCTGAGTGAACCAAGGCCTCTGTGACGTCTAGACCACACTGCTCCAGGTCTTCTTGGTAGAACATGATGGTTCCTTCCTCCAGATGTTTGAACGCCAGTCTTCCCAGCTTCAGGAGAACTTCCCTGTCAGCCTTCGTCAGCTCCTGTGGACTGGTCTCATGTCCCTCATGGTACTTGTTCCTCTTCCTCTTGGTCAGGACCAGCAGGAAGTGTGAGTACAGGTCCGTCACGGTTTTGGGCAGCTCTCTCATCCGCTCTGTAGTCAACATGTGCTCCAGAACCGTAGCAGTGATCCAGCAGAACACTGGGATCTGACACATGATGTGGAGGCTCCTGGACGTCTTGACGTGTGAGATGATTCTGCTGGACAGCTGCTCGTGGCTGGATCTCCTCCTGAAGAACTTGTCCTTCTGGGCGTCGGTGAAGCCTCGTACTTCTGTGACCCTGTCCACACACGTAGGAGGGATCTGATGGGCCGCTGCGGGTCGGGACGTGATCCAGACCAGAGCCGAGGGAAGCAGGTTCCCCTGGATTAGGTTGGTCAGCAGCACGGTGACCGATGACTTGTGTGTGACGTCAGACACAACCTTCCTGTGGCTGAAGTCCAGTGAGAGTCTGCTTTCATCCAGGCCGTCAAAGATGAACAGAAGCTTCAGGACAGAGAGCTGCTCTGCTGGGACCTTCTGGAGCGTTGGATGGAAAACATGGAGCAGCGTGAGAAGACTGTGCTGCTGATCTTTGATCAGGTTCAGCTCCCTGAACGACAGCAGAACCAGAATACTGACGTCTGGGTTTTCCCGGCCCTCGGCCCAGTCCAAAGTGAACTTCTGTACAGAGAAGGTTTTTCCAATGCCAGCGACACCGTTGGTCAAAACCAGTCTGATGGGTCTGTGTGGATCAGAGGAGGCTTTAAAGATGTCGTGGACCTTGATGGGGAACTCATGGAGGGTCTTCTTCTTGGAAGCTGTCTCCAGCTGCCTCACCTCATGTTGGGTGTTCACCTCTTCACTCTGCCCCTCTGTGATGTAGAGCTCAGTGTAGATGCTGGTGAGGAGGACTCCACTTCCTGTTTCACCTCCTTCAGTCACATGTTCACATCTGCTCCTCAGACTGAGCTTAAGTTCATCTAAAGCCTCCTGCAGAGCAACATCTGCTGAAAGAAGAAACCACAGAGACTGAACTAAAAGACCCACTTGTTAAGTTTGTGACCCACAAATGATTCAGTGATTTAGAAATGTGGGATTTTTTTTAAAATACACAGAAAAACAATGATTGTATCAAGTCAGTCTTGTTTAAATGGTGACATCATCAAACACATGTTCAGTCTTACTTTGGACAGTGCTGGTCTGATGGCCCGTCAGAGGTTCAGATCTGGTTCTGGGTTGTTCCCCAAAATGTGGACAGGAAGAGTCACCTGATGGTACACACTGGTCCCAGTATGAGGTGAAGCACTGTCTGCAGAACCAGTGTCCACAGTTGCTAGAGACTGGATCCTTCAGAACCACCTGACACATAACACAGCAGGACGGCTGCTCCTCCACAGGAACATGACTTCTCTTCTTTCTGTCAACACATTAGTTCAGAACCTAACTGATGAGTCCAACACTGTAGAAGCTCAGATGACTTCAACTCTCCCGATGCACAAACACTTATCAGCTGCTTTTCCTGTCTTACATTTACTGATCTGCTGGGATTTATACACACTCAGCACTTCCTGCAGCTCTTTTGTGATAAAACCATTATTGTGGGGACTAAAACATATTTCAGGCCATGGTGAGGCTGGAAATGGTTGCCTGGGCACATGAACTAAATCTGTTCTTCAATAGATTTGATTCTGCCCAGTCCCCAGTCTCTAACCACACGGTCCCCTCTTTACACCTCATGAGTCCTGGTGTCTCCTCCCAGCTGCACCTGTTCAGACCTCAGCACTGTAAAACAATGGACCCCCCCAACAACCTACAGCTCCAGACCAACCACCGCCCACCCCTCTCTGCCTCACACTGAACCAGGTTAGGAGGGGGTTAAGGAGGCTAACAACCAAGAAAGCAGCATACCATCAGCTCCAGGCTCCTCAGAGTGTGCAGACCAGCTCAGTGAGGTGATCCTCTCTATATTCAATCTGAGCCTAAACCTGGAGAGTGTACCAGTACTCTGAAGGACTTCCTGCCTGGTACAGGTTCCAAAAGTCCTAAAGAGCTGAACCACCTCAGACCCATCGCCTTAACCTCTCATCTGATGAAGATTGTTCTCAGTCACCTCCGCACCAAGGTGAGCTCTACTCTGGGCCGTTGCAGTTCGCATATCGACCAGGCATCAGGGTGGATGATGCCATCATCTACCTGCAGCATTGGGCCCTGGAAGCACTGTGAGAGTCATGTTTTTTGACTTCTCCAGCGCTATCAATACCATCCAGCCATCACTGCTGAGGGGGAAGCTGGAGGTGGCAGGCGTGGACCAACATCTGGCTACTTGGATCATAAACAGAAGATTCTTCAGAGATCCATCACTTCAAAGAGCCTAGTGGTTCAAGCACACAACTTCCCACCCACAGTTTTTAAACAAAGCCATAAATTTAACCCTTCTTCTTAACAAGTTTTATTTACAGATTTTATAAACATCCAGTTAATTTGACCATTTTCTAAACCAAGTTGTCTGAAAGTTGGGTACATTCTTTTAGAGCAGAAATAATTCTCAAGGAGCTTCTACATTTTATGTCCTTCATGGGGGACATGGTCTTCACACCTTCTCACAGTCCTTTGTTCAACTGATGAGCCAGTTCTTTACAGGTGTGAAGTGAAGCCTATTGTAAATAGAGGATAATGCCTAACTTTACTCAGACTGAAGGTTCCTGCACTTTTTACATGGTAAATGTTCCTGCACTCTTGGTAATGTTTCTACTTTAGGAAAAGTCTGTGAGTTAACTTGAAAATTATTGAGCCGTCACACTCATCCGATTGTGGTAACATTTGGCAGTAAAGGTAATTGAAATGACTCAGAAATGAAAAAATAACAGCTGGCATAACTCTGGTAACACATGTATTCAGATGTCCATTTTCTCCAGGGCTGACAAAGCCGTCAGCCAAAGACGAAACAGGCTGAAGCCAAGCACTGTTGATTAAATCCTGTTTTTAAATAAAAATCCGTGAAATATATCCCATGTAGGGATTTTAGCTTGGCCCTGTTTCACAGGCACACCCCCTCTAACTTTATACCTATTATTCACAATGTAACACAAGCACTTCTCACTTCATCACAAAATGATCACAAATTGTTTTGTTTTACAGTTTTTATTATGTACATATTGAAGTACAGCAAGGACAGGGAGGCTGATTGAAGCAGATGATATACTTGCAGTGCACCACCAGATGTCACTGTTCCGTGTGGTCTGCCCATCACTACCACAGCCATAGTTTGCCTTGTTTTATTTTACAGGTTTGGATACATCAGATGAACACAGAGTGACTTACCTCATGTGCTCCTGTTGGTGTGGCTGAAAGAAACCCTTCAGTCGGGCGCCACTTTGAAAGCTTTGGCCTCAGCCAATGGTTGATTGAAAGTAGGGTAGTTTGCAGTTGGTTTGGTTTAATTTGGAGTTATAATATTGATTATTGGAATAGGAAGGGAGTAACAGCACAGATTATTGATTAGTGCGTGTGTTTGTATTATTTTTATGTATTTGTGTGGTTTTGTTTGTGTTTAGGTCTCCCCTGTGCAGCCGGTGGACGATTCTGGACAGGGCAGGCACAGAATCAAAGCACGGTCTTCTCATTACTGGGGGGTGCTGTGCTTCTGTGCAGGGGCTGTGGCCTGTTTGCATCTTAATGTTTATTTTAGTTTTGTTATTTTGCTTTAATATTATGTTGCTACCGGGAAAAATTAAAACACCTCTTCACATTATCTCTGCCTTAAGCCTACTGTGTCTCCATCCTCTAAACGGTCATTCTAACACGTTCCTTTCATAAGATCAGAGATGACCCTACAACAGACATAGAATAGATCAGTGGCTTAGGCCACTCTAAAACTAAACTAAACTGTCTCTTACTTTGTGTCTGAGGCTCCAGGTTCATTACTGAAGTTCTCAGGCTGATCTTTGGACCGGTCACTCTTCACAGACAGACAACTGGGTCCTGGAGGTTTTACTCTGCAAACACATGTTTTCATTCATATCACATCAGTCACTGATCAATTCTCTGAACATAGTAATTTCTACGGCTCTGAACACAAACTACTACTGCTGCAGACCATCAGGATGTTTCACACTTTGAATCAGTTCTCAGATCAGATTCCAGCTGTTTTCTGTGGTCGACAGCTGTCAGAGACACTAAGACCCAAGAAATGATTTCTCTGTATGTCAACAGTTCTTACATTGTTCATCTAAATTATCACGTCTGCACACTTGAAGTTCATCCAGAAGAACATAAACACCCTGGATGATCACAGTCGGGTTCATATAGAAATTCATATAGTCAGTTTATAGGATCAGAGAATAAGCTAACAATGATTCATGTCAGTGAGTTTGGAAAAGTTCTTACTTTGTGTCTGAGACTCCAGGTTCAGGACTGAATGATGAAGGCTCACATCTGGATTCTGGAAACTCTGCTCCATCCTCTTTGTCCACACAATCACTCATCTTCTGAAAAGCCACAGATCCAGAGCTAAACACCTGCTGTGACTTGTATTAAAGTGAATCTGAGTCCAGAGTCTCACACACTGACTTTGTGCCTTTGTTTAATAGGATGATGTTGGATGGATCTGAATCATGAGTTTCAAGTTGTGCTTTTAAAGTCACTGACTCATGTTGAACACTTTGCTTCTCTACAGTTTTCTATCATGTGACAAACAGTATCACACAGTGAACTCTTTAAATACAGCCACTGCGCTCACAGGCTGCTTTGTCTGTCTGACATCAAGAGTTCAACTCACGTAGTGATGCAGAATAGTTTAATAAGTGACGTGTTACAGATGTGATGCACAAGTTTGAGTAAGTGACGTGTTACAGATGGGATCAGTTCACGAGCAGAGCTCCTCAGTCCTGGTTTATTTCAGCTGCTTCCTTTGTAACTACAACAGGAGCAACGTTCAAACAGCTTCGGACTGATTCTAGTTTGGCTCCAAACACTGTTTACATCAGTTTGTTTAGATACTGTAGTGACGGAGAAGCCAACAAGCTGCTTCCTGCTTCCAACAGCTGAACCACGAGCGACCAGTCGGTCTCCAGTTCACGTGGTAACTGGAAAACTCAGAAAACCGACAGGAAATAACAACCAGAGCCAGAACCTGAACACCATTAACTCCTCACATGAGGAGTCACAATGAGCCGCTGTTTGCTTTTCCGTGGTCAAATGAGCCGTCGCTATTTTTATTTTATATTTTTATTTATATGCAGTGAATATTTTTAAAATATTCACTGAATATTCCATAATTTCTTAGATTTGCTTCGTCTCCTTACGACATTAACCCTAATATCGCCTCAGTTGCTCATTTGAGTGAGTGTCTCCGCTCTTCTCTGTGATAGCAGTACTGTTACCGTAACTATCGCACAAATCGCGCACCTCGAAAATAGCGACGGCTTATTTGACCACGGAAACGCAGGCAGCGGCTCATTTGACCGCGGTGGTTTACCGCAGTGTTCGTTTTGACAGAAGTGGATCGTGTCTCGCCCTGCGATGGCCTGGCGACCCGTCCAGGGTGTACCCTGCCTCTCGCCCATAGCCAGCTGGGATAGGCTCCAGCACCCCCGCGACCCCACATATGGGATTCAGCGGTTTGGAAAATGGATGGATGGATGGATGGATGGATGGATCGTGTCTCTTCTTCCTCTACATTAACAAACAGACTCAGTAATAGTAATGTTGTTAAACACTCACCTCCTCAACTTTTCTCATTGTTTTTGGTGTTTCATTTTTCTCCCCTTCTGTCCTGTTTTCTCTAAACGAGGAAGTTAAACTTAGGCCTGCTTTCAGTTTCACTGGCCCCTCCCCCGCTTAACGGCGTCATGCCGTCACGGGCCTTTTATTAAACTAGAAGTTGATGTCTGGACCTTCAACGACGTTCAACACTTGAACTAAACAATATTCCGAAGTAAATATGTTCGGTGTTTCCTTCAACTCCTCTGTTATATAATAAAGGCAAAACTCCCTGCACGTCACACAAACTTTCCTCTGCTACAGTATGAACCCATGCGTCAATGACTGACATTGTCCACCAGATGGCGACGTTTATGCCAAAACACCATCAAGTTTCTCTAAGGTTCGACAGTCAGTAAGACAAAGAAAGAAGGATGACTAGAACAGCCCATGCTGGAGTTCTGGAGAGAAGTGCTGATGCTGGTGATGTTATGGATCCTTCATTAACTGTCAATAAATGACAAGAGCACTATCAGGGTTTGGATGGTAGGAAGCAGAGATTATTCCTATTAGGAAACCAGGGAAGAATCCATCATGACTTGTAAACTAGAGGCCAACAGCTCTGACATCACATCTAAATCAGCTAAAGGACAGAATGATCCCTGACAGACTGACATGTTACCTGGAAACAAAGGGAAGTCTGTCCCGTTATCAGAGGAATCAGGAGACAGAGGCTCCATGGACCCGAGTGTATGTATGATAGAAGGAATCAGTTATGGCAGTGAGAAAGAACATGATAGTTTGAAAGGAGGGACTCTTGATTAAAGTAAAGACAATAGGGATTTCAGGAAGAACAAAGATTTGTTATTAACAAATTTATTCACATCAGAGGTGGAAGTCTGTGTCTGTAAAGTATCTGGTAGATAATGTTCCCTCAGGTTGGTGGCATTAATCCACTACTGTTTCTATCTGGAGAAATTAGGTTTTTATATAAACTGATTCTTGTTTATTTGATGGAGCGCTGCAGAAAAGATGAAGAAACATCAAATGTTTTAAACAAAAGATACAAGAGGCAGTGAATGTGGTTGGGGAATGGTCACATTTATGGGGATTTAAAGATTCAGTAGTAAAAACTAAAACTCTAATATTTACCAGGAAGAGGAAAGAAATCAGTGAAGCGGAGGTTTCAATGTACGAACAAACAATAGAGCATGTACTGTAAAACTATTGAAGTTCTTGTGTTGTGGTGGAGTGTGGTTTGATTCTTACTAAATGTAGGAAGGGGCCGAGGAGCCGACTGGGAAAGTGAGAAGTCAAAGAGGAAATGTTGTCCATGGAGCAGCACCACAGCACATTCTCTGCTAGAGTCAGTGAAAGTAACTCCACCATGGTTGTTTCCTCAAGTCTATGAATGTTAGAATCATCTTCTGACAGAAACAAGCTGAGGTGACTCAAACACTGGACCTGGATCACGTTGGAGTTTCTCCAGACGGCTCCAAGGATCCAACCACAGGAAGAACATCCAGCTCTAATGGCATCTGTCAACAGAAGATCATCATCAGCTTTGTCCTTGTCACAAACTGGAGATCAACTCACCATCTGCTGACTTCAGAGTTTTACATGTGCATTAGTGTTTGTGTGACAGACGCAGGGAGAGAATTCCACAGAGACTCATTTAGCTAATTTAACCTAGTCAATATTTTTATAGCAACACCTGTTACGTTCAGACAAGGCTCCACAGACAAAATCCAGAGGTTTGACCTTTAATATTTTATTAATAACACATGGGAGCAGATTCACTCAGTCCTCATTGTCTTTCAGCTGCTTCACTAACTACAACATGACAACGGTCAAACATTATTTCCTGTAAAGACTGTTAATGTGTAAAAACGACAACACACTGACAGGACAGATAAGGAGCTTGGTTCCTGCTTCAAACAGGGAAGTGGTCACCAGTTAATGTAATAGGAGGAACGTCACAAAATTCATGGAGAGTAGGATAAACATGTACCAATGGGTAGAGTGCGTGGTTGATGTACATTATTGTTGTAAATAACTTGTTTGAGCGATCTGCGATTCTACTGGTTGTGCCTGTGGTCAGGAACTTTACTTGTCATAAAGACGATGCAAGTTGAAGTCCGTATTGAAGGTGCTTCATTTTATTCCTCCCTCTTCAGGGTGTAACTTTTTGGAGGACCCACCGAGATTAAATGTAAGCTCCCAGTCGGCAGACGTCCCTCTCATCATTCAGCTCAGACGATTCAGTCATAGAAGTGCGTGTGGCAACCCAGGGCTGCATCCGGTGGCCAGCTCACAACTCGTAGCATTGCTGGTGATGAACAGAGGTCTGTGAGCAGCACTAGGAGCAGCAGCAGAGCAGCAACCACCACCCTGCAACGACTGGAGGCAGAGAAAAGAACACTGGTTCATAGGATCCCGGCGTTGGCACCGGAAATTGTCACCCCGTCTATGGCTGTCCACAACTAACAACTGTCTAGCCGGGGAAATTACCACTCATGAAGTAACTGAATCAAAAGTCCTGGTCCTGATGGTTTACTAACAGAATTTGATCAACTCCACATTTCAGAGGTCACTAACCTTCCTACAACAATGTTTAACGAGGGATTGAAAGTAGGTCAAATGGGCTCGAGTTTTTATGATGAGCTCATGTGTAACCTGATTTTAAAAAAAGGGGGAAAGAGTGTAATGTGGACATGTTGAACATCATAAACTGACTATAAATCCTGAATCATAATGAAAAGACTGAATAACGTTTAGATATAATTATAGAGAAAGAACAAACATGTGCAATTAAAGGGAGGATGATGTGGGACAATAAAGCATATTGGGAGAAACAATCCATAAACCAGAAGAAGACCCTTTACATCTCTGGCTTAGATCAAAGAAAAGGTTTTTAATTATATATCTAGAGACTATCTATGGGACACAATGGAGGCATATGGCCACCCAGAAGTCTTCAAAAAGATGACTCAAAGCTCATAGAATCCCACATTAGTAGAGAAAGTAAAATAAAAATTGAGCATAAGCACATCAGAAACATGTCTATTGTTCTTCAGTTCAGTGTGTGGCTCTTAAAAGAGCCATTGTTTATGTCATGAACCTGGGCTGTTTCTGTGTTTTCTGGTTTGTCATGTTCATTTCCTGTCTTATTTTGTTGTTCCCGGCCTTGGTTCCTGTCTGCTTTAGTTTGGTTCACTTAGTCATGTGTTTACTTCCTGTTTTATTTTCATGCACTTCCGCTTCTGTCCTATCTTGCCTAGCTCACTGTTGTCTCCTGTCACGTCATCACCAGCTTTGTCTCGTCATCAATCACCTCCCTACATTTAAGCACCTGCACATCCTTTGGTTCTCTGTCAGTTAGTTGTTCATCGTGTGCGCAGTTGTCAGACCCATCATCCGTATCCAAGTAAGTTTTCTGGTTTTGTTTTGACTTGTGCCTGCCCTGACTGTGCTTTGCTTTGCCTCAGTTTTTGACTACTGCCTGCCGTTCTTGGGTAATGTTGAATAAACTCTGTTCATCACTGATCCTGTCTCCTGAGCTGTGCGTTTGGGTCCGTCATCCCTGTCTGCTCGCGGTGAGCCCTGACAGTTTAAGTGGTGGTGGAAGTGCCTGTACCTGTTTTGCCTTCGCTGTGAATGACCATTGCCTGTCTGACTTCGACCCAATTAAACGACTTACTTTTACTCAAGTCCACGCTGTGCGTTTGGGTCCCAATACCCGAGTTTGCGACATTCCCACCCATCCATCCATCCATCCATTTTCTTAACCACTAACTCCATAGTGCGGGATCCCGGGGGTGCTGGAGCCTATCCCAGCTGGCTACGGGCGAGAGGCAGGGTAC
Organism: Betta splendens; assembly: GCF_900634795.4. Lineage (NCBI taxonomy): Eukaryota > Metazoa > Chordata > Actinopteri > Anabantiformes > Osphronemidae > Betta > Betta splendens. The sequence continues at coordinate 6,206,697 of NC_040889.2, read as the reverse complement.
ACCCTGGACAGGTTGCCAGTCCATCGCAGGGCAACACATAGACAGACAACCATTCACACACACACTCACACCTACGGGCAATGGAGAGAAGCCAATCAACCTAATGCACGTCTTTGGACTGTGGGAGGAAGCCGGAGAACCCGGAGAGAACCCACGCAAACACGGGGAGAACGTGCAAACTCCACACAGAAAGGCACCAGGGTCGCCTCCGGGAATCGAACCCAGAACCTTCTTGCTGTGAGGCGACAGTGCTACCCACCGCACCGCCCACATTCTCACCCTGAGCCGCTAAAGCTTATGGGTAAAGTAACCGCTGTTGTGTTTATAGTGTTATAGTTAAAGTTAGGATTTAGGTAATATTGTAACTTTGGTGAAAACTGTAATGTGTGTAATGTGTTCTTCTGACGTGTCTAGAAGGGCCATTACGATAATTAGTTTATTAAACAAAGACTTAAATGTTGCAGCACTCTCAAAGATGTAAACCGAAGGCAAATGTGGATGTTTAAATACAAAATCATATGTCAATTATTGTATCTATAAATAAAAGCACAAAGCTGAAGAGCCTTCTCTGATTATAAAAATAATTTTTCTTAACTCTTAATAATATTATACAGATTTTACTGTACTTAACAGACTTAACAGATTTTAGGGTGCAACTCTGATTTTAAATATTAAAGATTTAAAGAGTCTAATGCAAAAGTCATTCTCCGATCATTTCAAGGGTCACTCCTATTTACACCAGTTTCTGTAATGGTGCACAAGGCATTGTGCTATAAATTTGTTTCCATTATGTAGAATTAAAAAAAGGTCTGCTGTGTGTCTGCAATGAGAATCAACTGGGAGACTCATTAGTTGACTACAGAACAGTACCTAAAAATACCTTAAAATGACAGCATTATTTTCTACACCATCACTGTAGGACATCACCATGCACTGTCACGCTCCACTTCCCTGTCAGCCATCAGCGTCCTAACCCTCCCCCTAGCACTGAACAGTCGCTTTAGTCAGCTCACTAAGCTCTGGGCTTTTCTTCATTTTTTTTTAGAAAAGATCAGATATTTTATTTTGCTCATTGCCCTGTGTTTTTATTTTATAACCAGCTCAACTAAACATGAGGCTCTGCTTAAACTTGGATTGGTCTGATGGGTAAGTTCTTAAACTTCCTTGCAGAAATGCCTGTTTTAGTTGTTAATTTAATCTGATTTCAAAGCTGATTCTACTTGATTCCAGGTCCTTGTTTTTGATGTTCAGTACTAAATAAATGGAGTTAGATTAAATGAAAATGAAAACATGAAATGTTCAAATGACAAAATGTTCTTTACTCTTTTGGATTGACTGGACATTATGGCTGCTGAACATTGACAACATCTTCGTCAGCTTTTGCCCAGTGTTTCCTATTTAGTGGGTTTGATAAGTGTTTCCTTACCTGCAGCTCAGTCTGCACATGTTGTCGTTGTTGCTATGTGGACAGTCATTGACAAAATAACAATAAACATAAGATGCAAGTTTAGATCTTAGAAGAAGACACTTTAGAGTGTTGGCATGTCTATAAAATGTGTAAAAGTCAGTCAGATACTTCCAAAGGTGAAAGAAGGAAAGTCTGTGTCCTGTGACTGATGGATGACTGACACACGCCTGCTTGTTTTACAGGTGCAGCTAAAGGTGCACTGGGTGGGAATGGCTGTAGAATGAACACAGGAGACAGTGACAGTCATAAGGAAGTGACTTCATGTTATGATATGCGACATACTTTTATGTTACCATGTTTGGGTTTCTCAGGAATTTGTTATTATCAAATTAAGTACAGGATCCGTTCATATTCCCAACATGTTTCAGTGTTTAGATTACTGTAAATATACTCCATTTCATCTGCTAGTCTGCTCAGCTTGTATCACAGAGCTTCTATCACTCCACATTTCTATCCACATTTCTGCTTCCAGGGCCGGTCCTGGCCAAGTTGGCACCCTAGGCGAGATCATGATTTTCTACTTACCATCTCTCCACCCCCCTCCCAGCTTGTGATCGCAAACGTGATTTTGCATATGGGAGCACAATTGTCTCAGTGCTCTACGGGAAATCATGATTTTGCACCCTTCTCCTCCGCTCTTGGCACATTTACGCACGTTTTCTCTGAAGGCTTAGAGCCCCCCAGCAGGTGGTGCCCTAGGCGACCGTCTAGATCGCCTATGCCCAGAGCAGTCCCTGGCAAGTGATCTGGTCCAGCTTAGCGTGCTGGTACGACTCCTCCACCAGCTGATTCTAAAAAAACACTTCATGCTTTATTCTTGTCTTGCTTTTTAAAAGTCTTGACTCTCTTTCTCTCTGTCACATACATGTAACAACTGCCCCTTTGCGCCCCGCTTGAGGCGCTTTTTTGTTTTCCTCCACACCCTTTTTGTTTCTCTTTTCCTGTGTGTTGTCAGGGCTATTGTGTAATTTGAGTCACCTGTGTATTGAGTATTTAAGCCCTGCTTTTATTTTCAGTTTTACTGGTGTGTTGTGGCTGTAAGCTAGGAATCTATGCCCAAGTTACAGTCTAATTTAAAGAAAGGAGTTTTGTTTCATTTTTTTAAAACCTGTCCTTTGTCACCTGTGAAGGCTTGTGGTTTCACGGTTCATGTTTAGGATTTAGTTGCCTGTGGTAGTGGAGCGTGTTTAGTTTAGCCTGTTAGGATACAGTGCAGTTTCAAATTTAGTTCTCATTTGTTCAGTGTTTCTTTTGTGTTCCAGGTTTAGAGTTATTCTGCCCGTAAGTACGGAGCGTGTCTATTTAGAGAGTGACCTTAGTTAGCCGTTGACCTGCATCGCAGTGATTTTTAGTTCTTACATTTTATGTTAGAACTTTAATCCTGTCCTGCAGTGAGATTATGTTTATATTTAATACCAATATGACCATACATCAGCATTTAAATAACGTTGCCCCATCAATGTTGATTCAACTTTCAAACTCTAAACATAATCCAATGGTCATTCAACCATAATTATGACGCTGCTTCAGCGTTGAAATGCTGCTGGGACAGTTGAATCAAACAGCCCACATGAATATCACCAGCCACACCAATAAAAGTGGGTTTCATTTCCTCACATCCTTGTGTCTGAAACATTAAAGTCCTTTCGTTTACACCAGACCTTCCTGAGACTTGAATAGTGCAATAGTAAAATTCCCACTCCAAGAACCAAATGCTTGATGACCCCCCCAGGCAGGCACAGGTCAGACACGAGAGGTGAGTACAATACCAAAACGGCAGGCGAAGAATCGTGGTCAGGCAGGCGAGGTCGGTAACAAGCAGAAGCAACAATCAAGGCAGACAAGGATCAGGCAGGCTCAGAATCGGAGGTCAGAACTGGGAACACGGTACACGACAAGGCAGAACTAGAAAACGCTGGAAAGTGGTGATCTCACGCAACAATCTGGCAACTGGAGTCTGTGAGGGGTGGATGCTATATACCGGTGTGATTAGTTAACTGCTAACAGGTGTGTCATGATCCGGGGACTGAACTGAGAAAACAGGAAGTATACAAAATAAAACAGGAAGTCCTTTCAGTATGAGGGGCGGGTGACAAGCCCGGATGTGACAGTACCCCCCCCCCCAGGGCGTCTACCACGGCGCCCACGGGAAGTCCCCCCCCCGACCAGGGCGGGCGGAGGGCGGATCAGGAGGAGGGACCGGATCCTGGCGCTGTCCTCGTCGCCGCCTCAGCCTCCCGGCGGAGCCCTTCCGGGGCGGGAGCCTCCGGATGTGCCCGATGGAAGTCCCGGATGAGCGAGCGGTCCAGGATGTCCCGAGCCGGGACCCAGGACCTCTCGTCCGCCCCGTAGCCTTCCCAGTCGACCAGGTATTGGAAACCGCGGCCCCGGCGCCTGCAGTCGAGAAGGTCCCGCACCGAGTAGACCGGGTGGCCGCCCACCACCCGGGGCGGAGGTGGAGGCTGGGACGGAGGAACCAGAGGACAGGAGCGGTGGGGCTTGAGTCGGCTGACGTGGAAGGTAGGATGCACTTTCATGGACCTGGGCAACGAGAGTCTCACGGCCACGGGGTTAATCACTTGAGCGATGCTATACGGACCAATGAACCGTGGAGTCAACTTACGTGGAGATCCCGAGAGCCGCAGGTCCTTCGTGGACAGCCAGACCTGGTCGCCCACTTCATACGTGGGTCCCGGAGATCTCTTGCGGTCTGCTGCCTCCTTGTAGCGGGCCTGGGCCTGGAGCATCGTCCTCCGGGCCCTGAGCCACGTCTGTCGACACCGCCGTAACAACGCATGGGCCGAGGGGACGTGGACCTCCTTTTCTAAGGACGGGAACATAGGGGGCTGGAAGCCATAAGCACACTGGAAGGGAGTCAAACCCGTGGAGGCGCAAGGCAGGGTGTTGTGGGCGAACTCGACCCATATCAACTTCCGGGACCACGTCCCGGGACTTTTTGATGCCAACAATCGTAGTCCCACCTCCAACTGTTGGTTGGCCCTCTCCGTCTGGCTGTTGGTCTCCGGGTGGTATCCAGAGGAGAGGCTGACCTCTGCCCCCAGAAGTGTGCAGAACTCCCTCCAGAAACGGGACACGAACTGGGGACCCCGGTCCGACACAATGTCCTGCGGAAATCCATGTAGGCGGAAGACATGGTCCAGCATGGCTTGGGCCGTCTGCCTGGCTGAGGGAAGTCTGGGCAGAGGAATGAAATGTGCGCACTTCGAGAACCGGTCCACTACGGTCATGACGACCGTGTTACCTGCCGAGGGTGGTAGCTCGGTGACGAAATCCAGCGCCACGTGCGACCACGGCCGATGTGGGACTGGCAGCGGTCGCAGGAGGCCGGCGGGTCGCTGGTGGGACGGTTTATTCATCGAGCATGTGGGACATCCGGCCACGTACTCCCGGACGTCCGATTTCATGGATGGCCACCAAAACCGCTTGCCCACCCTGAACGTGGTGCGGGGTGCCCCGGGGTGGCAGCTGATGGCAGACGCGTGGGCCCAATGGATCACCTCCCCTCTAAGACCTGGGGGAACAAACAGACGGTTGGGGGGACATGCAGGAGGTCTGGGGAGACCCTGGGTGGCCTCCTGGACCCGTCTCTCCACCGGCCACGTAACTGCCCCCACCAGGCACCCCGCCGGTAGGATGTGCTCCGGCTCCACCGGGGTGTCCAGGTGATCATGAAGCCGGGAGAGAGCGTCTGGTTTCGTGTTCTTCGAGCCTGGGCGATATGACAGGTGGAAATGGAAGCGGCTGAAGAACAGCGCCCAGCGGGCCTGGCGGGAGTTCAGCCTCTTTGCGGTCTTTATGTATTCCAGATTTTTGTGGTCGGTGTAGACCAAGAAAGGCTGCGCCGCTCCCTCCAGCCAGTGCCTCCACTCCTCCAGTGCCGTCTTAACCGCTAGCAGCTCCCGGTTCCCGATATCATAGTTCCGTTCTGCGGGGGATAATTTGCGGGACATGAATGCGCAGGGATGTAGCCTACCTCCGGCTGGGTCGCGCTGGGAGAGCACCGCTCCTACCCCCGAATCCGAGGCGTCGACCTCCACCACAAACTGGCATTCTGGGTCCGGCATACGAAGCACAGGAGCGGTGGTGAAACTCTGTTTAAGGTGCTGGAAGGCCGACTCTGCTTCTTCCGACCACTGGAACGGAGCCTTCAGAGAGGTGAGTCTGTGCAAGGGAGCTGCGATACTACTGAACCGCCGGATGAAGCGGCGGTAGAAATTGGCGAACCCGAGGAAGCGCTGCACGTCCCTCCGACATTGGGGCGTCGGCCAACCCTCTACTGCCTTGGTTTTGGCCGGGTCCATCTGGATCCGGCCCTGTGACACGATGAAACCCAGAAATGACACTGTGCTGACGTGAAACTCACACTTTTCGGCTTTTACGAAGAGCCTATGTTCCAAAAGTTTCTTGAGGACCTGGCGGACGTGACCCTGGTGCTCCTCCTCAGTACTAGAAAAAATCAAGATATCGTCAAGATACACAAAAGCAAATCTGTTAATCATTTGGCCCAACACTTCATTAACAAATGACTGGAAGACGGCGGGAGCGTTGGTGAGGCCGAACGGCATCACCAGGTACTCATAGTGGCCGTTCGGGGTGTTGAATGCCGTCTTCCACTCGTCCCCTTCTCTGATGCGAACCAAGTGGTATGCGTTCCGTAGATCCAATTTTGTGAACCACTTGGCTCCCGACAGTAATTCGAACGCAGAGTGGAGGAGGGGGAGAGGGTACGAGTCCCTAATGGTAATGTCATTTAGGCCTCGATAGTCTATGCATGGTCGGAGTGTGCCATCCTTTTTCCCCACAAAGAAAAACCCGGCCCCCGCTGGGGAGGAGGATGGCCGGATGATGCCTGTAGCCAACGCTGAGTCCAGATACTCCTTCATCGCCTGCCTTTCGGCCGGAGCCAGCTGGAACAGTCTCCCCTTGGGGGGGTTGGAGCCGGGCCGTAGGTTGATGGCACAGTCGTGGGTCCTGTGGGGTGGCAAGGACATGGCCTTGGACTTACTGAAAACCGCAGCGAGGTCATGGTAGCAGGACGGCACTCCGGTCAGGTCCACTTCTTCCTGACCACTCCCGGTTGGTGGCTCCTCCGCCTTCACCGAGGGATGAAAACAAGTGCCCCTGCAGTCCGTGTCCCACTCGCTTACCTCCCCGCTTCTCCAGTCCAGCCTGGGGTTGTGCCGGCGCAGCCACGTGTGGCCCAACACCACCGGGTGGTAGCATGCCTCCACCACCAAGAAATGGATGCGTTCCGTGTGTCCGTCAGCAAACTCCATGGTGACGGCCTCTGTGTGGTGGGTCACCTTCCATAGTTTGCGGCCGTCCAATGCTGTGGTTTCCACCGGCGTCGCGAGCGGGGAGGTGGCGACGCCCATCCTCTCCACCAACCTGGCGTCCATCAGGCTAGCATCGGCCCCTGAATCGATGAGGACCGCCTGCTGGAGGGAATGGGAGCTGGTCGAGAGCGTGACTGTAGGCAGTGAGCGTGCGGAGGCGCTACCAAACATGGCTCGGCTCACCACGATCCTCCGTGCTCGTGGTGAGCCAGGTCTTTTAGCGGACATTTATTAGCGAAATGCCCGTGCTGTCCACAGTACAAACATAGTCCCTGGGAGCGGCGTCGTCGTTTCTCTGACTCCGTGAGACGCGCGCGTCCCAGCTGCATGGGTTCTTCTGGTGATGGCGGTGTACCTGAGCTCCGCGAGGGAGAACCTCCGTCGGTGAAACACTGACCTCTGGTGGTGACTTCCGCTTTTCCACGGTGCTCTCGCTCGCTGCTTCCCAGCCGCCGGTCGATCTGGATGGCCAGCGAGATCAGTGCATTCAGGTCGTTCGGCAGGTCCCGAGCCGCTAGACAGTCCTTCACACGCCGAGAGAGGCCGCGGATGAACACATCGCTCAAGGCGGTCGCGTCCCACCCGGCCTCCGCCGCCAGGGTCCTAAACTCGATCGCGTACTTGGCCGTGGTCCTCCCTCCTTGCCGAATGTTCACGAGTTTTTGTGCTGCTTCTCTTCCAGGCGTGATCTCCTGGAAGATCTGCTTCAACGCCGTTGAAAAGGCTCTGAAAGACGACATGCAGATCGACCCGTTCTGCCATTCCGCCGTTGCCCACGCCTCCGCTTCTCCGGTCAGGTGCGAAACCGCGTACGCCACCTTAGCTCTCTCGGTGGGAAACGCGGGAGCGTGTAGTTCATAGTGGATCTCACACTGTGTGAGAAATGCCCGGCAGTCGCCTGACTCACCGGAAAAGCGGGTTGGCGCGCCGAGGCGTGCGTCGGGTGCCGGAGGGAGAGCCGGCAGAGTCGCCGCGGGTGCGCTTGCCGCTGCGGTCGCTGAAACCTGGATCGGCGCGGTGTCATCGGCGTTTCCTGACGCGAGGCGACCCACCGCCTCCACGAGTCCCGCCACTGCGTTCTCCTGACGGCGGGCGCACTCCGCCAGATTCAGGAGCGCCGCGTTGGTCTTTTCCTCCTGCTCGCTGAGCCGTTGCTCCTGGGCGGCGAGCGCAGCGCGGAGGTTCTCGATGCTGGCTGGGTCCATTTCTGGCCAGATTGTTCTGTCAGGGCGGCGTAGATGACGGACCCACATGCACAGCACAAGACGAGGTTTACTGGTGTAACAGAATGACGTTTATTCCACAATGCAGAATCAAAATCCAGGCAGGGTCATACACGGGAGATCTAGCCGGTTAAACAGGATCAGGCAGAGGCGTAGTCAGGGACAGGCACAGGTCAGACACGAGAGGTGAGTACAATACCAAAACGGCAGGCGAAGAATCGTGGTCAGGCAGGCGAGGTCGGTAACAAGCAGAAGCAACAATCAAGGCAGACAAGGATCAGGCAGGCTCAGAATCGGAGGTCAGAACTGGGAACACGGTACACGACAAGGCAGAACTAGAAAACGCTGGAAAGTGGTGATCTCACGCAACAATCTGGCAACTGGAGTCTGTGAGGGGTGGATGCTATATACCGGTGTGATTAGTTAACTGCTAACAGGTGTGTCATGATCCGGGGACTGAACTGAGAAAACAGGAAGTATACAAAATAAAACAGGAAGTCCTTTCAGTATGAGGGGCGGGTGACAAGCCCGGATGTGACACAATGGCTATATTAAATCTATGAATCTATTCTGATGAGTATAATCGTAGTTATCTATTTCATAGTCAACAAATGAAAGCAGAGAGAAGTTTCCTTAGTAGCTGGTGTCTTTTATTTTCAACAGGAGACCTGTTAAACCAACACTGAGTCTGAGTGAGGTTCTGACTCCTGTTCATCTGCATTTAGTATTATTAATACACATCAAAGATTTTCTAAAAATTATTAGTGGTTGAATTAAAAAAAATTTCTGCATGAGCAAACTATGCTCATACATGGTGATCATTTATTGTTAAAGGTAAATTAAGCACTTTAATGTGAGGCTGAGCTGCTCTCTTCTACTAGTTGGACAAAGAAAGATCAGAAACATTCAATCAACAATTTTCATTCAACAATCATCTGTGAACATCTGGACGCTTCTTACTAATTCAACTCAGTCGTTTTTCTCTGATGTCACAGTTTGTCACATCGAACTGAAACTTCCTGATATTCACTATAAAACAACTTCACGACGAGTCATCAAAATTTGATCCTGGAATAATCAGAACTTCCATCTTTTTAAGGATGGCAGAAGGAAGACGTTCACAAGGAATCATTTAGAACTAGTTTAGAAAAAAAACAGTATTAATACATGAATCTGAAGCGAGACAGACGTGAACAGACAGAACTATATTCAACACTAACGTTTCTCTGACAGAATCAAACTCTTACTACGACACATCTCACAAAGACACTGAGGAACCAGGATGCAAGAACCTAAACCCAGGATAAAGAGGTTCAGTGAATGTGGTGTTGAAGGTGTGAAGGTGGATCAGTTTGTCAGAGGAGACTCTGTAGAAGGACAGAGAACCAGCAGGACAGTCCACATACACTGATACTCTGTCAGACACAGAGGAGGAGATGAATGTAAATGTGTTATTGTGTCTGACAGCAGAACGACCATCAGAGCAGATCAAACTCCAGGACTGATCATTAAATCCAAACCCACAGTAATCACAGTTTCCTTTCCTACTGATTCCTCTGTAACTCACTGATATATGAACCCTTCCTCTCCACTCAACCTCCCAGTAACAGCGACCAGTCAGACCATTACTACACAGCAGCTGAGGACAGACGTTAAATCTGTCTGGATGATCAGGATACGACTGATCCTCCTCCACACATGTCACCTTCCTGTTGTTGTCAGACAGTTGTAGTTTCCCGTTCACTGTGTTTGTGTCGATGGTGAGTTGACAGAAATCTGATGGAGAGAACAAGACACAATCCAGCTGCAGTTATTGATCTATCATCAGTTTGATGATGACTCATGAAAGTTTGAAGATGGTTGAATGTTGAATGATCTCAGTAAAAACACACTTACACTTGCTCAGACCTGGTGTCAACCATCGGACTCCACCAGGCTCCACCCTGAAAGGAGGAGGGGGTCAGAGACATGCAGACATGGACATTACATGGCTCTAACACACACATTGTTGTAGGATTGTGTTCAGATGGAGGCTTGTTTGTAGGGATGGACATTCAGCAACAACTAAAGAGTTGGATGCTTATCTTGGAACCTACAAAGCAGGAGGTGACGTGGAGAAAAGCTTTGACTTCTCTATTTCACTTCATTCACTTTTGGTGTCAGACACCTGCTTTCAGTCTCACTCTGTCACCACCAAACTGATGTGACACCACAGGAAGCAAAGTCTGAATGTGTTTATGATCACACACTCCAAGGTTGGGTTCTAAGTTCATAAACCCCCACATCCTTACTTCGTCCTCCATCAGACACTGTGTGTAGTTGTGTCCATACCTGAGAGTGTCCAGTCTCCAGTGTGGATCCGTGACTCCAGCAGACAGCAGCTCCACTCCTGAGTCTCCTGGATGATTGTAGCTCAGGTCCAGCTCTCTCAGATGGGAGGGGTTGGAGCTCAGAGCTGAGGCCAGAGAGACACAAGCTTCCTCTGAGAGCAGACAGCCTGACAGCCTGAACACACACAATGTTAAAGCACACTTACATACTACAGTTTGGATTAGAGGCACATTTGATCATCTACAGTGGAGAGAAACACTAAGAACTGTTTCACAGGTTCCTGCTTAAAATGTGATCCGATCATCGGCAACGTGACAATGAGAGTCTGGAAACTGGAGTCAGACACTGACAAACCAGGAGAACAACCAGTAAAACAAAGATGGAGGAGTTTAAATCATCTCACATCTCATTTAATATGTGATTAAAGAGTTTACACAGAAATGTAAAGTGTTTACTGATCCTTCACAGTTTAGACTTACTGCCTGTTTAATAACTCGGTTCTGTAGTTTGAGCTCATTAAAGGACTTTATGGACATCATGAGTGTTCTGTACATTTCTTAGATGATCTTTAGCTTCATGAATCCTGACCTGAGAGTCTCCAGTCGACAGTGAGGACTCTTCAGTCCAGCAGACAGTAGCTTCACTCCTGAATCCTGCAGGTTGTTGTTACTCAGGTCCAGTTCTCTCAGACTAGATGACTGAGGGCTGAGAACTGAGGACAGAGCTTCACAGCTTCTCTCTGACAGGTCACACACACTCAGTCTGAAAGATGAAGATGTGGGTTAAGAAAAACCATTTAGTGTCTCATGGTGTCGTCATGATTTCCTCAAGAACACATTTGTGTCTATATTGTGATTCATTGGTTTGTTCAATGTCGTCTTGATGGAGACAGAACCAACAATATGATCCTGACTAAAATGTTCTTGTCTAAACACCAGTAATTGTCAGGCTTCCTCACCAGCAGAGAACAGAGACACTTACTCCACACACGCTTTAGTGTCTCAAAGTGTCAAAGTGTCTCAATAGAATCCAAGCTTTCAGTGACCTTTGACCTTCTTCACTCCTCTGGAACAGCTGTGCTTTCTGCTGCAGGTGACGGTGGTTCTGTGGTGCTGCTAGGATTCATTTCCTCTTCTCTGCTGCTCCTCCAAGCAAACATCACCCAAGCAAACCAAGCAAACATCATCTGTGGTGTTTGATGATCATTAATGACCTTCACTCAACTATTTAGTTTGTGTGTCCTGTTCTAAAGCTGCTGCTGAGTCTCTTCTGCAGATTCTCTGTAGCTGCTTTATACAAGGGTCTTCATTTAGTCTCAGTAAGTTTAAAGAGTCACAGTCAAACATCTTCAAACATTTAAATCACATTTTCTCATTTAAACCATCGTCAACACTTACTGACTTTTTACTGCCTTCCTTTCAGTCATTGAAAAGTGAATTGTGAGTCAAAAGTGATCAGTTCTGACGGGGATTTGACCTCATGATAAACCTGCTACAGTTCACATCATATTAAGTTCACACAGAACTAAAACATGGAGTCTGACCTTAGAATCTCCAGTCCACAGTGATGACTCTCCAGAAAACCACACAGCTGCTTCACTCCTGAATCCTGCAGGTCGTTGTAGCTCAGGTCCAGTTGTGTCAGATGTGACTGGCTGGATTTCAGAGCTGAACCCAGTGAATCACAGCTGATCTCTGACAAACTGCAGCCACTCAATCTGAACAAAGAATCAAAGATGTGGATCAAAGCATTAATAATGAGTCAGATTTGTCCTGATCACTGATGTTTAGTCTAAAATGAGCAGAGTGACTTTGTGCTTGTGTTGTTTTGTCGTCATGATCTCAGCTTCTACACATCATCCACATGTCAGCACAACATTCATACACCTGTTGATGTCAGCAATGATTCACAAGCTGCTGCTGGAACCAATAGAAAACCAGACATTTTGGATCAAAGACTTTATCTGGTTCCTTTGATTCATCGTCTTCTCTCTAAATCTGAACTATTCTGTGTTGTCTGATGGAAAATTTTCAGACTAATGTTTGGATCAAACTCCAAACTGACCACTACTGATGAAGTGACTCATCTTGAAAACTGATCCCAGTCAGATGGATATTCTCTTCTCTGGTCCTACATGGAACCTAGAACCTTCTCTAGTATTATGTCTGCAGCCTCATCTTCATGCTCCTGTTTCCTGCTTGTGTCTCTACAAAGTGACATCATTGTCTGACAGGAAGCATCACACACACACACACACACACACACACACACACACACACACACACACACACACACACACACACACACACACACACACACACACACACACACAGGTTGAAGTGTCGCCTGTTGATGGAGACGAATCAGACGCCACTAAATATTCTTCAAACATGTCATTATGCTGAGTCTCTGCTGCTCTGTCAAAAGATAAAGGTGTCACAAACTTCTGTTCATGAGCTTAGACTTTATAGAGTCACGATAAACAATCAATCATTCCTGCAGGTTTCTGTCACATACATTCAAAAATATAATGATGCCTAAAAGTTGAACTCTATGTAATTTTATTATATGTTACATTTCCATGTAATTTTATCACAAATAAAATATAGTAAGAGGTGACATTTAAGGTAAGGTTTTTCAGCCAGGTAAGGGTTATGTCAATAAATAAAGGATTACATGCAATGAATGCAATTCTACACATAAACCTTATGTTTTTATTAAAATTCTGATTCCACAAACCAGCAACCTTCTGCTTCCCAGGCTACTAATACTAAAAGCACTAAACCACCAGAGGACTACTCATATTTTCAAAACATGATATATAAATATAATTTAAATAAATTTGGTTGATTATTTTTGGACACTGGAAACATACATTATAAACATACTTCAAAATTTTACAGTTAGTACTCTATTGCTTTTGCAAAAGCAATAAAGCTTTTGAGAAGCAGAAGGTTGTCAGTTCAAGCCCAGTTCACTCCAAGGCAATCAATGAACTATATCTCATCTTATTTTACCATAAACTAATAAAATAGTTAACGTTACTATGATATTTCTCATTACCTGTATATTAGGTATTTCAACAAAAAACACAAGTTTTGTGTGTAAAATTGCATTAACGTAATGTAATCTAATGACAGAAACTACTGACCAACCTGTTTAATAGATTTCAAGTGAAGGTTATTTTATTTTATTTTATTTTATTTATTTTTACACATAGTATATGTTTGAGCATATTTGAGTTATGTTTATTTCAAAATACTTAACCATTTGAAATACAATTTTTTATGTGTATAATACTTTAAAACTATAAATATGTTTTATTAGGGGCAAGAATCATTCTTTTGAGTGTATGAGTCTCTTTTCATTCTAGATTCAAGTAACGAGCTGAAAAACATGAACCAGGGAAAAACACTGACCTTAGAGTTTCCAGTCGACAGTGAGGAGTCACCAGTCCAGCACACAGAACCTCCACTGAGTCCTCCAGGTTGTTGTTACTCAGGTCCAGATGTGTCAGATGTGACTGGTTGGACTTTAGAGCTGAGGCCACAACTTCACAGTGAATCTTTGTGAGTTCACAGCCAGAAAGTCTGTGATAACAGAAAATATAAGGTCTATAAATGTGAAGTGACTTCATGAATGTTGATGCTGAAGCAGCTGTAGCTCAGTTGGTCTCATCCATCACAAAGTGTGTGGTGTGAACCTTATGTCAACATGATCGATGTGATGAAGAACAGATAGTTTGGACAGAAGCGTCTGTCACATCACTGCAATATCAATATGTCCAGTTGTGGTGACAGGAAGCTGTGATGTGTTTAATGTGATGGAGGCTGTAGATGCTCCCATATCAACTGGATGTGTTGCGCCGCCCCTGTTTCTTCTTAATGCCTCCTATTGAACCAATGCTAGAACCAGTAGATCTGAAGCTTCTATTGGTTCTAAAGCAGAGTTCAGATGTGACAGGTCAAAGGCCAGCATGTCCCCTGAACCTAGTAACAGAAGCTTCTCCTTTAGAGGAAAACACCAGACTGAAACCTTTCAAGTCAGAGCAAACACATGATGGTGGAGACAGTTTCATTCAGACACTCAGAGTCCAAGAATTTGTCTCTTCATTCACTTTGTAGTTTTCTCCCAGAGAACCTGACCTGGGAGGTTTCAGTCTGCTGCTTTTTTCTGGGGAGGACTGACCTTTGACCTCACACTTGTTTCCATGGCGTCTGATGAGAAGTTGCTTTTTATCTGGTTGGTTTGTTCCAGCAGAGACTCAGCTGTAAACACACAGACTGTAGCTGCTAAAGCAGTAACTCAGCACATGTGTTCTGTTCTGATCACATCAGGCTGAGCAGGTAGAAAAGAGACAAATGAGCTGAAAAACATCCCAACAACAAGCAGAACCATTTCAGTGTGGAGCTCTGTTGGTTCCACCAGATCCCAAAGATTAGAACCAACGTGTGTCTGGACAGAACCAGAAGAACCAAAGACAGATCATAAAAACATGTTGCAGATGCTTCATCCACTAAAAAAAACCTGACCGTCAGCTGTGATCAAACATCAACTGTCAAAAGCTTTTAGCAGAAACTCTTCAGCGCTAAAAGGTCTTTGTTGGATTTGACTTAAAGCTCCATCAAGCAAAGAAAGACAGAAGATCCTGATGTTCACTAAATGAACAGCTGCTTTGATCTGATCTTTAACAAAGACGTTTTCTAGGGACCAGTAGTTAGTAGTATGTTTTGACTTTGTGAACTTTTAGATTCTGTGTGTGAAGTTTTTCTCTTTAATACTGAGGCTTCCGCTTCATTTTGCTGTATAATATTAATGATCACATTATCACATGTTGGACTTACTGAGCCTTTCTGCAGTTCCTCAGAGCTGGGATCAGTCTCAATCTTCCCTCCCATGATGTGTTGTATTTCATCAGGTCCAACTCATCCAGAACCTCCTCTGACATCTGCAGCATGTAGGCCAGAGCTGAGCACTGGATGTCAGAGAGTTCGTTCTCTGATCTGTTTTCTGACTTCAGGAACTCTTGGATCTGCTGATGGACTGAGTGGTCGTTCATCTCCATCAGACAGTGGAAGATGTTGATGCTTCTCTCTGGAAAGATTCTATCACCGTTCATTTCCTTCAGCTTATTGATGATTGTCTGGATGGTTTCTGGGCTGATCTCTGTGTGACCCAGCAAGCCTCCTAAGATTCTCTGGTTGGACTCCAGACAGAGGCCATGAAGGAAGCGAACAAACAGATCCAGGTGACCAGTTTGACTGTGGAGGGATTTAGAGGTGGTTCTACGCAGGACAACATCCAAAGATGAATAATCATCATCATACCAGTCTTTCCTCAAAAACTCCTTCAGTTCCTCCATCTTCCCTTCTGTGTAACAGTGCATCATGTGAACAGCAGCCAGAAACTCCTGAACGCTCAGATGAACAAAACAGTAGACTGTTTTCTGGAAGATCACACTCTCTCTCCTGAAGATCTCAGTACAGACTCCTGAGTGAACCAAGGCCTCTGTGACGTCTAGACCACACTGCTCCAGGTCTTCTTGGTAGAACATGGTGTTTCCTTCCTCCAGATGTTTGAACGCCAGTCTTCCCAGCTTCAGGAGAACTTCCCTGTCAGCCTCCGTCAGCTCCTGTGGACTGGTCTCATGTCCCTCATGGTACTTGTTCCTCTTCCTCTTGGTCTGGACCAGCAGGAAGTGTGAGTACAGGTCTGTCAGGGTCTTTGGCAGCTCTTTCTTCTGCTCTGTAGTAAACATGTGCTCCAGAACCGTAGCAGTGATCCAGCAGAACACTGGGATCTGACACATGATGTGGAGGCTCCTGGACGTCTTGACGTGTGAGATGATTCTGCTGGACAGCTCCTCGTGGCTGAATCTCCTCCTGAAGAACTCGTCCTTCTGGGCGTCGGTGAAGCCTCGTACTTCTGTGACCCTGTCCACACACGTAGGAGGGATCTGATGGGCCGCTGCGGGTCGGGACGTGATCCAGACCAGAGCGGAGGGAAGCAGGTTCCCTTGGATTAGGTTGGTCAGCAGCACGTTGACCGATGACTTGTGTGTGACGTCAGACACAACCTTCCTGTGGCTGAAGTCCAGTGAGAGTCTGCTTTCATCCAGGCCGTCAAAGATGAACAGAAGCTTCAGGACAGTGAGCTGCTCTGCTGGGACCTTCTGGAGCGTTGGATGGAAAACATGGAGCAGCGTGAGAAGACTGTGCTGCTGATCTTTGATCAGGTTCAGCTCCCTGAACGACAGCAGAACCAGAATACTGAGGTCTGGGTTTTCCCGGCCCCCGGCCCAGTCCAGAGTGAACTTCTGTACCGAGAAGGTTTTTCCAACGCCAGCGACGCCGTTGGTCAGAACCAGTCTGATGGGTCTGTGTGGGTCAGAGGAGGCTTTAAAGATGTTGTGGACCTTGATGGGAGTCTCATGGAGGGTCTTCTTCTTGGAAGCTGTCTCCAGCTGCCTCACCTCATGTTGGGTGTTCACCTCTTCACTCTGTCCCTCTGTGATGTAGAGCTCAGTGTAGATGCTGGTGAGGAGGACTCCACTTCCTGTTTTACCTCCTTCAGTCACACGTTCACATCTGCTCCTCAGACTGAGCTTATGTTCATCTAAAGCCTCCTGCAGCACAGCATCTACTGAAAGAAGAAGAAACAAGTAGAGACTGAACTAAAAACCCCACTTCTTATGTTTATGACCCACAAACAATTCAGTGATTTAGAAAATGTGGGAATTTGACATCATAAAACACATGTTAAGTCTTACTTTGGACAGTGCTGGTCTGACAGCTCGTCAGAGGTCCAGATCTGGTTCTGGGTCGTTTTCCACAATGTGGACAGGAGGAGTCACCTGATGGTACACACTGGTCCCAGTATGAGGTGAAGCACTGTCTGCAGAGCCAGTGTCCACAGCTTCTAGAGACTGGATCCTTCAGAACCTCCTGAAACACAGCACAGCAGGACGGCTGCTCCTCCACCGGAACACAGCTCCTCCTGGTTCAGAACCAAACTGATGAGTCCAACACTGTAGAAGCTCAGATGGTCCAGAGACCAGGAAACGTGACCTACTGCTCCGTCTGAACTGAACTAAAAGTATAGTCTGGTTCCTCTGGCTTCAACTCTCCTGCTGCACAAACACTAATCTGCTGCTTTTCTTTCTCACAGTTACTGATCTGCTGGGATTTATACACACTCATCACTTCCCGCAGTTACTTCACAATAAAAGCCTCCACTACAGACAGCAGCCTCTGTCCTCTCCTGTTCTAATACTGAGCTTGGCTGAGTCAGGTCTGAACTGACGTTAGAACGATTCTAAAGACTGTGGCAGAGCAGCATCTGACACATGGAACAGTGCTGTCACAGGTTCTGGTCCAGACGGTTCCTTCCTTAGGTTTCATTTCTCTACTGTCGACTGTCAAATGAAAGAAAAATGCAGAACAAACACTGTGGAAAAGAGAAGTGGCCTGTCTCTTTTTGTCCACAGATAATGTGTTAATAGTGATGTGAAGATTCTGTTGATGTGTAAATTCTAACATGGAGGTTATGAGGTTTTACCACCATCAGTAGTTGGAGGATAGAAAACCCAGACTAAGATCCATGTCAGTCCGAAACAGTCTCTGCATCATGAGTAGAAATCTATAAACACAATATTTTGTCTTCATCTTCCATCAGGTCAGTTTAGTAGAAACTGCCTCTTACTTTTTGTTGACTCCAGGTTCATTACTGAAGTCAATAGACTTATGTTTTGACCAGTCACTCTTCACAGACAGACAGCTGGGTCCTGGAGGTTCTGCTTCTTCTCTCTGGATTTGCTCTCTGCAAACACACATTTTCATTCATATCACATCAGTCACTGATTAATTCTCTGAACATAGTAATTTCTATGGCTCTGAACACAAACTACTACTGCTGCAGATCATCAGGATGTTTCACACTTTGAATCAGTTTTCAGATCAGATTCCAGCTGTTCTCTGTGGTCTATAGCTGTCTGAGACCCAACAAATCATTTCTCTGTGTGTCATCAATCCTTACATTGTTCATCCTAATGATGACGTCTGCACACTTGAAGTTCATTCAGAAGAACATAAACATCCTGGATGATCACGGTCGGGTCAGTTTATAATGTCAGAGAATAAACTAACAATGATTTATATCAGTGAGTTCGGAACAGTTCTTACTTTGTGTCTGAGACTCCAGGTTCAGGACTGAATGATGAAGGCTCACATCTAGACCACTCATTCTTTATAGACACACATCTGGATCCTGGAGACTCTGCTCCATCCACTTCCTCCACAAAAACACTCATCATCTGAAAAAAAAACACACATCCAGAGCTAAACACCTGCTGTGACTTGTATTAGAGTGAATCTGAGTCGCGGCATCTCAAACACCTCAAACAGTGCGTGCAAACCCCGCCCACATGTAACCTGGAAACCTTCGTTTATAGTGTGAAATAACTTCAGCTACTTAGTAAAGTTAGCTAACTAATTCTCCACCGGTGCCACAGAAATTTTCCATTCAAACCTACTTAACTGCTTATTAATGGTGTTTAAGAAGGAACAGCAGTTTGAAGCGGCCACGCTGGCTTCGACTTCAGGTTTCTTTTCTGAAGTCAGATGTGGGCGGAGCTGTGCGCACTGTTTGAGGTGTTTGAGGGGTGGAGTCTACTTGCACATTCATGAATATTCAGTCTTACACTCGGCGAACATTTAACATTTACATTGAACATTTAAAATTTAAATTTATAATTTACACCTAAATGTAACATTTACATTCAACATTTATATTTAACATTTACATTTCTATTTAACCTTTACATTTATATTTAACATTTACATTTAGACTTTTGCAGATGTAACTAAACGTGAGAAAACATGTGCCATTTCGTTAAATGTGGGAAAACTAGTCAGAATAGAATAGAATAGAATAGAATAGAATAGAATAGAATAGAATAGAATGCCTTTATTAGTCCCACAGCGGGGAAATTCCCATCAGCAGCCAGGTTACCCGGCGCTAGGTGCCCCTTTTACATTTGGCACCACATAGTTGGTGGTCACCAGTTACTGTCTTTACTGGAAAACTCAGAACACAGACAGGAAAACAGAAAACTACCACATTTCTGGACCTTATTCAGTCTGAGTGGTCAGTACCACCGACTATGAACTCAGAACCAGAACCAGGACTAATAACAACCAGAGCCAGACCCTGAACACCATCAACTCCTCACATATGGTTCTTATCTGTGTTCATTGACAAAAGTAGATCATGTCCTCTTCCTCTACATTAACAAACAGACTCAGTAACATTGACATTGTTAAAAACTCACCTTCTCAACCTTTCCTAATTCTTCTTGGTGTTTAATTGTTTTGCCCTAATTCTGTTCGCTCTAAATGAGGAAGTTAAAGTTAGTCCCGCTTTCAGTTTCACTGGCCCCTCCCCCGCTTTACCGCGCCATGACGTCACGAGTCTTTTATTAAACTAGAGGTTGATGTGTGGACCTTTAACGATGTTCAGCACTTGAACTAAGCAATATTTTATTGTAAACATGTGTCAGTGTCTCTTTCAACTCCCCAGTTATATAATAAAGGCAAAACTCCCTCGTAGCTGCACGTCACACAAACTTTCCTCTGCTGCTATAAACCTATGCCTCAATGACTGACATTGTCCGCCAGAGGGCGGCATTTATATCAAAACACCATCAAGTTTCCCTGAAGTCCGAGAGTCAGTAAGACAAAGCAAGGAGGATGACTAATGTACACATCTCCACACACACATGGCTACAGGGTTGCGATGGTGCATGCAGTCTGATCGGGCTACACAGACGTTCCACTGTAGTCGGACAGAGGGGTTAAAAGACAGAAACAACTTTAGGATCGGAGGCTCTTTGCATCACCCCTTCGTGGTGTACTGTATGCACTGATCTCCCCAGCTGGTTTTTGGTTTGTTGATGTGCATGATCAACATCCATGTTTTTGATTTGCTTTCCCCATCATTTTTATTTTCCTTTATTTTTATAATGAATCACACAAAAGACCACTCTCTCATCTGTCTCTTTATGGGAAATTTCCACCTCAATTTCTGGAGAGAAGTGCTGATGCTGGTGGTGTTATGGATCTTCCATTTACTGTCAGAGAGCAGTAGCAGGGTTTGGATTCCTATTAGGAAACCAGGGAAGGATCTATCATGTCCTGTAAACTAGAGGCCAACAGCTCTGACATCACATTTAAGTTAGATAAAGGACAGAATGATCACTGACAGACTGACATGTTACCTAAAAACAACCTTTTCAGAGGAATGCAAATGAATGAATGAAATGCCACCAGAGATCCATCCTACTGGTGGCCATCAGCCTGTACAACTCCTTCTCTCTCTGTAAGGGTTAATGCAATAACATGTATAATAAATCTTTTGCTAGTAATTAGATGTATTAGACAATAGTAATTAAACTTGATGTGAGTGTGTGTAGATGTGTTACCATTCTTTTTTAAATCTCCCGTCCTTCATGTGTGTTGTAATGGAAGATTTTGCCTTTGTGCTATATCTTATCCAACACAGTCGTCATGTGCTGGTTTCGGCAATACTGAACATTCTTACACAAACAACTTATCTCTTGCGCCCTGTCGTACATCAAGTCTAAACATCTGAGGTTCCATTTGACTGACTAGTAATTTATGATATATGTTAGTCTTTTACACTCTGGCTCCATCCTATCTGACTCCCCACCAGACCCAAGGCTGTTAAAGCGAATGCATCTTGTCTTGGAAGCTCGGTGTTCCTTCCTTTGGATAACAAGACATGATGATGCAGAAGTGAGAAAGCAAACATTCTCACTCACAGCGAGATAATGACTCAACCTCAGTCAATTACTCCACTATCTAGCCAGTTCCGGTTTTATTTGGTAACTACTTCCTGTTTAGCTCCCATATCCAGTCTGACCAGCTTTACTTCCGGCCCTTGTTAACCCCATCTGCTTGATCTTCAAAACGCCTACCACCTGGTCCGCATTCGTAAGGGCAACGAATGGAAGACAGCTTTCAACACCCCTACCGGTCATTACGAATATCTTGTCATGCCTTTCGGCTTCACCAATGCTCCAGCAACTTTCCAAGCCATGGTAAACGACATCCTGAGTCCCATGATAAATAGGTTTGTGTTTGTGTACCTGGACGACATCTTGTTTTTTTCCCAAGACGAAGAAGAGCATAAGAGTCATGTCCGTCAGGTGCTGAAGAAACTCCTAGAACATAACCTGTATGTTAAAGCTGATAGTGGAGACGTGAAATGTGAGTTTCACGTCTCCACTATCTCCTTCCTGGGTTTCATCATGTCCCCCAAAGAAATCCAGATGGATCCAGCCAAGACCGAGGCCGTAGCAAATTGGCCACAACCGCAGTGATGTGCAATGTTTCCTTGGTTTTGCAAACTTCTACCGTCGTTTTATCCATCGGTTCAGCATGATCGCATCACCTCTTCACGCTTTGACTTCATCCCGAGTTACCTTTCAGTGGACGCCAGAGGCCGAGGCCGCCTTCCAGCAGCTCAAGGCAGCCTTCACCACAGCACCCATCCTTTGGATGCCGGACCCTCGTAGGCAGTTTGTGGTGGAAGTGGATGCCTCGGACTATGGAGTCGGAGCAGTCCTGTCCCAGCGAACCACAGAAGGTGGTCGATTACATCCTTGTGCTTTCTTGTCCAGGAAACTGTCCCCTTCCGAGCGAAATTACGACATCGGAGATAAGGAACTTCTGGCGGTCAAGGTGGCCCTGCAGGAGTGGAGTCACTGGCTGGAGGTGGCAGAACAACCTTTCCACGTATTTACCAACCACAAGAACTTGGAATACCTTAACACCGCCAAACGCCTGAACTCCCGCCAAGCCCGGTGGTCGCTATTCTTCGCCCGATTTAACTTTCACCTGTCATATCGCCCCGGATTGAAAAATGCCAAACCCGAAGCCTTGTCCCGTATTCATGAAGCCGAATCCAAAGCACAAGAGCCCACCACCATCCTTCCCGCGTCATGCCTTGTAGGGGCAGTTACTTGGTCCATACAGGGCAGACTCCAAGAAGCCACGAGGGGTCTGCCAGTTCTACCAGCCTGTCCACCTAATTGGCTGTTCGTCCCTCCGGAGCTTCGGGGGGAGGTAGTCCACTGGGCCCACACATCCTCGTTCAGTTGCCATCCTGGGGTCCAGCGGACTGCCTTCGTCATCGGCCGCCGCTTCTGGTGCCCGTCGGTAATTAAAGATGTCCGAGAATATGTAACCGCCTGCCCTGTCTGTTCAACCCACAAACCCTCTCACAGGCCACCTCCTGGGTTCTTTCAGCCGCTTCCCATCCCGCATCGTCCTTGGTCTCACATCGCCCTGGATTTCGTGACCGGACTTCCCCCATCCAGAGGCAACACCGTCGTACTCACAGTAATTGACAGATTTTTCTCACCCACTTTGTACCCCTTCCGAAACTGCCCACAGCCAAGCAAACCGCCCAAGCAGTTCTGGAGCACATCTTTCGGCTGCATGGGTTCCCAAAAGACGTCATCAAAAACCATCTTTTACTCAAGTATCGCTGTGCATTTGGGTCCTTCCACCATTGTGCCATTGTGACAAATAAGGTGGCACAAACAATTCCACTGCTGCAGAGAGACATTCCACCAGAGCCAGAGAAAGGGGTTAAAAGGCAGAGACAACTTGAGGATCGTGGGCTCTTTGCATCACACCTTCGTGGTGTGCGCACTGATCTCCCCAGCTGGTTTTTGGTTTGTTGATGTGCACGATCAACATCCATGCTTTTTATTTGCTTTCCCCATTATTTTTATTTTCTTTATTATTTCAATAAATCGCACAAAAGAACAACTCTCTCATCTGCTTCTTTATGGAAAATTTCCACCACAGTGTACCTCCATCTGTGACAATAATCAAAGTTTGCATATAATTTCCCTCTGGGATTAGTAAAGTTTTTTGAATCTTGAATCTTGAAAATAGTAATATTCTTGTTTAATAAGGTGTAATCCTTCTCGAGCAAGAAGAACTCTGTCCCAAGTCAAAATGAAACACAAAAACATCCTACAAAAAGGTAAGATTTGATTACACAATTACATGATCCATGTATTAAACATGTTTAACATATTCTTTCTCTTTTTTTTTTTTTTGTTTTTTTTTTTGTTCTGTCCAGCAGTTTAGCAAGCAGCATATATTACGCTGAATGCCATATTGTGATAGACAGCTTTGCTTTAACAAGAAGAGTATATATAATATACTGTATATACTCTTCCTGATTTATGGTTTATTTAATGCTTTATTTACCTAATCCAAAATGTGTGTGATGTTGCTGTGTTGGTGGACAGGTTAGGTTTCTGCTTTAGGGAGTGTATGCGGGAGGGGGGGGGGGGGGTTAAGGGGTGCAACCAGCTGCTGAAACCAAGCAAATCTGTTAAGTAAACAATCGGAGCAAAAAAAAAAAGAAGCAGGGATGTACCTTAGGCTAACACATTCATAACTGAACAACTTTTGTACTGTGGTTTACCTTGGAGATTAATACTAATACCAATAATAGTGCTAAGGTATGTGCACATACTCATACAAACATATACATATAATATACATACATATGTGCATTATTATACATATCCCATACTACAAATTCCTTATTCACACATTATTGATATTGGTAGTGATAAGTACCAATAATACTTACAGTTGGATTTGGAAAGTGTCCCACTACAAGGTTAGTAAGGCTGTAGCTTAATATTATTCACCCAAAGGATGAGGCAGACGTTGGTGCATGAACAATGCCACTTGTGGAAGCCAGGGTGATGTGAGGGGCTCGGCCACTACGCCCATCCAGCAAGCAGAGGAAGGAATCCCAGCAGCCAGGGAGCCCACACACCTTCAGTTCCAGGAGGGCAGGTGTTGCGACCCAAGCCGCCCACACAGCAGCCACAGAGACAGCACCCGAGGTCAGAGTGGGCCACCGGGGGTCAACGCTGTCCGCCCCATGAGAACCAGGGGCAAACACTCCCCCCGGCAGGAAGGTCGGCCTGAAAGAGTAGAGCCCGAGGACCCACGATCCGTAGGGAGCCCGCCAGAAGATGCCCCCGCGCCCAGAGTGGGGCCTGCCCCCAGTCTACCACCCCCATACGAGCGGAGCGGGGCCTACCCCATCGGCCTGACCTCATCCCCTGGCGCCACAGCGGCCTGCAGAACAAGGCCAGCAATTGGTGGGGGTCGGCAGAAAAAAGACCACCCAGGCAGACGATTATCGTACCCCGGGCGGAAAACCGGACCCCCCACACTTCAACCGCACCACACGCATACCAACTCACACAAACACAGAAGCATACACCCACCCACATGTGCAACACACATCATCACATCAACACACACACCATAGACTCTCTCACAACAAACTAGTCAATCATACGTGAACCAATGCACTCTCAGATACATTCTCGCACCCACACCATTCGCTTGATCACATTCGTGGGGAGGGTAGGTCTCCGGCCTGCCGTCCATGTGGCCCCAGGCAGGGACCGCAGCTCCTCCCGAGCCTCGCCCAACCCCTCCAACCCGGGGGAGGCAGAGGGCATCAGAAAAAGGTACCCCAGAACCCTGCAACCCAGCTTGGACGTGAGTGTGTGGAACTAAAGTGCACTGAAGGTGGGTGACACCTCCAGGAGCACAACCGCTGGCTGACGGTGTGTCCCCCGGACAGTGCGCCGCCTCGCCCTAAATGTCTTTTTGCAGTTAAAACTGGGTGGTGATCTCTCCACCAGGGCCAGTGGGCGAGGCCACAACTGGCCTCAGCCCCAGGCCCCAGTGGAACATATTCTTTCTCTAATGTAGCTAATAGAAAGCGTCGGTCGCGTTGCAGCTGCTGGGCCGGGTTCAGATACTCCAAGGGTGTCCCGGAACGGCAGAGAGAGGACTCAAATGCTCAGTGCAGACGCAGCAGACAGAGGGAGTAAGTAAAAGGGCTTTAATGCGGGAATCGTAGTCTCAAAACAGTCCGGGTCATACACTTGAAAACATGAAGGCATAGGCACAGAAGGAGCAGGCTAGGTCACTTACAGAAGACAGGCACGGGTCGGTAACAGAATTCACAAAAATATAGAAAAAGAAAAACAAACTTGTGGCGAAAAGGCCAAAATATTGCAGTATATTCATAGGAAAAGACTCAGCCGGAATATTCTTTTAATCTCACAAGTTCAATGTCAATAAAAAAAGAGAGATAATTCCAGGTAGACTGTCAATGGTTGACTGTTTCTGTTCAAAACATCCAGCTATTTAAAAAGGTTTTAATACAATAACAGAAGATATTGATATAAGCAGTTGTAACAAATTGAAATTGAGTAGAGAAGGCAAGCTGTTAAAGGAAATATGTCAAGAAGCTAACCTGAGAGATGCATGTATTAATCCCTATAGCCCCTAATTCCCTAAATATGACGTAAAGACGAAGACTAGAATTGACAGGATATATGTCTCATCAGACCTCATAGTTAAAAACTACAAAACTATACTGAACAACCTATCTGATCATCTTCTGGTTTCAACAACTGTGTTCTTTGATCAATGTATCAAAAAGCTCTTGAAAAAAACTGAAACAGGAAATACATAAATTGATCCAAACAAAATCTGATATAAAACTTAAAATAAAGAAAGCAAGACTTCTTCAAATGCCTGGAATGAAATAAACAGAAAAATACACATTAAAATAAAATTTGTACTCTTTATTTTAATGTAAATTCTGAGTATGTTTAATACTCTTTGATGATTATATAAAAAGCATGTTTTCAAATTTGAAAACACAGCTAGAGAATACAACAATGAACTTCTATTTAAAATCTGCAAACAAGCAAACGTGGACAACAGGGCAAATTTTAAAATATATTTAGCTTGTGTAGGACAGAAAACACTGGAAAGTTGTGGAATTTTTTGATCAGATTAGAAACAAGAATACTGTTAAAATACGGGAGGAAAGACAGAAAAGAGAAGCAAATCTGTGCCACAGCCTATACAAGTATAGAAACTGATGATCATAATACGAAATTATTAGTAAACACCCTCCCATCTGTTTACCTGTCTAGCTGGGGAAATTACCACTCATGGAGTAACTGAATCAAAAGTCGTGGTCCTGATGGTTTACCGACAGAATTTTATCAACTCCACATTTCGGGAGGTCCTAACCTTCCTATGACAGTTATTAACGAGGGACTGAATCAAGGTCCTATGGGCTCGAGGTTTAATGACGAGATCACGTGTCTTGATATTTAAAAAAGGGGAAGAGTGTGATGTGGACAATTATAGGCAGTTGACCAAACAGAATAAGTTATCCAAAATCATACTGAATAACATTTAAGATAATTATAAAGAACAAACGTATGTTCAATATAAGCATATTAAGAGAAACAATCCATAAACCAGAAGACCTTTTACATCTTTTGCTTAGATCAAAGAAAAGTCTAGAGACTATTTATGGGCCACAGGGGAGGCGTGTAACTAATGATTCAATGCTTAGAGAATCCCACGTTAATACAGAAATAAAAATTAAGCACAAGCACCTGAGCAACAGGTCTGTTGTTCTTCAGTTCAGTGTGTGGCTCTTAAAAGAGCCTTTGTGTTTTCTGGTGCTCGTAGCAGCGTCTACTTGGAGCTGGTGTACTTGGTCACCGCCTTGGTGCCCTCGGACACGGCGTGCTTGGCCAGCTCCCCGGGCAGCAGCAGCCTGACGGCGGTCTGGATCTCCCTGGAGGTGATGGTGGAGCGCTTGTTGTAGTGCGCCAGGCGGGAGGCTTCGCCGGCGATGCGCTCGAAGATGTCGCTGACGAACGAGTTCATGATGCTCATGGCCTTGGAGGAGATGCCGGTGTCGGGGTGGACCTGCTTCAGCACCTTGTACACGTAGATGGCGTAGCTCTCCTTGCGGGTCTTCCTCTTCTTCTTGCCGCCTTTAGCGGCGGTCTTGGTCACGGCTTTCTTGGAGCCCTTTTTGGGCGCAGCCTTGGCGGGTTCAGGCATCGTTGACGCAGTTAGGTAATGAATCGATGTGCTGCGTAAAACTAGAGCGGCTCTTCTTATACAGACTGTATGCAAACTCGGCTGTGTGGTCCCCGTGCCGTGATTGGCTGAGCTCATTTGTGGGCGAGTGCAGTTTCATGGAAACAACAGATAGCGCTGAATAAACCATATTGTACAGCTGCTAGGAACGCCGTTATTTGTAGAAAACCTGCAGTTCCACTTGAATAATTTATAAATGCAAAACGACCTAGATATAAAACACAATAGCAAATCTAGCACGTCTTCCTTTTTTCTTTTAACTCAGAAACAACCTAGAAAGAGGAGGATGGTGATTAGTATGATTTATTGCTGACATAACCGGATTAAGATAAGATAACATAGACCTTTATTAGTCCCACAATGGGAAAATTTCCATGTTGCAGCAGCAGTACAAACCAAGAGCGGAATCAAAATTACATACAATTTCAGTAAAATTAAAAATGTATCCTATACTGTATATACCCACATGCAGACTGAGGTGATGGGTAATTCCACCATGGATTGACCAGATATTGCACAAGGTAAAAGTTTGCCCAAACATTTGTATGGTGACCACAGTATAAGGTGACAATTGTAGCAACAATTACAATAATGAACAGTGATTAACTAGGAGCAGTTTAGGTTGTAAGTCTTACAGCTGCAGGTAGAATCAACCTACGATGACGCTCCTTCAGACACTTAGGATGTATCAGTCTGTCACTGAAGGAGCTGCATAGTAATGACACCGTTTCATACAGTGGGTGGGCATCGTTCTCCATCATGGATGATAGCTTACATGTAGTTACCATCCTCCTTTCTCCCACCCCCTGCACTGAATCAAGAGGCAGCCCCAGAACGGCCTTCCTGACCAGCTTCTCCAGTCGCCTCCTGTCTGCTGCTGAGATGCTGCTGCACCAGCAGACCACTCCATAAACGATGGCTGATGCCACCACAGAGATATTAAAGGGTTATATTATAAAAGAGTTATACTGATATATTGTTATAATTACACAAAACCTGATCTTAAGGCTGTATAATAATATTATCTTATATCTAATTATATGTAACAGCTGATAGTAACAGAAGTGGAGCCCCTTTTTATTTTTATTTTTTTTCTGCATTTGGGATAAACGTGGGCTGCACCCCCTCTCTGTCATGACTCTGGTAGAAGAGGTGGGTGCTTCATGTACCACAAGATGTGTTAACACTAGCTGTTGTACTAGTTGTACAAAGCAAGCGAACTTCAGTTATGCGTTTATGTCTGGTGCATGTAGGTGCAGGAGAGAGGGCGTGTTTCCACCCTGGTGTGGGTTGTGTTTTATTTGTTTGTCAGAATAAGCTGGACAACGCAGAAAGCCACCGGTCACATATGGATGCATGCATGTATGAGTGCATGTGTGATGTTTTTTTACTTGGTTGTATTGTGGATGAAATTTGTTATAATAGATGTGCTACTTGAATATTGTTAAAAATTGATTTTATGTTAATTGTACCCACCGTAACCAATGTCAGACAGGTTTTATACAGAATATACGTTTTTTGAAAATTTAAGGGGTGCAAACAGCTGCTGAAACCAAGCAAATCTCTTAAGTAAACAATCGGAGCAAAATAAATAAGAAGCAGGGATGTACCTTAGGCTAACATATTCATAACTAAACAACTGTTACTGTACTGTGGTTTACCTTGGAGATTAATACTAATACCAATGATGGTGTTAAGGTGTGTGCACATACTCATACAAACATATATACATGCATTGTTATACATATCCCATACTACTTAATAGAAGTTGACATACAACACCACAATTTCCATATCATACATTATTGATATTGGTAGTGATAAGTATCAGTAATAAGTACACCGTTTTTTATACTGTAGCTCAAACAAGGAAGCAGCTCACAGCAGAGTGAGTGGCTCTTAAAAGAGCCTTTGGTTGTGGTGGTTGTTTCGTGTTTAGCTTCCGAAGCCGTACAGAGTGCGTCCCTGCCTCTTCAGGGCGTAGACCACGTCCATGGCGGTCACCGTCTTCCTCTTGGCGTGTTCGGTGTAGGTCACGGCGTCACGGATCACGTTCTCCAGGAAAACCTTGAGCACGCCGCGAGTCTCCTCGTAGATCAGACCCGAGATACGCTTGACTCCACCTCGGCGAGCCAGACGGCGGATCGCGGGCTTGGTGATGCCCTGGATGTTATCACGGAGAACTTTACGGTGACGCTTGGCGCCTCCCTTACCGAGTCCTTTTCCGCCTTTGCCCCGACCACTCATGGTTGATCACTGACTACGAGCTGGTAGAATGAAGGCGTTGGAGGGGAGTCTGGTTTATATTCACGGTGTGAGGACGTGAGTGGAGACAGGGGCGGGAGGCGTTTCATTCGATACGGTCTGTTAAAGTTTACGTCAACGTCAATGTGCGTCACCCGATGGTCTTTCATTTTCCTATAATATAATAATCAAAAGATTATTTGATCAAAACACTCAATAAAATAAAACTCACAATAAAAAACACAATAATACTGTGATGAACACCTCATGTGAGCCATGTGGGCTCATAGTATAGAAAAATGTACATGCCAATTAATAATCATAACTAACTCATTATTTTATGATTGTTAAATGTTACGTTAACCACTAAAGTTGTCTTGAAGTGTGATTTTTTCCGCAGAGCATGAACACTACTAAAAGATACAATTGTTATTTAGTTTTATAATAATTTATATCTCTTTGAATGCAACAGGACGCAGCTTTTGTCAGAGTTACAGGTGAACATTTTTCGTATTTCATTGTGTTTGACATTTTTTTAAATCATTAAGTGTTTAACACAATGCCAAATGCTCTAAAATGACTCAGATGTACTTTGTAGGAAATGGGGATACAAGAAATTTACTGTGTGTCGTCATCGTTATGTTCATAATGTATGAGACACTCACCAGATCTAAAACTCTTTCAGTGGATCATCGCTACTTTATAGTCAAACTTTAGAAAAGAAGATGTACAACTGTACTAATACAAACAATAACAGACAGTGAGCTGATTATAATGCAAATATTAAATCAAATAGTTCAAAGTGGTTGAGACATTAAAAGTATAGCTGAATATATCTATAAAAGAAAAATGACAAAGCTGAAAATCTTTCTGTGGATGGGTAAAAATGGTTTTAAATTCTAATAGCATTAACATCTAGAGTAAATAAAAAAAGCTGAAAATTTTAACAGTATAATGCAGTGGCTGAAAATACAAAATAAAAGCAGAAATATTGCTAATAATAAGATTTTAATGGTTGCTTTCATACTGAAAGGATCTGAAGTGTGTGTTGGTAATTAACAACCTATTAACAAAGGTAGAAATAGTGATATTTAAACTAAAGATCTATTTATTTTGAAATGATTTAGAGGAAGTGTGTGTGCTAAATTACTAAAAAAATCAGTGCAATGAACTCATCAGCAGCATAGAGCTGCTGTGCACACTGAGCAGTAGGTGTTGGACCTGTCCGTCAAACTGTTTTGAGCTGCACAGTTAGTCAATTGGCATAGCTTAGCTCTCGCTAAATATTTATTTTATTAAGCAAAGACAGAGTCATAGAAGGTCTTTAGGAGTGGTCCCTGGACTCCAAAAGACCTCAGTCTCCTTAACAGATATAGTCTGTTCTGTCCTTTTTTATACAGTGCGCCTGTATTGTGTGACCAGTCCAGTTTATTGTTGAGGTGAACACCCACGTACTGTACTTGTAAGAGTCCACTCTCTCAATGTCCCTTCCCCGGATGTTCACCGGTGTTAGTGCAGAGTGTGTGCGCCTGCGAAAGTCTACCACCAGCTCCTTGGTTTTCCCTGCATTAATCTGGAGGTAGTTCCGCTGGCACCAGTCCACAAAGTTCTGAATCAGTTCTCTGTACTCTCTGCCATTGTCATCTGTAATCAAGCCGACAATGGCAGAGTCATCTGAGAACTTCTGCGGGTGACAGGATTCTGAGCTGGACATGAAGTCTGCGGTGTAGACAGTGAACAGAAACGGAGCCAGAACTGTTCCCTGTGGGGCTCCTGTGTTGCAGACGAGCATGTCAGACTCAGAGTGGCGAGCCCTCACATACTGCAGTCGGTTCGAGAGGTAGTCCAGCATCCATGCAGACAGATGTTGGTCCATCCCCATGTGCACCAACTTGTTCCTCAGCAGCAATGGTTGGATAGTGTTGAAAGCACTGGAGAAGTCAAAGAATATGATTCTCACAGAGCTCCCAGCCTGCTCCAGGTGTGACAGAGCGCTGTTCAGGAGGAAGATGACAGCATCCTCAACTCCGATACAGGGCTGGTAGGCGAACTGCTGCTCTTTGGTACTGGTACCACGCAGGATGTCTTCCACAGCTGTGGCATCTTTTCAATTCAGTTGCTTAAAACAGAGGCAAAACCAAGATATACAGAAAGAAAGAGCGTCTAATTACAATTTAACTGTTTAACATTTAGGTAGCTTTTCACTAAATATGGGTCATAAACACAGGGAACTTATTTCAGTTATGAACACTGATTAAGATTAGTTCAGTTACTGTCAGGGGACGCTCGGATGAGGACCCAAATGCACAGCGTACACAGGTTGACGGTGAACAAAAGGTGGTTTATTCCGGTTAAGCAGAGACGACGTCAGGGACAGGCAAGGTTCATACACGAGAGAAATCTAATACCAGAATCATCGAGCGTCAGATCGTGGTCAGGCAGGCAAGGTCGGTAACAGGCGGGTACAACACCAGGGCAGACAGAACAGACAGGGATAAGGCAGGCTCAGAGTCAACAGTCCAGAAACAAGGTACGTAACACACGGCCGGATAGGATCAAGGAAACTGGGAGCTATGACGGGTACACACAAACAACGATCTGGCGGGGAACTGAGGACACAGGTGGTGGTTAAATACAACGTGACTCGATTACTGATGACGTGCAGGTGTGAATAATGACCGGGTGAAACAAGAACAGCTGTGACGTGACATAAACCGGAAGTGAAGCTAGAACACAAAACAGAGACCGGGAGATTACCAAAATAAAACAGGAACTACTGTACTAAAACGGGACAACAAGAAACAAAACCCCAGATCGTGACAGTTACAAGTATAATTAGGTGTAATTAGGGGTTGAAATCATATCTTCAGTAAAGGTACATATTCAATAATAAGATCTGTGGATGGGAACATGTCTCCAGTCGAGGTAGTGATGGAGGAAATTCAGAAATGCTCACACAAATGGAGCAAGCGGACACATGAATCCACGTCGCCCTGGCCTCAAAGGGGACATTTGATCTGAGGCAGTGTGCAGAGATACAGTGTTTTATAAAAACCTATAAGATAAAAGACAAATCTGTAAAGCGAGGCCTTAAACGGGAAAGAGAAAATGCAGTTTTGCAATTGTTTATAAATTGTGCAAAAATGATGAGCAAAAAGACGGCTCAATGTTGTAATAATCAATTTAATCAGATCTCTATAATTAAGTCTCTTTCAGATCCGTCCCAGATGGATGCAGAAGAAACAAAACCTGGAAGGACAAAGAAACCAGTTCACCCAGTAGCTGATCCTGAAGGGACAGACAGGGCAGTGGAAAGGGATGAGTTATTAGAACTGCTCGACATTTATTTAAAAACAGAGAAAATCTCAATTGGAAATTCCTGCAGTGAAAGTGATCTGCGTGACAGAGCAGTTAGATCACTGTGGGCTGGGTCAGATGAGGAATTAGTGTGTGTGGGTGACGAACGGGTAAATGAGGTTTATAATGGACTTCCTTTGCTGGTCAAAGGGGCAAAGTGTCAAAATAACTGACCATGTGATTCATGCTGTTGAGCTGCGTCAGAAGCAGGCAAAGGAGGCAGTGAAAGAAGCAACACGCCAGCAGCAGCAAAAAGAGGGGGAGAAAAGAGAGACGAGGATGGTCTCTGCTCAACCAGCCAGCGTGCCTCAGACCCCACATACACCACCAGGCATGGCCACACCTCAGGTGATGTACATTCTACCAGGAGGGTGGACAAGACGACCTCCTGTGAGGAGGGTTCCCTGCAGACGAAGGCAGAGGAACAGGAGGCAGCCACAAAGGAGGCGTGAGATGCTACTGCTGTGGGAAGACTGGTCACGTAAGAAGCCATTGCTTTGATAGGCTACGAGGCTCACGAGGAGTGCCTAGACCAAAGGGGTCCGCTGATCAATGTGGAGGCCACTCAACTGGTTACTAGAGAGGACCAGACCCCTGCAGGATTCATGAACTTTGTTGATGGGCACCATCAAAAGCCAAAAAGCCAGAGGCCTCTGAATCTGTGACTTCACCTTGCTGCATACGTTAGTACTTTAAGACTCGGACAAATATCTAAAATTTGGAAACAAAATAAACAAGTCGAGATGGTGAGAATGACTTAGTCCTTAAACCTGCCAAAAGATTCAAAAATTAAAAATATGCCAATTTTACTAGGCAAGGAAAAGACAAAGGTATAGAGAATATTTCAAGATAAAGTTCCCAATTCAATCACTCTGCTGACAAATGCTCCACCTGATGCTCAGTGGTTGATGGTGTTTAAAACAATGTGTTTGTGAAGTATGTGGATGAAGAGACTGTGTTCACCAGACTTTGAGACGGGCCTCATTTCATCTCTCCAACTAACACTAACTGTAGACAGTTGTCTCATGATATTGGTAATGACTCATTCACATTATTGATTTGAAGAGGTAAGAAAGTTTCACTAGACAAGCTTCAACACTGTAGGAAGTGCCTCCTCCTCAGCTAAAAAGGGAATTTGAGGAGAGTGTAAATGTTTCCCTCATACAGTAAACAGCAGTTTGATCCCTACAGTATGTAAGCTAGTATAACGCATCATGCTCTCATGTGTAACAGAAAACATTAAACTTTAAGGTGACTAAAACCAGGTGTGCCTTTTACTGCTACTGTGCCAGTTCTCCAACAGATAGAAAAACCAAACCATTCAGAACCTGCAAGATGTAACTGTTGCAACAACGCTTAGCCTTCTATAGTATACGGATTGTGGCGCTGCGAGCAGCTACAGTTCACTACACTACACTTAGTACTTGCACAATACGTCTACGGTTTAAGTGGGGCTGCAGTTTTAATGATCACCTTGACATGTTTTATGGAATGACGTTCCTTTTAGTTCTTATCATCACTATCATTAACATATTCCAACAGAGCAGAAGACACATTTAGCAAATGTGTGAACCAGGTCCCAGTTCATTTTTTCTTTCCATCCTTTTGCTAAACAGTTAACATAGAGGTCATCAGTCTGCAGGCCTTAAACAAATGTGACAGGGCTGTGGTGTTTTTTACAGCATGGAAGGAGAAGGTCTGGGGAAGAGACTGAGTAGCAACAATGAGGGGTGAAGTAAACAGGGTTGACTGTATGTGGGTTTATATGGACTTTCTTTAATAAGTTACAATACTTCAGTTATCGTCCACAGCTGTTTTGTTATCACTAGAGATTCTGATAGTCACAGGGGAATTATCATTAGATGTAGCAGTAATTGTGGGGTTGTTTGTATTTCTAGGTTTACAGCTTTGCTCTTCCAACAGTTCACTAGGTTGTATTATTGTCCATGTGTCACTTCTGAAAGGTTGTGAGGATGCAGCTTATTTAGTCTGCGTTAATTTTTTCATAAAGGCACTTGATGCATGCATCCGCAACACTTCTTGAATTCAATAAGGTTTTCTACATCGCCGTGATTCTGTGTTTGTAATCGGGTTAGTTTCTGTCGTTGTAGTATATACTGAAGCTTAATCCTTCTTGTTCAACTTTCAACTGACATCCTTAATTTCACTCAGTTTTATTCATGGTTTGGTGATATAGTCCCCGGTAAGGAGGACATTTATCTGTCCATTAAGGGGGAAAGTCCACAGCTTATGGGGGAAATGCAGAGAGTGGATGGGTTCATGTGTGTCCTCATTTACTGGGGTTAAAAAGTTTGCTTGGACTGGGTTTGCAGAGTCTGGTGTTGCCTAATCATGTTTTTCCGAGCTGTTCTTAAGGAAACATTCAAAATGTCACGCCGACCTGGGAAAAGAGCTAGGAGGTCGATGGTGGTAGGATCCGGTAACTAAACAGATAACACGGCCAATTGCCAGGACTTTGTTGAAAAACGTTTTGATTATTGCTTGTGGGGTCCTTAGTAACTGAGGTTA
Source organism: Betta splendens (assembly GCF_900634795.4). Taxonomy (NCBI): domain Eukaryota; kingdom Metazoa; phylum Chordata; class Actinopteri; order Anabantiformes; family Osphronemidae; genus Betta; species Betta splendens. Next base: position 6,171,134 of record NC_040889.2, on the reverse strand, counting down.
AAGAGTTTGTTTTTGAGTAACTGGGGTTAAAGAATTTGTTTTTGAGTTTCAGAAGGTTTGTTCTTGAAAGAACATCTGCAGCTAGTGTCAAGCTGACCCTGGTCCATGGCCAAAGAAGTTCGGGGGAGTTCTAGAGTGTTCTGGGAACACTGGAATAACACAGTCTATTGCCAATCCTAGCCACGTAGACTGGTTTCTCTTGAGTAAACGTCTAGACTTCACGCCTTATTTGGACATGAGGAGAGAGCTGATTAAAACAGGTCCATTTTTTTGAGAGTGCACTTCTACTAATGTTTATAACATAAAACATTAACATAAAATAATAAACATATCACATTGATAAAATTTACAAAATTTTGGTTCCTAATGACCGAGATGCTCTACATGTTTTAGTCTTAATCTTTAGCTTTGCGATAAAAGGCATACAGTAGTAGATGCATGGTGGCTCCATGGTTGCCTAGTGTTAAATGGCTTAGAAGGCTTCAGCTTTGGTTCTCCCTGATTAGGAAATGTTTCTACTGTTTCTACGCCTAATATGTTTTCTGTTAATATGACGTGTGGTTGGCTTAGGGCCTATTGCTCCGTTTTTCTCTTAGGTATAATATAATTTGTATGATCACTTAGATGTGTCTTATCCCAACTTGATGAACTTAGTCGATGGAGGCAAGTGTATGTTTGAGCTGATGCAAAATTTGACTTGGTGTGTAAATTGCTTGCACTACAGAAGTATGTAAGAAGTATGATCTTACAACGGGACTCATAGTGGAGTGAGAGGAAAAGAGATGGTAGCATGGTGTGTGAGGGAGGAAAGGAGTTAAGGGAAATCAAGGAATGAATGAAAAGTAAAGTGTAAATGTGACAATGACAAGAAAGGGATGAAAAAGTACTGTGAACCTTGCATTTGAGTGTGTAGCTTTAAAAAAAAAATGCATAAACGCATAAACTAACATTGCATGAAGCTTCGCTCGACAGAATAGTGTTTTGCTAGACAGAATAGGGGGTAATGCATTAACCAAGTTTCTATATGAAACAGATAATTAACATACGCAGGAGTGCTGTGCTGTTCCATTGCAGGAAAGAAGAGGACCAAGAAGATCAGACTCCGGATCACCGATGGGCCCTGAGTGACACTGCTGACTCATTTAGCAGAACAAGGTCACAGGCTAGCCTTTCTAAATTATAGTTCTCATAGAGCAAGAGTCACTCTCTTAGCTCACGTGCACGATAAAAAACCCTGAGCTCATGACATTGACATGACTGACTGATATATGCTTTACGGACTGACCATGACACGTGTCAATGATATTTTATTGTTGTTGATGTTATATAATGAGGGTTTAACCATTTTCATTCTGCATCTCAGTGTGTTGTTGTACACAGGACGCTCAAATTAACAACTTAAACCATTCTCTTTAGGTGGAGCAGCAGTGGAGAAACTGTGTCAGCATAAACATCTCACTCAAACTGATTTTCCTTTCTAATTGATTTCTCTCCTACCCTTAACCTCCATCCACAGGTTATCAGTATCAGAGGAGGGTGTGTCTTATGACCTGCTACGACCGTGGGTTTTTATATTCTCTGGTCTTTTGATTTCTACAGCGACGACCTGAAACAAAAAGCAAGCTATTCCTCAAGCTGTTCTTTCAGCCTAACTCTAACCCTAGCTCTGTAGGATGGTTTATGCTGCACTATGGTGCAGATCTTTCTGCCTCCCAGCTATCAGCTCTCAGGTCACAGCTGGAGCACCAGTCTGAGGGGGACAGAGGATGGTGCAGCAGAAGTGTGCTGGAGCCCTGAACGGTCCAGAAATGAGGGACTCTGTGTTCAACGTGAAGGCGAGCTGGGCCAACTGGGTCGCTAGCAGAAAGGCAGGCCATCAGATGAGGTTCTGAAGACAACCTAGAGGGTGCACTGCCACAGCTTCCAGTTCAACCGTGACGGACGAAGGAAGAGCCGATGGAGCCGAAAGGGCCGATGGAGAGTCCAATTATTCCAATTCCAGCTACACCAAGAATTCTCACCCACCTAATATTATGGGGCTGCGCTGACCAACACGGCTATAGGGTGTGGGCAGAGCGCCGCCCTTAGCTGCATTGTTGATATACACAGATGATTGAATTTGCACGTGCATGAGCTGAAGATGCAGATGCTGGACGACGTGGGAGCACAGACCTTTATGATTGACTGTGGCAGCGTGTGAGGATCACCTGTAGGAGCTGAAAGAAGAGCTTAGGTGTTCTATTTACTATAGAATCTTTAACTTTGCTTTGTCATCTTAATGTTGAAGTTAAGTTTGTCAGGGACTCGGGCAGGCGGCGGACCCACATGCACAGCACGGAGTCGAGAGTATAATCAACAAAAGGTTTATTATCCAAAGGCACGGTCAGACGGTCCAGGTCATACACAAAATGGCTCGGCAAAAATACAGGCAGGGAACAGGCAAAACTCACGGTAAGTAGATAATCCCAGGTCGGGCAGGATACACGATGCAGACAGGAACAAAACACGAGGAACACGAACATTCAGGGGACTCAGGAAACTAGGGACGCTCAACTCAGGGATTCACAAGAAACACGGGACGCTCAACTAACAATCTGGCAAGTGACTACGGGAACAGGAGGTGACTAAATACACGGGTGAGTGATTACTGATGCAGTGCAGGTGAGGATAACGACCGGGTGAAACAAGAACAGCTGTGACGTGACATAACCCGGAAGTGAAGCTAGAACACAAAACAGAGACCGGGAGACTACCAAAATAAAACAGGAAACGGAACCTGGAACCAAAATAAGACAAGGAATCAACTAGAACAAAAACACAGATCATGACAAGAACAAAAACACAGATCATGACAGTACCCCCCCCCCCTATGGCGCCTTCCACGGCGCCCACGGAAGCCCCCCCCCCCCGAACCAGGGCGGGCGGAGGGTGGTCCCAGGAGGAGGGACCGAATCCCAACCCCTCAAGGCAAACGAGCAGGGTGGGTGGAGGGAGGACCGGAGGAGGGCCAAAACAAGAGTCCACACGAAAAACCCCAAAGTCCATGAACAGGAAAAACAAAAAAAAAGTCCAGGGATTCCGTCACGGAGGGTGACGGCATGGCGAGATCCTGCTCAGCAGCCGCTGAGCCAGGGTAGCACTCTTAGTGCCCTTGGGCTGGACCGATGTCCCCGGGAGCCACCCCGAATGGCAACGTCCTCCAGGCGGACGCTGATCCGATGGGCTGAGGAGTCGAGGCGGGCGTCGCCGCAGGAGGCAGCGCCATCCGGGCAGCAGGAGGCGCCGAGGGCGAGGCCACTCGTCCGGCGGCCGGGGCAAGGACGAGGCAGGGGCCAGCGGCGTCCTCTTTGGACCACCGCGACGAGAGACAGGAACCGATGCAGGTGCGGCCGGAGCCGGGCCGCCAGGAACCGATGCAGGTGCGGCCGGAGCCGGGCCGCCAGGAACCGATGCAGGTGCGGCCGGAGCCGGGACGGGAGCGACCCCCTCCTGGAGGTCGGCAGGGACTACGGCGGGAGCGACCCCCTCCTGGAGGTCGGCAGGGACTACGGCGGGAGCGACCCCCTCCTGGAGGTCGGCAGGAACTACGGCGGGAGCGACCCCCTCCTGGAGGTCGGCAGGAACTACGACGGGAGCGACCCCCTCCTGGAGGTCGGCAGGAACTACGACGGGAGCGACCCCCTCCTGGAGGTCGGCAGGAACTACGACGGGAGCGACCCCCTCCTGGAGGTCGGCAGGAACTACGACGGGAGCGACCCCCTCCTGGAGGTCGGCAGGAACTACGACGGGAGCGACCCCCTCCTGGAGGTCGGCAGGAACTACGACGGGAGCGACCCCCTCCTGGAGGTCGGCAGGAACTACGACGGGAGCGACCCCCTCCTGGAGGTCGGCAGGAACTACGACGGGAGCGACCCCCTCCTGGAGGTCGGCAGGAACTACGACGGGAGCGACCCCCTCCTGGAGGTCGGCAGGAACTGCGACGGGAGCGACCCCCTCCTGGAGGTCGACAGGAACTGCGACGGGCGCGACCCCCTCCTGGGGGTCCGCCGGGACTGCGACGGGCGCGACCCCCTCCTGGGGATCCGCCGGGACTGCGGCTGGCGCGACCTCCTCCTGGAGGCGCGCAGGAACTGCGGCTGGCGCGACCTCCTCCTGGAGGTGCGCAGGAACTGCGGCTGGCGCGACCTCCTCCTGGAGGTGCGCAGGAACTGCGGCTGACGCGGCCTCCTCCTGGAGGTGCGCAGGAACTGCGGCTGACGCGACCTCCTCCTGGAGGTGCGCAGGAACTGCGGCTGACGCGACCTCCTCCTGGAGGTGCGCAGGAACTGCGGCTGGCGCGACCTCCTCCTGGAGGTGCGCAGGAACTGCGGCTGGCGCGACCTCCTCCTGGAGGTGCGCAAGAACTGCGGCTGACGCGACCTCCTCCTGGAGGTGCGCAGGAACTACGGCTAGCGCGACCTCCTCCTGGAGGTGCGCAGGAACTGCGGCTGACGCGACCTCCTCCTGGAGGTGCGCAGGAACTGCAACTGGCGCGACCCCCTCCTGGAGGTGCGCAGGAACTGCGACTGGCGCGACCCCCTCCTGGAGGTGCGCAGGAACTGCGACTGGCGCGACCTCCTCCTGGAGGTGCGCAGGAACTGCGACTGGCGCGACCTCCTCCTGGAGGTGCGCAGGAACTGCAACTGGCGCGACCTCCTCCCGGAGGCGCGCAGGAACTGCCACAGGTGCTGCCTCCTCCTGGAGGCCGGCGGGCGCTGCGGCTCCAAGGGTGACGGGGACTGGAACGACCGCTACAGGGCCGACAGGAACGGGGGCTGGAACGACCGCTACAGGGCCGACAGGAACGGGGTCAGAGACAGGGGTGACCTCTACTTGGCCTACGGGAACGCCCTCAACTTGGCCTACGGGAACGCCCTCTACTTGGCCTACGGGAACGCCCTCTACTTGGCCTACGGGAACGCCCTCTACTTGGCCTACGGGAACGCCCTCTACTTGGCCTACGGGAACAGGAACTGGAACGACCTCGACATGGCCGACAGGGACAGGAACTGGAACGGCCTCGACATGGCCGACAGGGACAGGAACTGGAACGACCTCAACATGGCCGACAGGAACTGGAACTGGAACGACCTCAACATGGCCGACAGGAACTGGAACGACCTCGACTTGGTCGACAAGGACAGGAACTGGAACGACCTCGACATGGCCGACAGGGACAGGAACTAGAACGACCTCGACATGGCCGACAGGGACTGGAACGGCCGCAACATGGCCGACAGGGGCTGGAACGGCCGCAACATGGCCGCCAGGGACTGGAACGGCCTCTACTTGGCCGACAGGAACTAGAGCGGCGTCCTCCTCTGAGGAGCCGACAGGAACTGGAACTAGAACGGCCTCAATATGGCCGACGGGAACAGGAACGGCGTCCTCCTCTGAGGAGCCGACAGGAACTAGAACGGCCGCAACATGGCCGACAGGGCCTGGAACGGCCGCAACATGGCCGACAGGGACTGGAACGACGTCAACTCCGGAGCTGGCATGACAGCTTACAGCTGCCGAGCTCGACGGGGAAGACGTCGGGCCTGATTGGGAGGGGCTAACAATCGTCAGACGGACGGTGCCCTCTGACGGGGACAAGGACGGAACTGGGGTCTGGGCAACACACGACTGATCTGGGGTCTGGGCGACACACGGCTGATCTGGGGTCTGGGCGACACACGGCTGATCTGGGGTCTGGGCGACACACGGCTGATCTGGGGTCTGGGCGACACACGGCTGATCTGGGGTCTGGGCGACACACGGCTGATCTGGGGTCTGGGCGACACACGGCTGATCTGGGGTCTGGGCGACACACGGCTGATCTGGGGTCTGGGCGACACACGGCTGAACTGGGGTCTGGGCTAGGTTCGACTGGGCTGGGACCTGGAGGCGACAGGGCTGCACCAGGGCATGAGCATGGCGAGGCTGAACTGACTGAGAGGTGGGACATGAAGCGGCCGCTGGCTGCAGGCCCGGGAGCTGTAGGGCCTCACGCAGGGCAGGCTCCCTCAGGACGAGAGCGGCTGCTTCCGTGAACAGTTGTTCTCTCGCGCCCGGGTCTGCTGCCGAATCGGCGGTGTTCATGAGGTGGGCGAAGAGAAACGCCACCGGAGGAGAGCAGAGGAGGTGGACCCGTCGGGCGACGCTGTCTGGGATGCCCGCTATCAGAGAGACACAGTCAGTCAGAGAATCAAGGGACTCCTCTGTCGGAGAAGGAGACTGCTCGGTCCCCATGACCGAGACCGCGGGACCCGGAATCCTGGAACCGCGCCGCCGCCGGCGCCGTCCGGAGCAGCTGCGACTGTCCGTCGTTTGGGGCGCTGGGAGCGGTGTGGACCGGACCTCTGTACCGGGACCCGCATGGTGAAACGGGACCGCGGCGTCTGGAGCTTGGGCTGGAGACTGGGGAAAACATGACTGAACTGGAGTCTGGGCAGCGCGCGGCTGAACTGGAGACTGAGCAGCGCGCGGCTGAACTGGAGACTGAGCAGCGCGCGGCTGAACTGGAGACTGAGCAGCGCGCGGCTGAACTGGAGACTGAGCAGCGCGCGGCTGAACTGGAGACTGAGCAGCGCGCGGCTGAACTGGAGACTGAGCAGCGCGCGGCTGAACTGGAGACTGAGCAGCGCGCGTCTGAACTGGGGACTGAGCAGCGCGCGGCTGAACTGGAGACTGAGCAGCGCGCGGCTGAACTGGAGACTGAGGACCGCGTGAGAGCAGAAAATCCTCCCAGGGGAACAACCATGGAGCTGGGCAGGTCGGTGCAGGCACGACGATCCGACGAGGCGGAGAGGAGGAAACCGAAACCATCGGCGGTGCGACCGGCGCCGGCGTGGTGCAGCGCGCGTCGCTTAATTCGTCAAGCTTCATACTTCCGCGGGAGAGTATATTCGCCGTAAAAACAAGGAAAAAAAAACAGTCACTGACCTGACCGGAGGCTAAGTGCTGGCTGGGTCCAAGTTTGGCCAGATTGTTCTGTCAGGGACTCGGGCAGGCGGCGGACCCACATGCACAGCACGGAGTCGAGAGTATAATCAACAAAAGGTTTATTATCCAAAGGCACGGTCAGACGGTCCAGGTCATACACAAAATGGCTCGGCAAAAATACAGGCAGGGAACAGGCAAAACTCACGGTAAGTAGATAATCCCAGGTCGGGCAGGATACACGATGCAGACAGGAACAAAACACGAGGAACACGAACATTCAGGGGACTCAGGAAACTAGGGACGCTCAACTCAGGGATTCACAAGAAACACGGGACGCTCAACTAACAATCTGGCAAGTGACTACGGGAACAGGAGGTGACTAAATACACGGGTGAGTGATTACTGATGCAGTGCAGGTGAGGATAACGACCGGGTGAAACAAGAACAGCTGTGACGTGACATAACCCGGAAGTGAAGCTAGAACACAAAACAGAGACCGGGAGACTACCAAAATAAAACAGGAAACGAAACCTGGAACCAAAATAAGACAAGGAATCAACTAGAACAAAAACACAGATCATGACAAGAACAAAAACACAGATCATGACAAAGTTCATGTCTATTTAATATAATGCAGTATGATGAGTTAAAGAGGAGTTGTCTTTGCCTCTCGCTTTCAAGGTTGATGGGCATTAAAATGCCCATGAGGAGGGAAAGGAGGGGATTTGTAGTATATTTTATATCATCAGGTATCATATCATATATTATTATATAGGTAGTCAACAAATCTGTTCTGCACCATGTTAAGGTGCAGTGACTGTTCTATAACCCTTGTATTTTGGCAGAGTTACTGTCTAAGGAATGTCTGGGAAACACTCCAGGAAACAGACATTTACTTTTGAGTAAACACTTATTGTTGGCCAGTGGTATCAGGCCAGAAGTTAGAACGAAACCAGATGTCTAGCTGACGTAGGATCAGGGTCTATAAGTTTGTGCCTCAGCCTTAGAGGGGCAGAGCCCCACAGACCGATGGACGACTTGCTGTCATGGACGTTGGGGTTCTCAGGCTTCACGCTCCTGGAGGAGACCAGGCGACTTCTCATCGCTGCTCTGTCCTTTCTTACTTGTTGATAATATTATGTCACCACTTATAATAAATCTGAGATGTATCTGTTTAAACGTTAATGTAGTGGTGGTTTGAGTTTGTCCATTTCAATGTGGCAGCTGTAAATTTACTACACATTTAATGAGCATCCAGCTCACTTGAACATTGTCTACACCTGTTTGAGACCAGTACAACCAGTAAGAAGCTGTTTCAACGTTGTCAAAAAGTGACTCATGCCAATATCTTTTAACAAGAAGCTTATTTCTGCCTCATTTTAACTATATTATATTATATTAACAGAAAAAGCTCTTCTTGTTCATATTAACACATTCAAATTAACTTGATTGCTGTCTGTACCTGTCTAAGACCAGTACAACCAGTAAGAAGCTTTTTTTACGTTTTCAAAAAGTGATTCATGTCAATATCTTATCACAAGAAGCTTATTTCTGTTTCAATTTAACTATGTTATATTATATTAACTGAAAAAGCTTCTTACTGGTTGTACTGGTCTCAGAGAGGTACAGAGAGTGGTGAAGTGAACTGGATGTTTATTAAATCTGTTAATATATAACCAAGAAGCGATTGATGAAGTTAAAATGAGGAAGAAATAGGCTTTTTATTAAAAATATTGGCATAAATGACTTTTTGGCAATGTGGAAACAGCATTTTACTGGTTGTACCGGTCATTTTCCACACCTGCAGCTCATTCAGTAATCAGTCACCTTGGATTTAAGAACCACCTCTCACCCCAGTACCTTGCCAAATTGTTGCGTGCATTCACCATCATCCAGCGTTTTTGTTCTTGTCCCGACCCCTGTTTCCGATCTTGTTTTGCTTACCGTTACCGAGCCTTGCCTGATCCCTGCCTGCATCGTCTGCTGAACCTGTCTGGTAATTACCCTGCCTGTTTTATGACTATGATTCTGCCTCATCCTGATAGGTACTGCTATCTCTGCCAACACATGAACCCTGTCTGTCCACGTGTCAGGGCGGCGTAGATGACGGACCCACATGCACAGCACAATACGAGGTTTTCTGGTGTTAAAGAGTGTCGTTTTATTCCAATATGCAGAGTCAAATCCAGGCACGGTCATACACAGGAGGTCAAGCAGGTTAAATGGGATCAAGCAGAGACGTAGTCAGGAGCAGGCACAGATCGGATACGAGAGGTGAGTACAATACCAAACGTCAGGCGTTGAATTGTGGTCGGGCAGGCAAGGTCGGTAACAGGCAGTAGCAACAATCAAGGCAGACAAGGATCAGGCAGGCTCAGAGTCGGAGGTCAGAACTAGAAACACGGTACACAACAGGGCTAAACTAGGAACGCTGGAAAGTGGTGATCTCACGCAACAATCTGGCAACTGGAGTCTGTGAGGGGTGGATGCTATATACCGGTGTGATTAGTTAACTGCTAACAGGTGTGTTGCACAATCCGGGGACTGAACTGAGAGAACAGGAAGTATACAAAATAAAACAGGAAGTCCTTTCAGTGTAAAGGGTGGGTGTAAACGCCCGGACGTGACAGTACCCCCCCCCCCAGGGCGTCTACCACGGCGCCCACGGAGAGCCCCCCGACCAGGGCGGGCGGAGGGTGGATCAGGAGGAGGGACCGGATCCTTCCGCTGTCCCTGTCGCCGCCCCGGCGTCCCGGCGGAGCCCGTCCGGGGCGGGGGCCTCCGGATGCGCCCGATGGAAGTCCCGGATGAGCGAGCGGTCCAGGATGTCTCGGGCCGGGACCCAGGACCTCTCGTCCGCCCCGTAGCCTTCCCAGTCGACCAGGTATTGGAACCCGCGGCCCCGGCGCCTGCAGTCGAGAAGGTCCCGCACCGAGTAGACCGGGTGGCCATCCACCACCCGGGGCGGAGGTGGAGGCTGGGACGGAGGGACCAGAGGACAGGGCGTGAGCCGGCTGACGTGGAAGGTAGGATGCACTTTCATGGACCTGGGCAACGAGAGTCTCACGGCCACGGGGTTAATCACTTGAGCGATGCTATACTGACCGATGAACCGTGGAGTCAACTTACGTGGAGATCCCGAGAGCCGCAGGTCCTTCGTGGACCGCCAGACCTGGTCGCCCACTTCATACGTGGGTCCCGGGGACCTCTTGCGGTCTGCTGCCTCCTTGTAGCGGGTCTGGGCCTGGAGCATCGTCCTCCGGGCTCTGAGCCAAGTCTGTCGACACCGCCGTAACAAAGCATGGGCCGAGGGGACGTGGACCTCCTTTTCTAAGGACGGAAACATAGGGGGCTGGAAGCCATAAGCACACTGGAAAGGTGTCAAACCCGTGGAGGCGCAAGGCAGGGTGTTGTGGGCGAACTTGACCCATATCAACTTCCGGGACCACGTCCTGGGGCTCTTCGATGCCAACAATCGTAGTCCCACCTCCAACTGTTGGTTGGCCCTCTCCGTCTGGCCGTTGGTCTCCGGGTGGTATCCGGAGGAGAGGCTGACCTCTGCCCCCAGAAGTGAGCAGAACTCCCTCCAGAAACGGGACACGAACTGGGGTCCACGGTCCGACACAATGTCCTGCGGAAATCCATGTAGGCGGAAGACGTGGTCCAACATGGCTTAGGCCGTCTGCCTGGCTGAGGGGAGTCTGGGCAGAGGAATGAAATGCGCGCACTTAGAGAACCGGTCCACTACGGTCATGACGACCCGGTTACCTGCCGAGGGTGGTAACCCGGTGTCGAAATCCAGCGCCACGTGCGACCACGGCCGATGTGGGACTGGCAACGGTCTCAGGAGGCCGGTGGGTCGCTGGTGGGACGGTTTATGCATCGAGCATGTGGGACATCCGGCCACGTACTCCCGGACGTCCGATTTCATGGATGGCCACCGGAACCGTTTGCCCACCCTGCCCCCACCAGGCACCCTGCCGGCAGGATGTGCTCCGGTTCCACCGGGGCGTCTAGATGGTCATGGAGCCGGGAGAGAGCGTCCGGTTTCGTATTCTTCGAGCCTGGGCGGTATGACAGGTGGAAATGGAAGCGGCTGAAGAACAGCGCCCAGCGGGCCTGGCGGGAGTTTAGCCTCTTCGCGGTCTTGATGTATTCAAGATTTTTGTGGTCGGTGTAGACCAAGAAAGGCTGCGCCGCTCCCTCCAGCCAGTGCCGCCACTCCTCCAGCGCTGTCTTAACAGCTAGCAGCTCCCGGTTCCCGATATCATAGTTCCGTTCCGCGGGAGATAATTTGCGGGACATAAATGCACAGGGATGTAGCCTACCTCCGGCTGGGTCGCGCTGGGAGAGCACCGCTCCTACCCCCGAATCCGAGGCGTCGACCTCCACCACGAACTGGCACTCTGGATCCGGCATGCGAAGCACGGGAGCGGTGGTGAAACTCTGTTTAAGGTGCTGGAAGGCCGACTCTGCTTCTTCCGACCACTGGAACGGAACCTTCAGAGAGGTGAGTCTGTGCAGGGGGGCTACGATACTGCTGAACCGCCGGATGAAGCGGCGGTAGAAGTTGGCAAACCCGAGGAAGCGCTGCACATCCCTCCGACATTGGGGCGTCGGCCAATCTTCTACCGCCTTGGTTTTAGCCGGGTCCATTTGGATCCGGCCCTGTGACACGATGAAACCCAGAAATGACACGGTGCTGACATGAAACTCACACTTCTCGGCTTTTACGAAGAGCCGATGTTCCAAAAGTTTCTTTAGGACCTGGCGGACATGACTCTGGTGTTCCTCCTCAGTACTAGAAAAAAATCAAGATGTCGTCAAGATACACAAATGCAAATCTGTTAATCATTTGGCCCAATACTTCGTTAACAAATGACTGGAAGACGGCGGGGGCGTTGGTGAGGCAGAACGGCATCACCAGGTACTCATAGTGGCCGTTCGGGGTGTTGAATGCCGTCTTCCACTCGTCCCCTTCTCTGATGCGGACCAAGTGGTATGCGTTCCGTAGATCCAATTTTGTGAACCACTTGGCTCCCGACAGTAGCTCAAACGCAGAGTGGAGGAGGGGAAGAGGGTACGAGTCCCGAATGGTAATGTCGTTGAGGCCTCGATAGTCAATACATGGTCGGAGTGTGCCATCCTTCTTTCCCAAGAAGAAAAACCCGGCCCCCGCTGGAGAGGAAGATGGCCGGATGATGCCCGTAGCCAACGCTGAGTCCAGATACTCCTTCATCGCCTGTCTTTCGGCTGGAGCCAGCTGGAATAGTCTCCCCTTGGGGGGGTTGGAACCGGGCCGTAGGTTTATGGCACAGTCGTGGGTCCTGTGGGGTGGCAGGGACATGGCCTTGGACTTGCTGAATACCGCGACGAGGTCATGGTAGCAGGACTCCGGTCAGATCCACTTTTTCCTGACCAGTCCCGGTCGGTGGCTCCTCCGTCTTCACCAAGGGCTGAAAACAAGTGCTCTTACAGTCCATATCCCACTTGCTTACCTCCCCGCTTCTCCAGTCCAGCCTGGGGTTGTGCCGGCGCAACCACGTATGGCCCAACACCACCGGGTGGTAGCATGCCTCCACCACCAAGAAGTGGATGCGTTCCATGTGGCCGTCTGCGAACTCCATGGTGACGGCCTCTGTGTGGTGGGTCACCTTCCATAGTTTGCGGCCGTCCAGTGCTGTGGTTTCCACCGGCGCCGCGAGCGGGGAGATGGCGACGCCCATCCTCTCCACCAACCTGGCGTCCATCAGGCTGGCATCGGCCCCTGAATCGATGAGGACCGCCTGCTGGAGAGAATGAGAGCTGGACGAGAGCGTGACTGTAGGCAGTGAACGGGCGGAGGCGCTACCAAACATGGTTCGGCTCACCACGATCCTCCGTGCTCGTGGTGAGCCAGGTCTTTTAGCGGACATTTATTGGCGAAATGTCCGTGCTGTCCACAATACAAACATAACCCCTGGGAGCGGCGGTGTCGTTTCTCTGACTCAGTGAGACGCGCGCGTCCCAGCTGCATGGGTTCCTCTGGTGGTGGCGGCGTACCTGAGCCCCGCGAGGGGGAACCTCCGTCGGTGAAACACTGACCTCTGGTGGAGACTTCCGCCTTTCCACGGTGCTCTCGTTCGCTGCTTCCCAGTCGTCGGTCGATCTGGATGGCCAGCGATATCAATGCATTCAAGTCGCTCGGCAGATCCCGAGCCGCTAGACAGTCCTTCACGCGCCGTGAGAGGCCGCGGATGAACCCATCGCCCAAGGCGGTCGCGTCCCACCCGGCCTCCGCCACCAGGGTCCTAAACTCGATCGCGTACTTGGCCGTGGTCCTCCCTCCTTGCCGAATGTTCACGAGTCTCTGCCCCGCTTCCCTTCCAGGCGTGATCTCCTGGAAGATCTGCTTCAACGCCGTTGAAAAAGCTCTAAAAGACGACATGCAGGTTGAACCGTTCTGCCATTCTGCCGTTGCCCACGCCTCCGCTTCCCGGTCAGGTGCGAAACCGCGTACGCCACCTTAGCTCTCTCGGTGGGAAACGCGGGAGCGTGTAGTTCATAGTGGATCTCACATTGTGTGAGAAATGCCCGGCAGTCGCCCGACTCACCGGAAAAACGGGTTGGCGCACCGAGGCGTGCGTCGGGTGCCGGAGGGAGAGTCGGCGGAGTCGCCGCGGGTGCACTTGCCGCTGCGGTCGCTGAAACCTGGATCGGCGCGGTGCCATCGGAGTTTCCTGACGCGAGGCGGCCCACCGCCTCCACGAGTCTCGCCACTGCGTTCTCCTGACGGCGGGCGCACTCCGCCAGATTCTGGAGCGCGGAGTTGGTCCTTTCCTCCTGCTCGCTGAGCCGTTGCTCCTGGGCGGCGAGCGCAGCGCGGAGGTTCTCGATGCTGGCTGGGTCCATTTCTGGCCAGATTGTTCTGTCAGGGCGGCGTAGATGACGGACCCACATGCACAGCACAATACGAGGTTTTCTGGTGTTAAAGAGTGTCGTTTTATTCCAATATGCAGAGTCGAATCCAGGCAGGGTCATACACAGGAGGTCAAGCAGGGTAAATGGGATCAAGCAGAGACGTAGTCAGGAGTAGGCACAGATCGGATACGAGAGGTGAGTACAATACCAAACGTCAGGCGTTGAATCGTGGTCGGGCAGGCAAGGTCGGTAACAGGCAGTAGCAACAATCAAGGCAGACAAGGATCAGGCAGGCTCAGAGTCGGAGGTCAGAACTAGAAACACGGTACACAACAGGGCTAAACTAGGAACGCTGGAAAGTGGTGATCTCACGCAACAATCTGGCAACTGGAGTCTGTGAGGGGTGGATGCTATATACCGGTGTGACACCAGCGTTCTAACCCTCCCCCAGCACTGAACAGTCGCTTTAGTCAGCTCACTAAACTCTGGTCTTTTCTTCATTTGTTTTTAGAAAATATCAGATATTTTATTTTGCTTATTGCTCTGTGTGCTTTTATTTTATATCCAGCTCAACTAAACATGAGGCTTTGCTCAAACTTTGATGGTTCTGATGGGTAAATTCTTAAACTTCCTTGCAGAAATGCCCATTTTAGTTGTTAATTTAATCTGATTTCAAATCTGATTCTACATGATTCCAGGTCCTTGTTTTTGATGTTCAGTGTTAAATAAATGGAATTAGATTAAATGAAAATGAAAACATGAAATGTACAAATGACAAAATGTTCTTTACTCTTTTGGATTGACTGGACATTATGGCTGCTGAACACTGACAACATCATCGTCAATTTTTGCCCAGTGTCTCCTATTTGGTGGGTTTGATGAGTGTTTCCTTACCTGCAGTTACAATCAGTCTGCACATGTTGTCGTTGCTGCTATGTGGACAGTCATTGACAAAATAACAACAAACATAAGATGCAAGTTTGTATCTTAGAAGAAGACACTTTAGAGTGTTGGTGTGTCTATAAAATGTGTAAAAGTCAGTCAGATACTTCCAAAGGTAAGAGAAGTAGAGTTTGTGTCCTGTGACTGATGGATGACTGACACACGTCACTTTCTCATTGCATTTGACATTTATTTATTTTGATTATCTGCTGCTGGCTTTTGCATTTTACAGTTATACTAGTCATGTAAAGTTATAAAAAGGTTGACAAAATACTGATAAATTAATGTTGACATGTGGTTGAAATAATGTCAGGTCGTTTTTGTAACAGTGATATAAAATTGAGAAAGGCACAAAAAAAACCTGAACTGAAATTTAAAAAATTATGTAAAAATGACAGATTTTAAACATAACGTCGATCAAAAATAAATCAACGTAAATGTAACATTGATGAATGACCATACATCAGCATTTAAATAACGTTCCCCCATCAACGTTGATTCAACATTCAAAATCTAAACATAATCCAATGGTCAGTCAACCATAATTATGACGCTGCCTCAGTGTTGAAATGCTGCTGGGACAGTTGAGTCAAACAGCCCACATGAATATCACCAGCCACACCAATAAATGTGGCTTTCATTTCCTCACATCCTTGTGTCTGGAACATTAAAGTCCTTTTGTTACCACCAGACCTTCCTGAGACTTGAATAGTGCAAAAGTAAAATTTCCACTCCAAGAACCAAATGCTTGATGACGCCCCAGGAACAAGCTACAGACAAAAGGCACATAATACTGTCATCACACTTTAGACAAACTGTGTCTTTATGATAGAATTATGTGCTATATGCTGTGATTTTATGACATTATTATTTCAGTAGACTGTGGGCGGCATGGTGGTGCAGTGTGTGTGTGTGTGTGTGTGTGTGAAAGTGTGTGGCTCCAGCCCCCCCCGTGACCCGAATAGTAACAAGCGGTATGGCGGTAATGGATGTATGGATCCTGGAATGTGAAGGTTCAACAATGACTCTATTGAAACTATGAATCTATTCTGATGAATATAATCATAGTTATCTATTTCATAGGCAACAAATGAAAGCAGAGAGAAGTTTCCTTAGCGGTTGGTGTCTTTTATTTTCCACAGGAGACCTGTTAAACCAACACTAAGTCTGAGTGAGGTTCTGACTCCTGTTCATCTGCATTTAGTATTATTAATACACATCAAAGATTTTCTAAAAAATATTAGTGGTTGAATTTAAAACATTTGTCTGCATGAGCAAACTATGCTCATACACAGGTGATCATTTATTGTTAAAGGTAAATTAAGCACTTTAATGTGAGGCTGAGCTGCTCTCTTCTACTAGTGGGACAAAGAAAGATCAGAAACATTCAATCAACAATTTTCATTCAACAATCATCTGTGAACATTTGGAAGCTTCTTACTAATTCAACTCAGTCATTTTTCTCTGATGTCACAGTTTGTCACATCGAACTGAAACTTCTTGATATTCACTGGAAAACAACTTCACAACAAGTCATCAACATTTGATTCTGGAATAATCAGAGCTTCCATCTTTTAAAGGACGGCAGAAGGAATCATTTTTTTAGAAAAAAATAGTATTAATACATGAATCTGAAGCGAGACAGACGTGAACAGACTGAACTATGTTCAACACTGACGTTTCTCTGACAGAATCAAACTCTCACTACGACACATCTCACAAAGACACTGAGGAACCAGGATGCAAGAACCTAAACCCAGGATAAAGAGGTTCAGTGAATGTGGTGTTAAAGGTGTGAAGGTGGATCAGTTTGTCAGAGGAGCCTCTGTAGAAGGACAGACAACCAGCAGGACAGTCCACATACACTGATACTCTGTCAGACACAGAGGAGGAGATGAATGTAAATGTGTTATTGTGTCTGACAGCAGATCGATCATCAGAGCAGATCAGACTCCAGGACTGATCATTAAATCCAAACCCACAGTAATCACAGTTTCCTTTCCTACTGATTCCTCTGTAACTCACTGATATATGAACCCTTTCTCTCCACTCAACCTCCCAGTAACAGCGACCAGTCAGACCATTACTACACAGCAGCTGATGACATTGGTCAAATCTGTCTGGATGATCAGCATATGATTGATCCTCCTTCACACGTGTCACCTTCCTGTTGTTGTCAGACAGTCGTAGTTTCCTGTTCATTGTGTTTGTGTCGATGGTGAGTTGACAGTAATCTGATGGAGAGAACAAGACACAATCCAGCTGCAGTTATTGATCTATCATCAGTTTTAAGATGACTCATGAAAGTTTGAAGATGGTTGAATGTTGAATGATCTCAGTAAAAACACACTTACACTTGCTCAGACCTGGTGTCAACCATCGGACTCCACCAGGCTCCACCCTGAAAGGAGGAGGGGGTCAGAGACATGCAGACATGGACATTACATGGCTCTCACACACACATTGTTGTAGGATTGTGTTCAGATGGAGGCTTGTATGTAGGGATGGACATTCATCAACAACTAAGGAGTTGGATCCTTATCTTGGAATCTACGGAGCAGGAGGTGAGGTGGAGAAAATCTTTGACTTCTCTATTTCACTTCATCACTTTTGGTGTCAGACACCTGCTTTCAGTCTCACTCTATCACCACCAAACTAATGTGGCACCACAGGAAGCAAAGTCTGAATGTGTTTATTATCACACACTCAAAGGTTGGGTTCTAAGTTCATCTAAGTTCAAGCTCCACATCCCTACTTGTTCCTCCACCACACACAGTGCGTAGTTGTGTCCATACCTGAGAGTGTCCAGTCTCCAGTGTGGATCCTTGACTCCAGCAGACAGCAGCTCCACTCCTGAGTCTCCTGGATGATTGTAGCTCAGGTCCAGCTCTCTCAGATGGGAGGGGTTGGAGCTCAGAGCTGAGGCCAGAGAGACACAAGCTTCCTCTGAGAGCAGACAGCCTGACAGCCTGAACACACACAATGTTAAAGCACACTTACATAATACAGTTTGGATTAAAGGCACATTTGATCATTTACAGTGGAGAGAAACACTAAGAACTGTTTAATAGGTTCCTGCTTGAAATGTGATCTGATCATCAGCAACATGACAATGAGAGTCTGGAAACTGGAGTCAGATACTGACAAACAGGGTGAACAACCAACAAAACAAAGATTGAGGCGTTTAAATCATTTCATATCTCATTTACTGTAATATATGTGATTAAACAGAAATGTGAAGAGTTTATTGATCCTCCACAGTTTAGACTTACTGCCTGTTTAATAACTTGGTTCTGTAGTTTGAGCACATTAAAAGGACTTTACAGGCAATGTGAGTGAATGTGAGTGAGTGTTGTGCACATTTCTTAGATGATCGTTAGCATCCTGAATCCTGACCTGAGAGTCTCCAGTCGACAGTGAGGACTCTTCAGTCCAGCAGACAGTAGCTTCACTCCTGAATCCTGCAGGTTGTTGTTACTCAGGTCCAGTTCTCTCAGACTAGAGAACTGAGAGCTGAGAACTGAGGACAGAGCTTCACAGCTTCTCTCTGACAGGTCACACAGACTCAGTCTGAAAGATGAAGATGTGGGTTAAGATGGAAATTAAATCATTCAGTGTCTCATGGTGTTGTCATGATTTCCTCAAGAACACATTTGTGTCTTTATTGTGATTCATTGGTTTGTTCAATGTCGTCTTGATGGAGACAGAACCAACAATATGATCCTGACTGAAATGTTCTTGTCTAAACTCCAGTAATCGTCAGGCTTCGTCACCAGCAGAGAACAGAGGCACTGACTCCACGCATGCTTTAGTGTCTCAAAGTGTCAAAGTGTCTCAATAGAATCCAAGCTTTCAGTGACTGTTAGGGAAATTGTTAGTTTCCTTTGTAAATCTTAAATAAAGCAGACACAATCAGTTGAGACCTTCTTCAGGATTTTACCTGCAAGGAGTGAGCAGTTTACAGCAAAGGCAACTTCCTCTCACTTTTCACACCCTAAATGGTCGTTCACCATGTCCTCTAAACCTTTTTCTGTCACGTCCTCTCTGTCCACTGATCTTGCCAATAGCATTCTTCACTGTATACAACACACATTGTTGCTTTTGCTTCATTTCATTAATTTGTATTCAATATCTGAACATAGACTGTTAGTTTCATACATCACATAAAGTATTTTAACAATAAGGAATTATAACAATTCAATTTTTTCAATTCAATTCAATTCATGACGAATGCCTTTATATTTATATTTAAGCACATCAATTATATTATTATTGTTCTATTATAGGTTATTTTTTATATTAATTAATTAGCAATTATTAAATTATATCTATTATATATTTTCTATTATATTTCTATCATTCTATTAATATTTTTTATGTCTTCACTTAATTTGCTCCATAGTTTTACACCACTTTAGTGTTTACTTTTAATTCAAAATCTTGTTGTGCATATAGCATGAATTTTTATCTGGTCCCTTGAATTAAATTCCCCATCTCTTTCTTTAAACAGTTTCAGTTATCACAGTTATTTTATCCATCAAATTTTTAAAATTTCCATCAAATCCAAATTTCTTTTTCCACTGTGGTAAGATTTATATATATTATTACAGTCAACTGAGAACGTCTTTTAAACATGTATTTGGAATCACCTTCAAGGTTTTCACCCTTAGTGTTCTTTAATTTGCTTCACTACGAGGATTGAGATCAACGATCAGTCACAGTGTTCACAGAGATCATCGACTGTGCCAGGCTTCTACAGGAACTAGTTTCCTGTCGACACAGCTGTCTCAGTAAACCAACCTCTCAATTTTGATCTCAATCAGACACACAACACAAAAGGTCGCTGAGACTTCCTCTAAGAAGTTAAAATTCACTTAGAGACCGACAAACAATAACACTTATTTATATAGTCTTATTTACTTCAACTGATCACAGAGTTTACGTTGACACCGTTAGGTTTCCACTCTGGAAATCCACTGCTTCAATCAGACAAACTAACATTAATCTATTTTACGAGGACCCCGTCCTCTTTTACCTCTTGACCCCGTCACGGAACTTTTCTGAAGACCCAGTCTTCTTTTACCTCGTGAGCCACTCACGGAATTTAAGATTCCTTAGGATTTACTCTTTTCATACTCGCCTGATCTGTGTCCTGGCCCTGGTTCAGGATCCCGTCACCTCGCCTCGTCGGACCACCAGCCGATGTCTGACCTGGGCAGGAATTCACCTCCCAGGATTTTCTGCAGGTTCCAAACCTGGCTGTGCACAGACTTCAGTCGCCGACTCGATGTCCCGGCAAAGCGAGGATTTTGGGATCGTGCCCCCAATTATGTTAGGGAAATTGTTAGTTCCCTTTCTAAATCTTAAATAAAGCAGACACAATCAGTTGAGACCTTCTTCAGGATTTTACTTGCAAGGAGTGAGAGGAAGTTGCCTTTGCTGTAAACTGCTCCTTGCAAGTAAAATCCTGAAGAAGGTCTCAACTGATTGTGGCTGCTTTATTTAAGATTTACAAAGGGAACTAACAATTTCCCTAACAGTGACCTTAGACATTCTTCACTCCTCTGGAACAGCTGTGCTTTCTCCTTTCTGGTGGTTCTGTGATGCTGCTAGGATTCATTTCCTCTTCTCTGCTCCTCCTCCAAGCAAACATCACCCAAGCAAACCAAGCAAACATCATGTGTGGTGTTTGATGATCATTAATGAGCTTCACTCATTTAGTTCTGTGTGTCCTGTTCTGAAGCAGCTGCTGAGTCTCTCTTGCTTCTATCTGCGCCAAGCGGATTCTCTGTAGCTGCTTTATACAAGGGTCTTCACTTAGTCACAGTCAGTTTAAAGAGTCACAGTCAAACATCTTCAAACATTTAAATCACATTTTCTCATTTAAACCATCGTCAACACTTACTGACTTTTTTACTTCCTTCCTTTCAGTCATTGAAAAGTCAATTGTGAGTCAAATGTGATCAGTCCTGACGGGGATTTGATCTCATGATAAACCTGCTACAGTTCACATCACATTAAGTTCACACAGAACTAAAACATGGAGTCTGACCTCAGAGTCTCCAGTCCACAGTGATGACTCTCCAGAAAACCACACAGCTGCTTCACTCCTGAATCCTGCAGGTTGTTGTGGCTCAGGTCCAGTTGTGTCAGATGTGACAGGTTGGACTTCAGAGCTGAGACCAGAGAATCACAGCTGATCTCTGACAAACTGCAGCCACTCAATCTGAACAAAGAATCAAAGATGTGGATCAAAGCATTAATAATGAGTCAGATTTGTCCTGATCACTGATGTTTAGTCTAAAATGAGCAGAGTGACTTTGTACTTGTGTTGTTGTGTCATCGTCATCTCAGCTTCTACACATCATCCACATGTCAACACAACATTCATACACCTGTTGATGTCAGCACTGATTCACAAGCTGCTGCTGGAACAAGTAGAAAACCAGACATTTTGGATCAAAGACTACATCTGGTTCCTTTCATTCATCGTCTTCTCTCTAAATCTGAACTATTCTGTGTTGTCTGATGGAAAATGTTCTGACCACTATTGATGAAGTGACTCATCTTTAGAACTGATCCCAGTCAGATTGATGTTCTCTCCTTTGGTTCTACATGGAACCTAGAACCTTCTATAGCAACATATCTGCAGCCTCATATTCATGCTCCTGTTTCCTGCTTGTGTCTCTACAAAGTGACATCATTGTCTGACAGGACGCATCACACACACACGCACAGGTTGAAGTGTCGCCTGTTGATGGAGACGAATCAGACGCCACTAAAAATTCTTCAAACATGTCATTATGCTGAGTCTCTGCTGCTGTGTCACACTGTGTCTGTGTCACAAAGATAAAGGTGTCACAAACTTCTGTTCATGAGCTTTGTAGACTTTATAGAGTCACAATAAACACCAGTTCATTCCTGCAGGTTTCTGTCACATACTGTACACTCAAAAATACAATAATGCCTAAAAGTTAAACTTTATGTAATTTTATTACATGTTACTTTTCCATGTAATTTTATCACAAATAAAATATAGTAAGAGGTGACATTTAAGGTAAGGTTTTTCAGCCAGGTGAGGGTTATGCCAATAAATAAAGGATTACATGCAATGAATGCAATTCTACACATAAACGTTATGTTTTTATTAAAATTCTGATTCCAGAAACCAGCAACCTTCTGCTTCCCAGGCTAATACTAAAGCACTAAGTCACCAGAGGACTACTCATATTTTTAAAACATGATATATAAATATAATTTTAAATAAATGAGGTTGATTATTTATGGACACTGAAAACATACATAATAAACATACTTCAAAATTTTACAGTTAGTACTCTATTGCTTTTGCAAAAGCAATAAAGCTTTTGAGAAGCAGAAAGTTGTCAGTTCAAGCCCAGTTCCCTCCAAGGCAATCAATAAACTATATCTTATCTTATTTTACCATAAGCTAATGACATAGTTAACTTTAATATGATATTTCTCATTACCTGTGTAGCAATCCACGTCTGAACTGAGGTAACCTGACCTACATGTGAACTTAACTCCCTCATTGAAGAGCCTCTACGACCTTCCCAGTCCCCAGAGATAAGGGACCCTGAATCTTTCTCCACCACAGGAGACTGGCTTCTATCACAACAGGCACCAATTGGCGCCAACATCTGAAATGTCCATATCAAAGAACCGTGAGTCCACTTTGTTGATCTACCTGTAAATCTCTCAGGATTCCACCTCTGCTTATCCTTCCAAAAGGACAGGCTGTCACATTTATCACTGAGAAGCTGTCTCTCCCAGAACTGGGACCACCAGCCATAAGATGTGGAATGTGCTCATTAAGAGGACCAGAGGCTTCATTTGGACACACGTTCTGGTTCAGATGCACCAGAACTTTCAACTTTCATAAAACTGATGCCATGGTATTCTGTGGACAAAATGTTTTCATTTGGTATTAGATTGGTTTCTGTGTGATGTTTAATGCCTGATCTACAGATTTGCCAGGAAATTCCTAAAGTCACGAAGGGATTCCAACTTATCACCACGCTTTCCTTTGTGTGAAGGCACAAAGTTGAAATACTGATACTCACCTTCTTTACTTATTTTAATCTGTGCAACATACGCATAGACTATGTCCACCAGCTACAATTAGGTATCCTCATTATTATATTACATTTTTAAGTGTTACAATTGTTTAATTAGTAATGTCTAGATTAAGCCATTTATAATTTAATTTTGCTTGCATTTATTATTTGTGTATGTTTTAGTGTTTATTTGGTGTTACATAAGACAAGACCAGTCATCATGAATAACATTTCATTTGTTCATTCGTTTTAAGGGACCAGGTATAAAACTTTAATTATCTATGCATTTAATATTGCTGTTTAACCATTCTGACTTCCCTGCTTATTTGAGTGTCAAAGTGATCGTTACATGCATACTGTGTTATGGTGTGATGGAACTTTGAGCTTGATGAAAGTAGTTATCCCAGCACCGCCCTGCAGTGACCACTGCCCCAGGGGTATTTAAACCAGTGACACCCTAAGCGATTTTCCTCTATCTTCTTCAAACTTCTTTCACCTTATCTTTTGCGTCGCATTACTTTTGGTTAATTTTCCTTTGTTCTTAAATTTTGTAAACATAAGTTAAAATTAGAAACACGAACGAAAAATGAATTTTGTAACGTTAGAAAGTCATCAAAAAGAAACTCTGCGAAACTGAAACTATCACAAACAGTCCTTAATTGACTCGTTATTTTTGATCGAACTAATTAAATTAGATTCCAGCCCGTTTGCTTTTTGGGCTAGTTTTAGTAGCGCTGACGCTTTGAAACACCTTGGAAAGTCCAGTCTGGCTGACTGTTACTTTGCTGAACCCGAGCCGTCCTCATCACCGCGGGCGACGATTCCTGGCCCAGAGGCCGTGGCACCTAGACCAGAGAGGGCACGCCTGCTCAACCAACCAGTAACGGGAGACGCTGTACAGCGGCTACAGCTCCAAACTAAGGCAAGACGAACATCTCTAATCTTCTGAGAAGTCTGGTGTTTCTCAAAGCGCTAACATTGAACATTCCAAATTCATTAGTTATCCTTAGATTTGAACTAGTTAGAGACAAATAATCTTTTCGCTTGATCAAAGCCATCACACACTCAGGTCTTGACCATTCTTTGTGTTTTCACTCATTGATTCATTCACTGTCGATCATCTCATTCTGATTGCTTTCTAATTTTCTGTTCTGTTATTTGATTATTTCTATATTACGTTATTCATATATCCAGTAGTGTTAGATTAATGAAACGTTAAAAAGAATCTGGTTTTGTGTGCATTGTTCTTCAGATATAAGCAGAGGTCACTGAACCGCGACAAGAATTCACGGCATAAGAGACTGATTTGGTTTTATCACAAGAAAGTGGTTATAGTTGTTCATAACTGGTAACTCATTGAATTGACGTCTGGCGTTGACTAGATCGATACAAGCGTGGTTTCAGCTTTAAAACAAACCTGGTGCCCCAACTTCGAGGAATATTAATGTTTCTGCATTAATATCAAACTATTAATAATTTGAATCCGCTACACCTGTATATTAGGTATTTCAACAAAACACAAGCTTTATGTGTAAAATTGCATTAACGTAAAGTAATCTAATGACAGAAACTACTGACCAAACTGTTTAATAGATTTCAAGTAAAGGTTATTTTATTTTATTTTATTTATTTTTACACAGTATATGTTTGAGCATATTTGAGTTGGGTTTATTTCAAAATACATAACCATTTAAAAATAACATTTTTTATGTGTATAATAGTTTAAAACTATAAATGTGTTTTATTAGGGGCAAGAATTATTCTTTTAAGTGCATGAGTCTCTTTTCATTCTAGATTCAAGTAAAGAGCTGAAAAACATGAACCAGTGAAAAAGACTGACCTCAGAGTCTCCAGTCGACAGTGAGGACACTCCAATCCAACACACAGAACCTTCAATGAGTCCTGCAGGTTGTTGCTACTCAGGTCCAGATGTGTCAGATGTGACGGGTTGGACTTCAGAGCTGAGGCAACAACTTCATAGTGAGTCTCTATGAGTCCACAGCCAGAAAGTCTGTGATGACAGAAAATATAAGTCTATAAATGTGAAGTGACTTTATGAATGTTGATGCTGAAGCAGCTGTAGCTCAGTTGGTCTCATCCATCACAAAGTGTGTGGTGTGAACCTTATGTCAACATGATCGATGTGATAAAGAACAGATAGTTTGGACAGAAGCGTCTGTCACATCACTGCAATGTCAATATGTCCAGTTGTGGTGACAGGAAGCTGTGAT
Organism: Betta splendens; assembly: GCF_900634795.4. Classification (NCBI taxonomy): domain Eukaryota; kingdom Metazoa; phylum Chordata; class Actinopteri; order Anabantiformes; family Osphronemidae; genus Betta; species Betta splendens. The sequence continues at coordinate 6,146,017 of NC_040889.2, read as the reverse complement.
GTGTTTAATGTGATGGAGGCTGTACAGTAGATGCTTCCATATCAACTGGATGTGTTGCGCCGCCTCCGTTTCCTCTTCATGCCTCCTATTAAACCAACACTAGAACCAGTAGATCGGAAGCTTCTATTGGTTCGAATGCAGAGTTCAGATGTGACAGGTCAAAGACCCAGCACTGTCCCTAGTGACAAAAGCTTCTCCCTTAAAGGAAAACACCAGACTGGAACCTTTCAAATCAGAGTAAACACATGATGGTGACAGTTTCATTCAGTCACTCAGAGTCCAAGAATTTGTCTCTTCATTCACTTTGTAGTTTTCTCCCAGAGAACCTGACCTGGGAGGTTTCAGTCTGCTGCTTTTCTCTGGGGAGGACTGACCTTTGACCTCACACTTGTTTCCATGGCGTCTGATGAGAATTTGCTTTTTATCTGGTTGGTTTGTTCCAGCAGAGACTCAGCTGTAAACACACACAGACTGTAGCTGCTGATTCAGTAACTCAGCACATGTGTTCTGTTCTGATCACACCAGGCTGAGCTGATAGAAAAGAAACAAATGAGCTGGAAAACATCCCAACAACAAGCAGAACCACATGAAGACATTTCAGTGTGGAGCTCTGTTTGTTCCACCAGATCCCAAAGATTAGAACCAACGTGTGTCTGGACAGAACCAGAAGAACCAAAGACAGATCATAAAAAAAAAACATGTTCCTGATGCTTCATTCACTAAAAGAAACGACCGTCAGCTGTGATCACACGTCAACTGTCAAAAGCTTTTAGCAGAAAGTGTTCAGAGCTAAAGGTTCTTTGTTGGATTCGACTTAAAGATGTTTACTAACTTTACAGCTGCTTTGATCTGATCTTCAACAAAGACATTTTCTAGGAACCAGTAGTTAGTAGTATGTTTTCACTCTGTGAACTTTTAGATTCTGTGTGTGAAGTGTTTCTCTTTAACACTGAGGCTTCCACTTCATGTTGCTGTATAATATTAACGATCACATTAATGTTGGACTTACTGAGCCTTTCTGCAGTTCCTCACAGCTGGGCTCAGTCTCAGTCGTCCCTCCCAGGTTGTATTGTATTTCATCAGTTCCAACTCATCCAGAACCTCCTCTGACATCTGCAGCATGTAGGCCAGAGCTGAGCACTGGATGTCAGAGAGTTCCTTCTCTGATCTGTTCTCTGACTTCATGAACTCTTGAATCTGCTGATGGACTGAGTGGTCGTTCATCTCCATCAGACAGTGGAAGATGTTGATGCTTCTGTCTGGAGATATTCTATCACCGTTCATTTCCTTCAGCTTGTTGATGATTGTCTGGATGGTTTCTGGGCTGATCTCTGTGTGACCCAGCAAGCCTCCTAAGATTCTCTGGTTGGACTCCAGACAGAGGCCATGAAGGAAGCGAACAAACAGATCCAGGTGACCAGTTTGACTGTGGAGGGATTTAGAAGTAGTTCTATGCAGGAAAACATCCAAAGATGAATAATCATCATCATACCCGTCTTTCCTCAAAAATTCCTTCAGTTCCTCCATCTTTCCTTCTGTGTAACAGTGCATCATGTGAACAGCAGCCAGAAACTCCTGAACGCTCAGATGAACAAAACAGTAGACTGTTTTCTGGAAGATCACACTCTCTCTCCTGAAGATCTCTGTACAGACTCCTGAGTGAACCAAGGCCTCTGTGACGTCTAGACCACACTGCTCCAAGTCGTCTTGGTAGAACATGATGGTTCCTTCCTCCAGATGTTTGAACGCTAGCCTCGCGAGCTTCAGGAGAACTTCCCTGTCAGCCTTCGTCAGCTCCTGTGGACTGGTTTCACATCCCTCATGGTACTTGTTCCTCTTCCTCTGTGTCTGGACCAACAGGAAGTGTGAGTACAGGTCCGTCAGGGTCTTGGGCAGCTCTCCCTTCTGCTCTGTAGTCAACATGTGCTCCAGAACCGTAGCAGTGATCCAACAGAACACTGGGATCTGACACATGATGTGGAGGCTCCTGGACGTCTTGACGTGTGAGATGATTCTGCTGGACAGCTGCTCGTGGCTGGATCTCCTCCTGAAGAACTCGTCCTTCTGGGCGTCGGTGAAGCCTCGTACTTCTGTGACCCTGTCCACACACGTAGGAGGGATCTGATGGGCTGCTGCGGGTCGGGAAGTGATCCAGACCAGAGCCGAGGGAAGCAGGTTCCCCTGGATGAGGTTGGTCAGCAGCACCTTGACGGATGATGTGTGTGTGACGTCAGACACAAGCTCCCTGTGGCTGAAGTCCAGTGAGAGTCTGCTTTCATCCAGGCCGTCAAAGATGAACAGAAGCTTCAGGACAGCAAGATGTTCTGCTGGGACCTTCTGGAGCGTTGGATGGAAAACATGGAGCAGCGTGAGAAGACTGTGCTGCTTATCTCTGATCAGGTTCAGCTCCCTGAACGACAGCAGAACCAAAATACTGACGTCTGGGTTTTCCCGGCCCTCGGCCCAGTCCAGAGTGAACTTCTGCACCGAGAAGGTTTTTCCAACGCCAGCGACGCCGTTGGTCAGAACCAGTCTGATAGGTCCGTGTGGGAGAGAGGAGGCTTTAAAGATGTCGTGGACCTTGATGGGAGTGTCATGGAGGGTCATCTTCTTGGAAGCTGTCTCCAGCTGCCTCACCTCATGTTGGGTGTTCACCTCTTCACTCGGTCCCTCTGTGATGTAGAGCTCAGTGTAGATGCTGGTGAGGAGGACTCCACTTCCTGTTTCACCTCCTTCAGTCACACGTTCACATCTGCTCCTCAGACTGATCTTATGTTCATCTAAAGCCTCCTGCAGCACAGCATCTAATGAAAGAAGAAGAAACAAGGAGAAACTGAACTTAAAAACCAACTTTTTATGTTTATGACCCACAAACAATTCAGTGATTTAGAAAATGTGGGATTTTGACATCATCAAACACATTCAGTCTTACTTTGGACAGTGCTGGTCTGACGGCCTGTCAGAGGTCCAGATCTGGTTTGGGGGCGTTCCCCACAATGTGGACAGGAAGAGTCACCTGATGGTACACACTGGTCACAGTATGAGGTGAAGCACTGTCTGCAGAGCCAGTGTCCACAGCTGCTAGAGACTGGATCCTTCAGAGCCTCCTGAAACACAGCACAGCAGGACGGCTGCTCCTCCACAGGAACACGGCTCCTCCTAGTTCAGAACCAAACTGATGAGTCCAACACTGGAGAAGCTCAGATGATCCAGAGACCAGGAATCGTGACCTACTGCTCCGTCTGAACTCAGTATAATCTGGTTCCTTTGGCTTCAACTCTCCTGCTGCACAAACACTAATCTGCTGCTTTTCCTTTCACACATATCACAGTTACTGATCTGCTGGGATTCATTCACACTCATCACTTCCCGCAGCTCCTTCACAATAAAAGCCTCCCCTACAGACAGCAGCTTCTGTCCTCTCCTGTTCTACTATTGAGCTTGTCTGAGTCAGGTCTGAACTGACGTTAGAATGGTTCTAAAGACTGTGGTAAAGAAGCATCTGACACATGGAACAGTGCTGTCACAGGTTCTGGTCCAGACGGTTCCTTCCTTAGGTTTTATTTCTCTACTGTCGACTGTCAAATGAAAGAGAAATGCAGAACAAACACTGTGGAAAAGAGAAGTGGCCTGTCTCTTTTTGTCCACAGATAATGTGTTAATAGTAATGTGAAGATTCTGTTGATGTGTAAAGTCTAACATGGAGGTTATGAGGTTTTACCACCATCAGTAGTTGGAGGAATGAAAACCCAGACTAAGATCCATGTCAGTCCGAAACATTCTCTGCATCATCAGCAGAAATCTATAAACACAACATTTTGTCTTCATCTTCCATCAGGTCAGTTTAGTAGAAACTGTCTCTTACTTTGTGTCTGAGGCTCCAGGTTCATTACTGAATTCGTTAAGCGGCTCTTTGGACCGATTACTTTTCACAGAGAGACAGCTGGGTCCTGGAGGTTCTGCTTCTTCTCTCTGGTTCTGCTCTCTGCAAACACACGTTTTCATTCATATCACATCAGTCACTGATCAATTCTCTGAACATAGTAATTTCTATGGCTCTGAATACAAACTACTACTGCTGCAGATCATCAGGATGTTTCACACTTTGAATCAGTTCTCAGATCAGATTCCAGCTGTTCTCTGTGGTCTATAGCTGTCTGAGACCCAACAAATCATTTCTCTGTGTGTCATCAGTCCTTACAGTTTTCATCTTAATGATCATGTCTGCACACTTGAAGTTCATTCAGAAGAACATAAACATCCTGGATGACCACAGTCGGGTTCATATATAAACTCATAGTCAGTTTATAACATCAGAGAATAAACTAATGATGATTTATATTAGTGAGTTCGGAACAGTTCTTACTTTGTGTCTGAGACTCCAGGTTTAGGACTAAATGATGAAGGCTCACATGTAGACCACTCCTTCTTTATAGACACACATCTGGATCCTGGAGACTCTGCTCCGTCCTCTTCCTCCACAAAAACACTCATCATCTGAAAAAAACACAGATCCAGAGCTAAACACCTGCTGTGACTTGTATTAGAGTGAATCTGAGTCCAGCTTCTCAAACACCTCAAACAGAACGCGTAAACCCCGCCCACATCTGACCTGGAAACCTGAAGTTTATAGTGTGGAAGTAACTTCGGCTAGCTAAAGTTAACTAACTAATTCTCCACCGGTGCCACAGAAATATTCCATTCAAACTACTTAACTGCTCATTAATGGTGTTTGAGACGGAACAGCAGTTTGAAGCGGCCATGCTGGCTTCGACTTCAGGTTTCTTTCCAGTATTGTTGTCCACCAATCCAGAGTCGGATGTGGGCGGAGCTGTGCGCACTGTTTGAGGTGTTTGAGGGGCGGAGTCTACTTGCACATTCATGAATATTCAGTCTTACACTTGGCGAACATTTAACATTTACATTGAACATTTAAAAATCACATTTAACATTTACACTTAAATTTAACATTTACATTGAACATTTAAATCTAACATTTACATTTCTATTTAACCTTTACATTTACATTTAACATTTACATTTAGACTTTTGCAGATGTAACTAAATGTGAGAAAACATGTGTCATTTAGTTAAATGTTGGAAAACTAGTTATAGGTGCTCCTTTTACATTCGGCACCCCATAGTTTACATCAGTTTGTTTAAATCCTGTAGTGACGGAAAAGCCAACGAGCTGCTTCCTGCTTCCAACAGAGAGCGACCGGCTGGTCACCAGTTACTGTCTTTACTGGAAAACTCAGAACACAGACAGGAAAGCGGAAAACTACCACATTTCTGGACCTTATTCAGTCTGAGTGGTCAGTACCACCGATTGTGAACTCAGAACCAGAACCAGGACTAATAACAACCAGAGCCAGACCCTGAACACCATCAACTCCTCACAAATGGCTCTTATCTGTGTTCGTTGACAGAAGTAGATGGTATCCTCTACATTAACAAACAGACTCAGTAACATTAATGTTGTTAAACACTCACCTCCTCAACTTTTCTGATTCTTCTTGGTGTTTAATTGTCTTTGTTTTCGTTCTGTTCGCTCTAATTGAGGAAGTTAAAGTTAGTCCCGCTTTCAGTTTCACTGGCCCCTCCCCCGCTTTACCGCGCCATGACGTCACGAGTTTTTTATTAAACTAGATGTTGATGTGTGGACCTTTAACGATGTTCAGCACTTGAACTAAGCAATATTTCAATGTAAACATGTGTCAGTGTCTCTTTCAACTCCCCAGTTATACAATAAAGGCAAAACTTCCTCGTAGCTGCATGTCACACAAACTTTCCTCTGCAGCTATAAACCCATGCGTCAAAGACTGACATTGTCCACCAGAGGGCGGCGTTTATACCAAAACACCATCAAGTTTCCCTGAAGTCCAAAAGTCAGTAAGACAAAGCAAGGAGGATGACTAATGTAAACATCCCCACACACACGAACAGAAACAACTTGAGGATGGTGGGCTCTTTGCATCACATCTTCGTGGCGTACTGTATGCACTGATCTCCCCAGCTGGTTTTTGGTTTGTTGATGTGAACAATCAACATCCATGTCTTTGATTTGCTTATTATTAGCATTATTTTTATTTTCCTTTATTTTTTATAATAAATCACACAAAAGACAACTCTCTCGTCTGCCTCTTAATGGGAAATTTCCACCACAATTTCAGTGAGAGAAGTGCTGATGCTGGTGGTGTTATGGATCTTCCATTCACTGTCAAGAACAGACAAGAGCAGTAGCAGGGTTTGGATAGAAGGAAGCAGAGATTATTCCTATTAGGAAACCAGGGAAGGATCTATCATGACTTGTAAACTAGAGGCCAACAGCTCTGACATCACATTTAAGTTAGATAAAGGACAGAATGATCACTGACAGACTGACATGTTACCTAAAAACAGAGGAGTCCCCTTTTCAGAGGAATGCAAATGAATGAATGAAATGCCACCAGAGATCCTTCCTACTGGTGGCCATCAGCCTGTACAACTCATCTTCTCTCTGTAAGGGTCAATGCAATAACATGTATAATAAAACTTTAGCTATCAATTAGATGTAATTAGACAATAGTAATCAGACATGATGTGAGTGTGTGCAGATGTGTGTACCTCCATCTGTGACAGCAATCAAAGTTTGCATATAATTTCCCTCTGGGATTAATAAAGTTTTTTGAATCTTAAATCTTGAAAATAGTAATATTCTTGTTTAATAAGGTGTAATCCTTCTCGAGCTAGAAGAACTCTGTCCCAAGTCAAGATGAACACAAAAACATCCTACGAAAAGGTAAGATTTGATTACACAATTACATGATCCATGTATTAAACATGTTTAACATATTCCTTCTCTAATGTAGCTAAAAGAAAGAGGGCAGAGGCTCGTCAGACAGGTGGGGGCACCACCACCTCCCCTCACCCCATCTGAGGAGCTGGCTCTGTCCCTGAATAATAGTATATATAATAGTAATAACTAGCAGATAGGAAAAATATATCAATACGTGGCCTTATGACCCTCTCGTGTTGGAAAAAAACTCTAATAAGCTGAGCCTCCACGTCCACAGGCTCATCAAACTTACCCAAAAACATAACCTGCTCCGGAGCAGATTACTTCCGTTTTTGGAACCAAAAGCTACTACAGCATTCATTCTAGTATGTCCTTTGTGTATCAGTTCTGGATCTTGTTTTTGACCATGCCTTGCCTGCTCCCTGTCGGTGCTGCCTTGGACTCTGCCTTGTGATTGAACTATGCCTGTAGATTGACTGCCGTTGCCTGACCCCTGTCTGTACCGTTGCCTGTATCAAAGCTATTCTGTGTACCAACCTCTGCCTGTCTGACCAAGAGCCTGCATTAAATCTTCACAACACTAACTATGTCTGTGTGTGCTGTGCGTTTGGGTCCTTCACCCTGACAAGAGGTAGTTAATGTGGTTGAGAAACGGTCACATTCAGAATCAGAATCAGAATCAAAGTTTAATGACCAACTTTGCACAGGATAACCAAGGAATTGTATTTGGTCTGACTCCGTCTTTTGTTCCCTCAGAAAAAAAACACAATTAAATAGAATTTTAAATATAGTTTTGAAAAACAAATAATAAACAATGAGAAAAACTGTGGCTTGCTATGTGACATTCCACGTGGTTGAAAGTGGTTATTGCACATATACTGTTAAATGAGCGGCTTCTGACGTTATCACGCCATTCAATTGTCATTATCAGTGGTTATCAGCCCATACGTATGAGCCAATAGGTGCCCATCTACCTGCTGGCAGCGGTGAATAGGTGCAGTAGGTTGCTGTCATTGATCCATAAGGTTGATCACGGCTCGGGTGATTTAACCAGCAGAGTCAGTAGGGGGCGCTGTTGAGCGGTTGTTGTTCCGACGGGAGGATCGAAGTTTTTGATTTTGATTTATTAGCGAGCATAACTTAGCAAGTAGTTAGCGGTATTGTGTTAGCTAACTGTAACCTGAACCCCCCCCACCCGTTATCCAGCCCTAACCCTAACCACAATAACCTCTAAAGCTGCTTAACATAGCAACTTAGCTAGCTATTAGCTGTTCGCGAGGAGGCAGAGCAGGCACCTTGCTTATCAGCGCATTCGCCCATACGAATGCGCTGATAAGTTCTGATCAGCCCATTCGTTATGGCTGATAACATCCGAAGCGGGTGGTTAAATTACACTGAGTCATTTCTGTATGTATCCGGTAGAGTTCAGCTCAAAAACAACCTGGGGGAAAAAGATGACTCTGTGTCTGCTGGCTCTGGTGGCTATGGCCCTGCCAGAAGAGAGGAGTTTAAACAGTTTGTGTGCAGGGTGTGTGAGGTCAGCAGTGACGCTGACAGCCTGTTTCCTGAGACTGGCCCGGTACAGATGTTCAATTGAAGGAAACTCAGTACCACAGAGTGATGGAGGTGCAGAGGACAGACTGAATGATGGCCGTGTAGAAGATGGTCAGCAGCTCCTGGGGCAGGTTGAACTTCCTGAGCGGTCTCAGGAAGCTCATCCATCTTATTTGCCAGGGAACGCACGTTAGCCAGGTGTATTGACGGGAGCGGTGTGCACGAGCCTCGCTGTCTTAGTCTAACGAGCACACCCGAGTGTGCTGCGGAGTTGGAGTTTCTCCAGACGGCTCCAAGGATCCAACCACAGGACGAACATCCAGCTCTAAAGGCATCTGTCAACAGAAGATCATCATCAGCTTTGTCCTTGTCACAAGCTGGAGATCAGCTTACCATCTGCTGACTTCAAAGTTTTACATGTGCATTAGTGTTTGTGTGACAGACGCAGGGAGAGAATCTTATTTAGTTAATTTAACCAAGTCAATATTTTTATAGAAATCCATTTGTTCAGCTCATGAAAAGACAGCAGCACACTGACAGGTGTGGTGGAAATTTTGGAATAAAGGCCGATGAGAGAGTCTTCCTTTTTGCGCGATTTATTGAAATAATAAAGAAAATGACAAAGAATGAGAAAAGCAAATCAAATAGCCAGCTGGGGAGATCAGAACATACACCACGGAGGTATAATGCTGAGATCACCCCGTTCTCAGGTTGTCTCTGCCTTTTAACCCTTCTCCTGGGGCTTGGTGGAATCTCCTTATCACACTGTGGGTGAAGATGTTTACATTCTCACTCCTGCATCCTGGGTGCCATGCTATCAGGAGGGAAGGGACACAGAGAATGCACACGGTTTACGGCCTTGGGTCTGGTGAGGGATCGGATAGAAAGGAGCCAGAGACCAGGGGTAAAAGGCAGACACAGACCATAAACAATCGGTCAGTCAAACACAACATTAGATGTCAGCACTTAATGTGCGACAGAACCTTGAGAGGGAGATAGATTGTTTGTCTAAGAATGTTCAGTGCTGAGTCTAATCAAGTACAGAGCACATGGTTGCTATACAGAGTCAGAAAAGAACACAAGAAGCATAAAAGTACAATTTTCCATTACACAGGACAGATAAGTTACAGTATTAAACACTGCGCATCCATCACTGGTTTCACCAGTGGGGAAACCAGCATTAAGTGCTCCCACCTCCTGTGTGCTTCAGCTTGATCTCTAGTCTTCCCTCACTCTGACTGACTCAGCTGTTTCCTGCCAAGTTTAAGATTCAGTTACAGTGTAACCACCAGCTTGGTTGTTGACTGATTCATGAGAACTGCTTTACCTGGGGGTGGATTGTTCCTCTGCTCTTTGGTCGTGTCACTATCCTCTGGTGGAGGTGAAACAGTTGGACAGTGTTACAATGCCCTGCTTCAAACAGGGAAGTGGTCACCAGGTTACACAGTCACTCCTTAATATGTAACACTGGTGATCAGTGGTTTAGAGTTTTATACTACCTCTTCTATCTACAACTCTCAAGTTGTTTCTGCCTTTTAACCTCTCTGTCCGACTATGGTGGAACGTCTGTGTAGTCCAATCAGACTACATGCACCATCTCATCCCTGTCGCTGTGTGTGGAGATGTTTACATTCTTACACCTGCACCACTGGCGTCTGACTATCAGAGGAAGGAGCACTACAGTAAGTCTCAACAGACAGAGACACAACTCCCCGGCCTTGGGTTTAGGAGCTAGAGTCCAGAGTCTATCAGGCAGAGACAAGCATTGAACAACGTAGGTGAAATGTCAAATACATAAAACAAATGTAAGACAAAACATAAGATATTAATTGCAGAACATAAGTCATAAATAATATAATAATAAACATTTTTTTCCCATAACACTCCCCCCTTTTGAATACACATGAATCAAACACTAAGAAGAAAAATTGTCAAACATCGCATTTTGTGATAGTAAAAGACTCTTGCAAATGACAAAATGAGTCACTGTGTACACTTACAGGCCCCACCATCCCAGTCCACCTGTGCACCCACTTCACTCCACTCTATATAGTTTGTTGATAACTTCATTTTAACTAATCTTTAATTGAACTAATCAAATACCATGTCATGTTGTATGCTGTACTGTCACCATGTCCTGTTGTATGTTGTACTGTTTGTACTTTTTCTTATGCTGAGATGCATTACCTGCCAACACCAAGTCAAGTTCCTCGTTCTGTAACGTGAGCTCTACAGAACCTGGCAATTAAGCTTTTCTGATTCTGATTCTGATGTTAAGCCAGAGGCTTCTTGGGCTGTGTTTCAGTCCTGTCCTCTTACATGACTTCCTGTTTTCAGTTTCCTGCCATTGTTGTGGTTCATGCTTGAACCTGTTGCAGTGGGTCTGTTCATGCTGTTACTTTGTGACTCTTGTTTGACGTACTGTATTGCTTTCTGTCAGGTCCTGTGTTTGCTCTCCGTGTTTTTCTGGTGAGTCTGTCCTACGTTTATTTATGTAGTTACCATATCTCTCTACGTTGTCATACAGTATGTTCCTCTGTTCAAGCTACTTGTAGATGTTACATTGTCCTCTGGCTGTGTCATTTTATTAATTACTCCTGTCTGTCATGCTATGTGTAATTAGCTGCTAGCTTCAGTTTCCTCTGCCTGTAACTTATAATAATTTTGAGTTTGCTGTAGTGTCTGTGGTTCTCTTGCGTTCAGTGAGTTTCTATTGGCCTAGCGTATGGAGCCTTTGAATGTCCCTTTTTGTGTCAGCCATTAGTAGCTGAACTCTCTCTTGTGTTTTTGGTGAAATTTATAACAGATAGTGGCTCGCTCGTTCTCTACCACCTTGGGAGGTGTTTCCCACTTTGACCTTGGGGTTTCCAGTCCATACTCTGCGCAGATGTTCCTGTATACTATGCCAGCCACTTGGTTATGGCGTCCCATGTATGGTTTCCCTGCCAGCATCTTACACCCTGCAGTTAGGTGCTGGACCGTTTCAGGGGCCTCTTTGCACAGTCTACACCTTGGGTCTTGTCTGGTGTGGTAGATCTGGGCTTCTATGGCTCTGGTGCTCAGGGCCTGCTGCTGTGCGGCCAGGATGAGTGCCTCTGTGCTGTCCTTCAGCCCGGCCCTTTCAAACCATTGGTAGGATTTGTTGAGATCAGCCACTTATAGTTATTTATAGCTACAGTTATATTCCGGTGGTACATCCCATGTAGGGGCTTGTCCTCCCATGATGGTCCCTCTTCCAGCATCTCATCCTCTGTTCTCCACTGCCTGAGACATTCACTCAGCACGTCATCTGTCAGGGCCTTATCCTTGATGTACTTGTGGATCTTGGATGTTTCATCCTCGATAGTGGCTCTCACACTCACTAGTCCTCGGCCTTCTTCCTTGCAGTTAGCGTATAGTCTCAGGGTGCTGGATTTGGGGTGGAACCCTCCATGCATGGTGAGGAGCTTTCGCGTCTTAACATCTGTGGTCTGTATCTCTTCCTTTGGCCACCTTATTATTCCCGCAGGGTATCTGATCACTAGCAGGGCGTAGCTGTTTATTGCCCGGTATTTGTTCTTGCCATTGAGCTGGCTTCTTAGGACTTGCCTTACTCGTTGGAGGTATTTGGCTGTTGCCGCATTCCTTGTTGCCTGTTCAAGGTTGCTGTTCACCTGTGGTATTCCAAGGTACTTGTAGTTGTCCTCATTGTTTGCTATTGTTCCTTCTGGGAGTGAGACCCCTTCTGTGTGGATTACCTTGCCTCTCTTTGTCACCATCCTCCCACATTTCTCGATTCCGAATGACATCCCGATGTCCGAGCTGTAGATCCTGGTGGTGTGGATCAGCGAGTCGATGTCTCGCTCACTCTTGGCGTACAGCTTGATGTCATCCATGTAGAGGAGGTGACTTATGGTGGCCCCGTTCTGGAGTCGATATCCATAGCCAGTCTTGTTTATTATTTGGCTGAGGGGGTTCAGACCTATGCAGAACAGCAGTGGGGACAGTGCATCTCATTGGTATATGCCACATTTGATGGATACTTGGGCAAGTGGCTTTCTGTTGGCTTCAAGGGTGGTTCTCCAGAACCTCATCGAGTTTGCAATGAAGGCCCTTAGAGTTCTATTGATGTTGTACAGCTCCAAGCATTCAGTGATCCATGTGTGTGGCATTGAGTCATAGGCTTTCTTGTATTCGATCCAGGCTGTGCACAGGTTGGTGTGTCGCACTCTGCAGTCTTGGGTGACTGTTCTGTCAACCAGGAGTTGGTGTTTGGCTCCTCTGGTATCCTTACCAATGCCCTTCTGTGCTTCGCTCATGTATTGACCCATGTGCCCACTTATCTTAGCTGCGATGATGCCTGACATGAGCTTCCATGTTGTGGAGAGACAGGTTATTGGCCGGTAGTTGGATGGGACTGTATCCTTTGAGGGTTCCTTCATTATCAGGATTGTTCGCACTTCGGTTAGCAATTCAGGGTGGGTCCCATCCCTTAGCAGCTGGTTCATTTGTGCTGCCAGGCGCTCATGGATTGCAGTGAGCTTCTTTAGCCAGTAGGCGTTGATCATGTCAGGGCCAGGTGCTGTCCAGTTTTTCATACCTGAGACTCTTTGTTGGATGTCTGCCACTGTGATAGTCACTGGATTCTGTTCAGAGAGGTTTCTGTGGTCTTCCCTCAGATCCACCAGCCACTGTGCATCGCTGTTGTGTGATGCCTCCCTCTCCCATATACCTTTCCAGTATTATTCAGTTTCCAGCCTTGGTGGGTCTGCTCTGCTGTTATTACCCTGCCATTGAGAGTACACTTTCACAGGTTGTGTTGCGATCAGCCGGTTTATTTGTCTGGCTTCGTTGTCTCTGGTGTATCTCTTTAGGCGGCTGGCCAAGGCTTGTAGCCTTTGCTTAGCAGTTTCGAGTGCTTCAGGTATGGGCATCTGGCTGTACCTCTTGGGCATCGGTCTTTTCATTCCACCTCTCTGGGCCTCTGTCATTTGGCTCACTTACCTCCGAGCTGCCTTGAATTTTGCCTCCAACCTTTGTTTCCATGGTGGGTATTGTTTCTCATGGCTCCCATGGTTGCTCTTATAGCCAAGCTCCTCTGGGATCACTGATGCTGCAGCGTATATCAGCTCATTGGTTTCTGTGATTGTTGTGGTAGGGATCGCTCTCAATGCTGCATTCACCCCTTCCATGAGACTTTCTGATGGTACTTCACTTAGCCGTTGTAGTTGGCTTCGAGGTTGCCTGTTCAATCTCGCCATGATCTTATGTTTTAGGTCAGTCGCTGCCTCGCTTAGCGTGTCTGTGCTCATTGGGGCTTCGTACCCAATTTCCGGTTGGGGAGATGGTGAAACCTCCCCTCTGACCTGGCGTCCTGGCTCCCCCTTGCCGTAGCATTTGTGTTGTATCTCGTCAATGTCAAGTTGTGATAGCAGTTGCCGTTTGTAGATGTTAGAACACTGAGCTACTAGTTGCTTCGCTGTCAGCCTTGAATGTGGGTTTCTCTGTTCCCATTCACCACACATTCTTTGCGTGTAACCCCTCTGACTAGGGTTACTTGAGAAGTAGCATTCCAACAGAGCCTTGTTCTCGCATCTTAGCCATTTCTTTCTTGTTTCAGCAGCCCACTTCTCGTCAAGGTGCTCTATTATTAAATATTATTAAACTATTATTATTATTATTATTATTATTATTATTATTATTATTATTATTATTATTATTATTATTATTATTATTATATAATTATATTATATTATATTATTATTATTAATATTATTATAAAGCACTTCACATATGTGGGCAAATTTCAAACTCCAGTTAGGTGTTGGGGAACTAGAGCACCTTGACGAGAAGTGGGCTACTGGAACAAGAAAGAAATGGCTAAGATGCGAGAACAAGTATAAGTAATAATAATAATAATAATAATTGGGCCAGTGCCCTTAAAAATGTCTGCGCATGGCCCTGCATGTAACAGCACCTAGGGAGCTAGAGGTGAGGTGTCTTGCTCAAGGACACACGTAGAGCCAAGGCAGGGATTGAACTGGGGACCTGTCAGTTTCAAGTAGAGCATGGGCCTTGGAACCGAAACGTTCCCGATTCCCTAGAATAAAGGTGATATGAGATTTGTCCCATGGCTCAATAGTACAATGAAAAGGAAAAGGAAAAGAAAACATTAACCAGGACATTGTGACTGTGGAGTAAAGGAAACGTTGAAGCACTTTGGACACTGCTACATTAAAGTTCATTCTGCATTGATTGTCCTCTTCGACCCTTCCTGTCCGACAGCATCAGGAAGATCAGACGCTGCTCCTTCAAACACGTGGGATTCTTGATGGAGCTGTTCAGAAGGGACACTGTGACATACAGGAAGTTTGTGTAGCTTGGCCACCATCCTGCTCTCTTCCACCTCCTGAACCGAATCCAGGCATGTCCCCAAACGGTCTGTGCAGCTAAATGCACCAGACAACAGGAAGTGATCATTATTCTAAAGTAACAAAAGGACATCTGCGTCTGGAAAACTACTGTATGACAGAGGAAGAAACAGAAAACAGCCATTTAATAGTGTAAAATGGGACAAATTTAAATTGATTTTTTATTAGGATTCCCAAATGTGGTCACATTTTAACAATGTCACAAACTCCTTCATCGCAGAGCTGTTCACACAGCAGTAAACTAACCAGACAGATTGTTTTCAAGTAAACATTATCATCATTTCTCTGAAGCCTGTGCAATAATGATCGAGTGCTAATAATCAATAACGTCATTAACAGAGAAGTTATTAGATTCTGGTTGGGTTTGACATTTCTGCAGTCAAAGTAACTTTAGTTCTGTGTTTATTGGAAGTGAACATGAAAGCTCAGCACTGAGCAGGTCCAGTGTCTGATGCCAGTGGTTTTAGTTTGCTTTACCATCGCTCTGCTGTGGCAGGTTCAGACTGAGGAAGCACACACACATTCATGGAGAGATAACAAACTTTTGGAGTGAATTCATAAGATTGTTATAAACTTCCTTTAACTACGTATAAACCTTGTAATACATCTACTTACATCTTTAATACAGTAATAGTGAACTTATACAGAACAAAATAAACTGACTTCATAAACCACTGACATATCACATTTTAAAAATAACTTAACCAATATAATAAAAAAAAAAATTAAGAAATCAAATAATTATATACTGACTAAACAAAACCCTTGTCGTGTATGGGTCGTAACTCGTCCATCCCCTATGGTTTCCTGCCTTGTTTGGTGAGATCTTGATGATTTGTAGAACGAAACCACCTGACGCTGAGTTCAGACTGACTACGCTTTAATGTTGTCACGTGACGTCTTGCAGTTTTTCCCTACCATCTACTATCCACTACCTCAGTCTCAGCTCAACTGCTAACATCTAATCTAATGGCTATTTAAAGTCATCATCATCATTCTACCTACATGTAAACATACAATGATACAATAATTACAACACACAAATTTATGCTATGTTCAGGATTAGAATGATGTTTTTTTTATTTGAAGAATAAATATTCTCTTATTTTCAAGGCAAATGATACACTTATACACTTTTTAAATAACTTCATGCACCAATAAATTCATTGAATATGATTCAGGGGATCATCTCCATGGTTACAACTCAACTTTGGTAAACAAGATACATTATGGTTTTAAAACAGAGAGTCATTGACAATGAAACTTCAAAATCTAAGAAGACATAGAACTGTGGACAAATGCAAATCTCTCCCATGGCATTTACTGGACATGTGAATATGCTCTTGTTTTCTTGTTTTAGTCAAATTATTAAGTCTGCAAAGTAATTTAGATATTGTTGGAATCCTCACTGTTAAGCGCATCACAATTATATTCTAATGGTTGGTGTTTTTATTATTAAGATGATTGCTGGGATTGAAGGTGATACTAGTGCTATTCAAAATCCATGGTAATAATATCTTGTCTTTTAATTGAAAATGATAGCTATTATGATGTTGATGAGTATGTGATATTGTACTGATAATGTGCATTTTTATTTATTGAATTGTTTACTGTTGTTTGGAAATTTTGTGTATTAATTTCGTTATTTCAATAAAGTTGTGTAAAGCAAACCCAAAAGGACAAGCAGACACAAAGTGTGCTACACACATAACCAGAAGACAAATACACGCACATGGGGGAGCCCCAGCACTAAGCAGGCTGCTACACAAGTAGTGATACTGTAGCGGTCCAGGAGTAGACCCACCTACCCAGGATTATGGGTGTAACTGGGATCAGGGTTACCAGTGTTTGTGTGTTTTGTAGTTATGTGTGTCAGTGCCCTGTGGCCTGTGTGGAGGATATGTGTGAGTGATCTTATGGTGCTGAGGTGCATTTAAGTGTCAGTCGGTGGAGATGTTTGAAAGTTGAGTCATGTTAACTGAATTCCTGTTATGTTCAAACAAGGCCTTTGTCATTCAGATGGAGACACACTGCTGAAACTTATGGTGTGTGAGTGTGGGAATTTAATTTAGTTATAACTAGGTATATGCGTCTGTGTTTGTGTGAGTTGGTATGCGTGTGGTGCGGTTGAAGTGTGGGGGGTCCGGTTTTTCGCCCGGGGTACGATGATCGTCTGCCTGGGTGGTCTCTTTTCTGCTGACCCCACCAATTGCTGGCCTTGTGCTGCAGGCCGCTGTAGCGCCAGGGGATGAGGTCGGGCCGATGGGGTAGGCCCCGCTCCGCCCGTGTGGGGGTGGTGGACTGGGGGCGGGCCCCACTCTGGGCGCGGGGGCATCTTCTGGCGGGCTCCCTACGGACCGTGGGTCCTCGGGCTCTACTCTTTCAGGCCGACCCTCCCGCCGGGGGGAGTGTTTGCCCCTGGTTCTCATGGGGCGGACAGCGTTGACCCCCGGTGGCCCACTCTGGCTTCGGGTGCTGTCTCTGTGGCTGCTGCAGCTCTGCCTGGGGGGCTCTGTGTGGGCGGCTTGGGTCGCAACACCTGCCCTCCTGGAACTGAAGGTGTGTGGGCTCCCTGGCTGCTGGGATTCCTTCCTCCGCTTGCTGGATGGGCGTAGTGGCCGAGCCCCTCACATCACCCTGGCTTCCACAAGTGGCATTGTTCATGCACCAACGTCTGCCTCACCCTTTGGGTGAATAATGTTAAGCTACAGCCTTACTAACCTTGTAGTGGGACACTTTCCAAATCCAACTGTAAGTATTATTGATACTTATCATTACCAATATCAATAATGTGTGAATGTGGAATTTGTGGTGTTGTATGTCATGACTTTTATTAAGTAGTATGGGATATGTATAATAATGCACATATGTATGTATATTGTATGTATATGTTTGTATTAGTATGTGCACATACCTTAGCACTATTATTGGTATTAGTATTAATCTCCGCGGTAAACCACAGTACAAAAATTGTTTAGTTATGAATGTGTTAGCCTAAGGTACATCCATGCTTCTTATTTATTTTTTTTTAATTTTTTTTATTTTTTTTGCTCCGATTGTTTACTTAACAGATTTGCTTGGTTTCAGCAGCTGGTTGCACCCCTTACCCCCCCTCCCCCCACCCTCCCGCATACACACCCTAAAGCAGAAACCTAACCTGTCCACCAACACAGCAACATCACACACATTTTGGATTAGCTAAATAAACCATTAAATAAACCATAATTCAGGAAGAGTATATATATTCTATATATACTCTTCTTGTTAAAGCAAAGCTGTCCATCACAATATGGCATTCAGCGTAATATATGCTGCTTGCTAAACTGCTGGACAGAACAAAAAAAAAAAAAAAAAAAAAAAGAATATGATTGTACAGACCATATTAGTAATGACATATTTTTTTGCCTACACAGGATGATGAAGATTTCAGGAGGAATAACCAGCTGCTCAACTAGAATCAATTCAGTCAATGAACTGAATGACCAATTTTTATCTGTGCAAATGTTGCCGTTACTCCAGTGGTTTGTCAGAACAGCTGACATACACGATAATGCAATATGGCTGACCTTTGACCCAGACAGAGGAGATTATGGCTCACATCATTATGGCAACTATGAAGGCTTGTCGGCACAATCTTGTCATGGATACAGTTACTACACTCTAATAATAATATTAGAGTGTAGAGTGTAATATTAATAATAGTAATATTTATCAAGACAGCCCTGTGAAACTTCCTAGAAATGTGGTCAATCACTACAGAAATCGTAATGGAAGAAACCGGGTGTGGATCATAGTTGGCATCAGAGGTCTGAATCCAGGACGGCAAGCACAGAGGATAGACCGATTGTACATAACACAGCTTTATGAAGGTTCTGCAGATGATGGAACAAGTTATGATCCAGAACATACCTACAAGATCTCTACCAAGTTCTTAAGACAGATGAGAGACAACGAGAGGTCACGGACACATTTAAAAGAGCAGTTGAAGAAGCAGTTACCAAGACACACTTCACAGTCCATCAAGTACGGGAACCACCGGCAGTGGAGGGTCTTGAAAGCTGTGATCAAAATCTCTCTTTTTATTTCACTCGTCTTTTTTTATTGTAATCATTTCAGCAATTTTGCCACAACCAAAAAGCAGATAGCATTAAATATAGAGAAGCATTGTTCAAAACCAAACCCAGATAATGCCAGCGCTTCAAGGGATATGGATCAACTATAAACAAATTAAATGTCAATAAAATCAGACAGGTAAAATTATATTGGCTCATTTTTATATATAATATATATAAACAAAATATAATATACTGTAGGCAACGTCATTGTAAAATACATTGTTGTAAATAAAAGAAAGCATTATTCTGATCTACTGTTTTCATAGTGGATGCTCGTCCTGCTGGGACCATGGGACCTTCTGGTGCAGCCTTAGTCACCTGTAGTGTCTTGAGTGAGAAAAAGCCTCACCCTGCACATGGTCTTGAATACTATCACTGGCTGCTGGCACCTGCTGTCAATCAGGCCAATCGGCTTCTCCTTCGTCTCATCATATTATCGCCTCAAAGCTGCTCTACAGACCAAAGTGACCCATTCTGTCATGATGAATCTTGTAGACATACATTGACAGCATTTATTTAAAATTAGTTTACAACTGTGTGTTTGCGCCTGTATCTAAAACTGGTTTATGATGTTAGTTTGAGTTAATGAATGACATTGCAACTATACTACTACTTCTTCTTCTTCCCTGTTTTCATCCTCTGTCCCACTTGTAGCGGATTCAAATTATTAATAGTTTGATATTAATGCAGAAACATTAATATATATTTCGATGCTGGGGCACCAGGTTTGTTTTAAAGCTGAAACCACGCTTGTATCAATCTAGCCAACGCCAGATGTCAATTCAATGAGTTATCAGTTATGAACAACAACAACAACTTTCTTGTGACAAAACCGAATCAGTCTCTTATGCCGTAAATTCTTGTCGCAGTTCAGTGACCTCTGCTTAAATCTGAAGAACAATGCACACAAAACTGGATTCCTTTTAATGTTTTATTAATCTAACACTACTGGATATATAAATAACATAATATGGAAATACTCAAATAAACAGCACAGGAAATGAGATCAGAACGATCAGAATGAGATGATGAACAGTGGATGAATCAATGAGTGAAAACACAAAGAATGGTCAAGATCTGAGTGTGTGATAGCTTTGATCAAGCGAAAAGATTATTTGTCTCTAACTAGTTCAAATCTAAGGATAACTAATGAATTTGGAATGTTCAATGTTAGCGCTTTGAGAAACACCAGACTTCTCAGAAGATTAGAGATGTTCGTCTTGCCTTAGTTTGGAGCTGTAGCCGCTGTACAGCGTCTCCCGTTACCGGTTGGTTGAGCAGGCGTGCCCTCTCTGGTCCAGGTGCCACGGCCTCTGGGCCAGGAATCGTCGCCCGCGGTGATGGCGGCTCGGGGTCAGCGAAGTAACAGTCAGCCAGACTGGACTTTCCAAGGTGTTTCAAAGCGTCAGCGCTACTAAAACTAGCCCAAAAGGGAAACGGGCTGGAATCTAATTTAATTAGTTCGATCAAAAATAGCGAGTCAATTAAGGACTGGTTGTAATAGTTTCAGTTTTGCAGAGTTTCTTGTTGACTTTCTAACGTTACAAATTTCGTTGTTCGTTCGTTTTTCTAAGTTTAACTTAGGTTTACAAAATTTAAGAACAAAGAAAAATTAAAGAAAAGTAATGCAACGCAAAAAGAAAAGGTGAAAGAAGTTTAAAGATAGAGGGAAATTCGATTCCACTAGGGTGTCACTGGTTTAAATACCCCTGGGGCAGTGGTCACTGCAGGGCGGAGAATTTAGTTCAACCAGTGGTGAAGAGTTCCACCTCTTCAGATCAGGAATTAAACTATTTGATTTGGATTGCTCCTAAATCTGGGATAACTAAGCTTTCCTCTTTTCATCAAGCTCAAAGTTCCATCACACCACAACACAATACACGTGTAACGATCACTCAAATAAGTAGAGAATTCAGAATGGTTAAACAGCAATATTAAATGCATAGAATATTAATGTCTTATATGTGGTCCCTTACAACGCTGTAACAAATGAAATGTTATTCATGATGACTGGTCTTGTCTTATGTAACACCCAGTAAACACTAAAACATACACGAATAATAAATGCAAGCAAAATGAAATTATAAATGACCTAATCTGGGCATTACTAATTAAACAACTGTAACACTTAAAAACGTAATACAATAATGAGGATACCTAATTGTAGCTGGTGGACATAGTCTATGTGTATGTTGCACAGATTAAAAGAAGTAAAGAAGGTGAGTATCTGTATTTCAACTTTGTGCCTACACACAAAGGAAAGCATGGTAATAAGCTGAAGTCTTTTTGTGACTTTAGGAATTTCCTGGCAAATCTGTAGATCAGGCATTAAACATCTCACAGAAACCAATCTAATATCAAATGAAAACATTTTGTCCACAGAATACAATGGCATCTGTTTCATGGAAGTTGAAAGTTCTGGTGCAACTGAACCAAAACTTGTGTCCAAATGAAGTCTTTTGTTCTTTTGATGAGCACATTCCACATTTTATGGCTGGTGGTCCCAGTTCTGGGAGAGGCAGCTTCTCAGTGATAAATGTGACAGCCTGTCCTTTTGGCATGATAAGCAGAGGTGGAATCCTGTGAGATTTACAGGTAGATCAATAAAGTGGACTCATGGTTCTTTGATATGGAGATTTGAGATGTTGGCACCAATTGGTGTCTGTGGTGATAGAAACCAGTTTCCTGTGGTGAAGAAAGATTCAGGGTCCCTTATCTCTGGGGACTGGAGAGGACGTAGAGGCTCTTCAATGAGGGAGTTAAGTTCACATGTAGGTCAGGTTACAGTACCTCAGTCCAGACGTGGATTGCTACACACTGTAACATGTCACCAGTCTTTTCTGTGTGTTATTAGTTGTGTGTTATTAGTTATCACTCCATTGGTGTTCCTGATGGAGGATCAGATCATATACAGTACCTGAATTCTATCAGTGTGCCTGGAGTCATGCTGAATGTGTCGTGTCCGACACTAAAGCCTTTAAATTTTGTATTCCAATCTGACTGAGCTTTTTATAAATCCAATAGGTGTAAATTATCCTTTATTGAGATAATAAAATTCTAAATATATAAATTCCAGAGATTAAATGGTAAATCCCAAAAAGAAGAAAAATGAACTAAATGCACAGTAGTAAGGTTCCAGAAAATTAGTAACTTCCCAAAGAGGTGAAGAGATAAAACTCCCAAAGTGTGGAAAATAAACTAAGTCCAAAGCAAGATCCTAAAATTATTCTAAGTCCCAGTAGCCAGATCCCAAAATTATCTCAAAAAAATGACTAAGTCCAGAGCAATAAGATCCAGGGTCGACAAAGCGTTTATTCCACAGAAAAGTGACAGAAGACAAGACAGACTGAGGATTTGTGGTCACAACATCACCTTATATACCTGTTGCTCACGGGGTGGGATTCAGCTCCCCAGAGGTTAGATCATCATCTTGACCTTTTAGGGTGTTTTTTGACCATTATTTTATTATATTTTTACCCAATCATAATCCCAAACAAAGTGAAGACACTTGTTGCTCTGCCCTTTTCTCCCCGGGCGGGGCAGCTCCCCTCCAAACCTTCACTTTCCCAAGGTCAGGTTACTGTAGGTCAGGAGCTTGCAGCAGAAGCTGCACTCCTCCCACCTGCCTTATCTAGGTCAGTAAAACACACTGTAGTTTTTAATGGTCTTGGTGGTACTACACTTCTGTTGCATAACAGGGTCTCCTCCTTACACACATGACCCCGTGAGTGCTATTATCCACACCTGCCACAGTGGGTGCTGTTGGGTGCTGTTGTAGTACAGCAGGTGCCATATTATAGCCATATTAGGTAACGACTTCATTAACCTGCATGGTATTTGGGTTGGAACACTGATATAACAGCTCTTTATAACTTCAGTGTTATTTCAGGATCATTAGAGTCGTCCGCTGTGTAAACAACAATCCTCTTAAATTTATTTAGTTATTATAGTGGGAAATTATTTTATTAAGTGGATGCTGCAACAATCAATATTTTACACATCGCTCTTAAGTGGGCGACTGTTATTTAGATATGTCAACATTTTTGAGGATTACATCTGCTCCTGTTCTTCCTGTTGATGACTGGTGTAGCGTCCACAAGTAAACAAATCCACATTCTACATATTGGACAGGAGCTGTTGTTAACTCTTGTATTAAAACGTTGTTTTTTGGTCAAACACTCTCCCTAACCATTCCCCAAGTGCAAGAGAAGAGAAATGCTTTAAATCCTAATGGAATCACACTATGTTATCAGTAACAGACTGTCTCCATAGTTCTTACCAAAGACAGACACACCAGAACCTTCAGGTGTCGTGAAACTGACAAGTGGACAATACAGTAGTGGACAATATGCAATTGATGTGACTTTGAATTCTGTACGATGAGCTTTCATGAACTTAAAGGTTTCCAGATTCACCACATTCCTTGTCGTCTTTCTTATAAAGTTAAAATAAAGTTGTTGTGCTTTTCTGGTAATTCTGTACACCATCCATATCTACTTATGTCCTCAGGTAAGGACCCATAGGCATGACACTGTACTTGTGTTATGATTTCATGTATCTCAACACTACAATATGTTTGATTGATAATATCCAGATTAAACCATTCCTACTAAAAAGTTTTTATTATTGTTACTTGTATGTCCTTCAAAGTATGTTACTAGATAGTGACAAAACAATTTATTATGTAATACTATTTCAGTTGCTGCAGCATCATCAGAACTCTATCTGAAACTTGAATACTCATATGTATTTGATTTTCATTGTTTATGCATTCTTAATCTTCATATTGATTAAAACGTCAGAATAATCGTTACATGTTTATTTTGTTATGGTGTGGTGGAACTTTAAGCTTGTTGAAAAGAGGAAAGTATGGCTTAGTCCAAATTTAGAATAATTCTAAATAGTTAGATAGTTTGATAAATTGATAGGTAGAACTTCTTCCTCAAGGTCTGCACCCATCCCCCTCCTCTTAATTAGCGTGCGCTTTCAGCAACAGAGTAATCTGTAGATGAAGCGCTTGGTTTACATTACATAACCCTAACAGGTAGATAGGTACCAGTAAGTGCTTCATCCACAAATTTCTCTGTTGCTAACAGGTGATCCACGTGATTTCTCAGACCAAGCTTTCTGCCCGTGTCTTTGGTATCAGTGACATCTTGAGAGATTCTGCAGCAACACTGGGCGTCTGTCTCCTCGTAGATGGTGTTGTCCAACGAGAAGCACAGTGATTCTGCACTGAAATCCAAGTCTGTCTGACAACTGCATTACATATCAGGCTGTTTAAAAGCATTGTTAAAGTAAACGTGTTTATTGTGGCCTGATAAACAATCACACAGAATCACAACGGTAGCGTTACAAGAACATACCTACCTTAACTCCAGCTGCATCATAACATGCTACATGAACGTCTGTCACACAATGAATGAGTATGAGCCGTCATGTCTGTCTGATCAATATATATAAATATAATTAAAGTCATGGAGCTTTGAGGATCTGCTGTGCCACCGTCAAAGGACTGTGACAACGTCCTTGTTCATTAGCCAATCAGAGGGTTGAGGCAAATTAAGGTCACGTTATTTTACTTGTAAATGAAGCGACGATTTGTGCGTAATTTTAATGCCCCAAATTATAAGTGTAAACATGGTATAGCCCACATGTGTTGAGCTCCGGTCCTCGAGGGTCAGTGTCCCTGCTGGTTTTCTAGCTCTCTTTGCTGATTACTTTGATCAGGTGATTAGGGTTTGATCATCCCTGGTATAGCAACACTAAGTCTACAAGTACAAATCTGATTACGCACGCACAGATCGCGTTACGCATGCACAGATTGGTTTATTCACGCACAGACTTGAGTACGGACGCACACATCTGGTTACACACGCACAAATCGGTTTACGCACGCTCAAATCCAATCTGACCCTAATTTGACTCCATACTGTACATCTAGAGAAAGCTGCAGACCGGTCTGGTAGTGGACCCTGAGCTGAGCCATGCCAGCTTTGTGGAACAAACATTAAAGGCAGTTTGCATCGGAGCCATCGACTGGACACGTCGCTATTAAAGTACCATCAAAAGATTAAACATGAGTCTACAGGGAACATTTTTATTTAATCAATGTACAAATAATTTGTGACATACAAATGCAGCTACAGTCAGTGATGCTGTAGCGAGGTGCCTGGTTTAACGATAATCCATTCATTGGAAAAGACTGAAAGCTGGTACCAGATCGGTGGCTTTTTGGACAATAAGTAATTTAACAGCCTTAGTATTGCTTCTTGTTGCACATAGAACCTGTGCACTCATAATAATCATCCTGTCTACGGCGTCAACACTAGTCGGTGGTTTAATGTAAACTTCCTAATACTTGCTGAACACAGTGTGAGGAGGTTGGTTCGTCTTCTCCTTCACCTCCGCCTGGTTTGGTGGTAAACTTTGCTAAACGTCTTCCTTTAAGTCAGACCACTTAAATTTTTTAATTTCTGTTACTGTGCGGAACCTGCAGCAATAATACCTGCATGCACGGTCCCGCTCAGCGTACTGCACAGACAAAGTAAATTAATTAACATATTTATATGGAGGCGTGTCATGGGCGGAGTCTGCTCAATTCTATATTATTTGGAATGTACAAAGGAAACAGCCATAACATGCACTTAGTAGTGATTGATACATATCTACTTATTCATTTTTCTGTATTTGAACTTATCCCAAGTTTAGTAGGAAATCTTTGCAAGTATTGCCTAGATTGAGGCCCCTGCTCTCCTGCAATCCACTGTTGCAGCAAACAGTTGTCCAGGCTTACTGAAAATAACTTTGAGCAACTTTAAAAGCCCACGCTCTCTGAGGCTGTTGCCTTGATTTCCTCTGTTCTCCCTGTTTTCTCCTCCCTTGTTCTCTCTCTTTCCGTTTGTCTTTTATCCCGTGGTACATTGAACACATCATGAAATAATAGACAATTAAATATATCTGGGTCTTTCTTTCTTATAAGAAGACAATAAACTCCTCCACAAAACGTTTTAACATTTCCAATGCATTTTTAAATTTTTATAACAAAGCTATGAAACCAATTATTATGGCAAAAATACATCCTTGTATAGAAAAGAAAACAATATTCCTTTTAACTCTTATTCATGCAGAATCAGATTCAGACCAGATTCCAACAGGATTTTATTTTGTGAGCACCAAATCAATCTTATGTCGCAAATTCTTCTTACTGTTTAAGGGACCTCTGACATTCTCTGAAAAATAATGAACACAGAACCAGAACATTTGTGTTTTATTATTCTACTGCTACTACAGGATATATAAAAATATAAATATTTGCAAATAAAAATTAATGAACAACAAACATAAGATAACCAGCATAAACATATAAGTGAATGTTAATATCTAAGAGGGTGATGAAAAAACCTCAAAGTAACCTCAAAAGTAACCTCAAAGTAAAAGGCAACTCATCGCATGTTTTTTTTGGCAAGTTGAGAGGATTTGAACTGGGCATCAGCAGCTCAATATGCTAACCAGTTCGCATCAAAGTAAAAAAAGTAAAAAAAAAAAAAAAAGAAAAGAAAAAAAATGGTGAAATTCAGGATGCCTCACTATCAGAGCTAGAGTGGACACTAGAATTCTCAATGAATTAAAAAGAGATGTTTGGCCTTGCTTGTTCTGTTGCTGTAGGTCGGTTTTTAGCGTCAATTGGCACAGTCAGGCTGCAGTAGCCTGGACTTTTATATCAAGGTGTCGTCCCACACAGGCCTGAGTCATGTTGGTGGATCAGTTGGTTGTGCCATTAATCAGCGCTGCTAACCAGCCAAAAAGGAAAAACTGTCTCGATAAAGAAAGTTTGACACGTCATGAGAATTAGAGGAAAACTAACAAATGTAAGAAGAAGCTGGGACACATCTAAAACAAAGTTTTCATTGATCAAATTATCCTGTTATAATTTCAGATGCTTTTCTCTTTTCATGAAGTTCCATCACAAAAAAACAACAACGTACTATGATTAGTCTATCATTTAAATCAATGTAAAGGTTGAAATTATTACACAAAATCAAAAACATGTGGTTATCAAAAGGTCGAAAATGGCATGTTTATTTTAACTTTCTCAAGTAAGAAAAGAGGACATGAGGAATGCGACCGTGGGACACTTGTTGCTTCCACCAAAGGATGGCATCGTCATTCCACATTACTCAATCTTGTCCCTGGGCGCTGCACTATGGCTGCCCATTGCTCCCCTAGGGGATGGGTTAGATGCATCAATTAGTAAACAACATGAAAACATTTGATAAGATAAAACTTTATTAGTGTATATCAAAAAATGTTTTTGTGAAATTAAATGTCTCACTAGTTTCCTTTTTCCCTCCTGACTGATTGTTTTGAGACTTCCCCTCACTTTGAACCTTCTTCTTGTGTAACGTTTGTGTTTCTCCTGCTTGGGTTTGATGCTGACATCATCATCATCAACAATATTAATTTCCTTGAATTCATTGACAGGTGAGAGCAGAATATTACTATACATCTGCTGACCAACGAGTCAAATGAAGTTACTTATTGAGAGAACGCTTTTCCAAAGTTAATATCAGAAACGCTTCTCTCCAGTGTAAACACATTTGTGTATCAGTAAACTTCTTCTGTTAGTAAATGATTTTCCACACTGTTGACATGAGTAAGGTTTCTCTCCAGTGTGCCTACGTTGGTGTGTCCGTAAAGAACTGAGTACAGAGAACGCTTTTCCACACTGTTCACAAGAGTAAGGTTTCTCCCCGGTGTGAATACGTTGGTGTACATGCAAATCATTGATAAAAGAGAAAGCTTTTTCACAATATTCACACGAGTGATGCTTCACTCTAGTGTGAACACGTTGGTGTCTCAATAACTCACTGATCAAACAGAACCCTTTTCCACACTCTGCACATGTGTGAGGTTTCTCACAAGCGCGATCACGTTGGTGTATCCGTAAAGCACTGAGCAGAGAAAACGCTCTTCCACACTGTTCACATGAGTAAGGTTTCTCTCCAGTGTGAACACGTTGATGTTTTAGCAGGTAACGGATCCGAGAGAATGCTTTTCCACACTGTTCACACCAGTGATGTTTCTCTCCAGTGTGAACACGTTGATGTTGCCGCAAGTTACCCATCTCAGCGAACCCTTTTCCACACTGTTCACATGAGTAAGGTTTCTCTCCAGTGTGAATACGTTGGTGTCTTTCTAAAAGACTCCTGCTAGAAAATGCTTTTCTACACTGTTCACATGAGTGACGTTTCACTCTAGCGTGAACACGCTGGTGTTTCAGGAAAAGACTCTTGCTTGAAAATGCTTTTCCACAGTGTTCACATGAGTGAGATTTCTCTCTTGTGTGAATTTGTTGGTGTTTCAGTAAACTACGTCTGCTAGAAAATCCTTTTCCACACTGTTCACACCAATAGGGTTTCTTTCCAGTGTGAACACGTTGATGTGCCTGCACGGCACTGATCCAATCGAATGCTTTCCCACACTGTTGACATGAGTAAGGTTTCTCTCCAGTGTGAACATGTTGGTGTTCCAGTAAAAGACTCCTGCTAGAAAATGCTTTTCCACACTGTTCACACGAGTGAGGTTTTTCTCCAGTGTGAACACGTTGGTGTCCCAGTAAGTGACTGAGGCAAGAGAATGCTTTTCCACACTTTTCACAGGAATAAGGTTTCTCTCCAGTGTGAACACGTTTGTGTCTCAAGAAACGACTCCTGCTTAAAAATGCTTTTCCACACTGTTCACATGAGTGACTTTTCTCTCCAGTGTGAACAGGACAGTGGATTTTCAAATGCTTTGGTTGGCGGAAAGCTTCTCCATATTCGGTGCAGGTGCATGGCCTTTCTTCTGTATGAATTAGCTGATGGATCTTTAGGCTACTTCTTGCATTAAAGGTATTGCCACACTTGTCACAGCTGTATGGTTTCTCTCCAAAATTAACCATCTGATGATTTTTTAACTTTGATGGTCTGGTGAAGGCTTGGTCATTTTGCCGATAGAGATACAGCCTTGAAGCCCTTCTTCCTCTGTATTCCTAAAGTGACAGATATAGAAAATTAAAAAAAAAAAATTAAAATCATGAAAAAATTAAATCATCATGGCACAAATAGCTACAATACCAAAAGGCAGCAAGGTCTCGCAGAACCTCGTGCTTTTGATTATACTGTGACATGTTTATTATGTGTTGCTGCTCTGTGTCACTGGGACATAATCTGTGATCGGCTGGAACACTCTAGCCATCACAAACACAGAGCAAAGGTGACACAGGATGAAATATTTCCAAACCGCAGGAAAACAAAAAATGGATCTCAATTTAAAGTGGGGCTGCTGCAGTGACACAGACCAGGTTTGAGTATGAAGTACAGCTGTAGCTAATGATTACCGATCCTCCAATTCATCTATTGAGGAGTTTTTGTTAGTTCAATTAACTTTTTTCACACAACCGCAATCAGAATTTGTATACCAAATTAAAAAGCCATTTTTCAGTTTCTTTTCATGTGTCCTAACAGTGGGACAAAAATGTTGTCTTTGCATTGTGTGTAACAGGATGTGACACTAACCCGTGTAATAAAATATGAATATGTCAAAAAAAAAATCAAATCTAAACTAATACAGCTTTTATTTGGCAAAGACATGATATCAATTGAGGCCAATTTAATTTGATGAACAGTTTACTTTTAGGCCTGTAA
This sequence comes from Betta splendens, assembly GCF_900634795.4. Classification (NCBI taxonomy): domain Eukaryota; kingdom Metazoa; phylum Chordata; class Actinopteri; order Anabantiformes; family Osphronemidae; genus Betta; species Betta splendens. Next base: position 6,116,472 of record NC_040889.2, on the reverse strand, counting down.
AATTGTTAAATTAAAAAGGTGTTTATTTTGTCATAATGCCACTTCCTGTATTTCTTTGCTGTGTACTGTATATAACCTTGATAAAGCGGAGTCTGTGAAATGTGCTCTATACATGAAGCTGCCTTGTTTTTGCCTATTGTGTTTAGTCATTTCCGTGTGCTTTTTAGTGTATGCAGCTTACTGATCCTCTGTGCTTGGTTTACAGACACAACCTTATTCTTGGCAGAGTTTATGTACTGTATAATCAAGATTTTCTCTGTCTGAGATTACGCTGTTAAAAGGATCATTACATGACTAAATACAACTTTATTAAAGCAGTGAAGGCGATACACTAAATTCTACATCAATAATATATTGTATAACAATATTTAAAAATTTTACACATGCACTCACATGTCTATACAAAACAATGATACCTAGCTTAAAAACAATATTAACCAAGATTACACTGACAATCATAAATCAATAATTTTATTGTTAGCTATCACCTTCATAATAGCTTTAACATACTTATAAAACCTTGATTCACACAGTGGTGGCTTCCAATGGAGGCCTGCTTTTTTTCTTTTTCATAAACAGGGACAGTGAAAATTGACACACATTAACAATAATTTCAGGTTTGTGTTATTGGAAAAATTGTTTCTTTCTAATTCTATGCAATTATTATATGTTTTATGACTAATGTATTATGCAATTAATATCCTATGTTTTGTCTTACTTCTGTTTTATGTATTTGACATTTCATCTACGTTGTTCAATGGTTGTCTCTACCTGATAGTCTCTGGAATCTAGCTCCCAAACCCAAGGCCGGGGAGTTGTGTCTCTGTCTGTTGAGACTTAGCACTTCTTCCTTGGACAGCCAGACCACACGCACGCGCACGCGCACGCACACACACACGCGCACGCACGCGCGCACACACGCGCGCACGCGCGCACACACGCGCACACACGCACACACGCGCACACACGCACACACACACGCGCAGACACACGCGCACACACAGGCGCACACACACGCGCACACACACGCGCGCACACACACGCGCACACGGTGTTACTAAAGACACTACTAAGCTACTGAAAGATTGGATGCTACAGGCCACAAAGCGAGCCTGTCTAAAAAGTTATTAAATACTAATGGCTTAGATACAGCACCACCTTGCTTAACATGCTGAACATTACTGTCAAGAGGTGCGATGTGCTTAACCCAGCCTTCCACTCCCTGATGATGGCGAGCCTCACAACTGTGTTGATGGCTCCGCATCTAGAGACCCTGCTTCAGGCCAATGTCAGGTTGGGTATGCAGTCTGCACTCCTCATGCCGTCTTGAAGTCTGGCGCTTTGCTAAGACACTACTCTGCTCAGGCTGGAGAGTTGATCGTGTTGACTGAAGGTAGTAATTAGCAAAAGGAGAGTCTGTTACCATCTACAGACTCCACAGATGCTTTTGGTGTCACACTTGGTGCTCTGTGGAAGCATAGGAAGCTTTTGAAGTCAGATTGCAAACCTTTCTTACATCCCGATAAGTATGCTGCTTTGTTGTTCTGCTGCGTACAGCTAATGCTGTTTGTAACTGTCCAACTTACACCATCAGTGAAGACTTTGTTTTGGCTGACATGCAGCTGTAGACACTGCTGCGAAGGTCGCTGCCCAGCAACCCCTCCCTCTCCTGATCCCTGAACACTTTTTCCCCAAAATTCAGATTTCCCAACAGGTGAAAACAGGCAACAGGACCATTACACACCATCCAACCAGGGGACTGGGTGATTGTTAAGGAGTTTAGGAAGAAGCACTGGGACTCCAAACGGTGGTGAGGCCCCTTCCAGGTCCTTCTGACGACCCACACGGCTGTGAGGACCCTGACAGAGGGTCTACACCGCACGGAAAACCCACTAAAAGTGAGAAGACGTGAGATGGACGACCTTCGCTGTGCTCACACACGCACTGAGGAAAGGCTACATTGACTGTTCAGCTAAAGGTGTGAGCCAAGCGCCGCCTGAAGCTGCGCTGGTGAATCACACTATCAGACCATACATCTACACACACGAGAAAGTTGTAACACAATTTAGTTAATCTCCCTGATCTCAAACCAGAGGCTTCCTCTCCAGCAGACTAGAACAATCACACAGAACCTCTAGATCCGTCCTTGTTTCTTTGGGCATGTTATGATATTTTTTACTAGTTAACGCATCAGAACTGACCTGTTTATCTTCGGGTCTAGCTCCGATGTAGCTCCGATGGTCCTGATTAGAGTTCTGTTCATTTATTCTAACTCTGTGGTAGTTGTGGTCGCTAATATTTGGATATTGGGGCTGTTCTTTAATGTCGCTCTTGATGTGGTTCTGGTCGCTGATATCCGGATCTTGGGTTTCCTCTTTAATGTCGCTCTTGATGATGATCTGGTCATAGTTCATAACATCCGAGTCCTGTTTCTCCTGCTTCACACCACAGCTCCAGTGTTGCTGGTCTACAAATTCCGGGTCTAACTTCTCCTCCTTTACCTCGTGCCTGTACGGATCCTGGTTGGTAAACTCGTGGCCCTCGTCCTCTTTAATTCTGACGTTTAACTGACTCGGGTTCATCAAAACCCACTCTTGTTTTTCTTCTTTTATTTCCTTCTCGATCGTGCCTTTGTCTGAAGCCGCCATGTTGCGTCTTTTATGTTCTCGCCACAATCTCGCGGTAACCGGATGCTCGCTTTTTTAAACTTTATTGATCAAAGAGCAGTATATCAGTGAACAAAGCAGAAAGATGACATGTTAAACTCTATCGTAACAACACGACAGCAATAATGCCTCATTTAAAATGTTGTAAATATTGTTAAACAGATTACACTACACGTGTGTTATTCAATCTGTTGATCACAAACATGCCTTTTACCAATTTAATCTGTTTTGTTTGTACTTTAGAAGTTACAGATGTCTGTTCTGCTCCTGTTTTCTTAGGTCCTTCTTTTACCAGGTCCAGGGTCCGTGCTGCTGCAGAATCAACCGCTCTGTTGAGCCAAACTTCACTGATGCAAAAGTGAGACCATTTTAGTAGTTTGATAGTTAGTATGATCTGTATGCATGTACATACGCTGTGTTTCAAAAAAAAGTTGTTGCTAAATTCACCTGTTTTTTATTATTATTTTTTTATTTATTTATTATTATTTTTTTTTGTTCTGTCCAACAATTTAGCAAGTAGCATATATTACGCTGAATGCCATATTGTGATGGACAGCTTTGCTTTAACAAGAAGAGTATATATAGAATATATATACTCTTCCTGATTTATGGTTTATTTAATGGTTTATTTAGCTAATCCAAAATGTGTGTGATGTTGCTGTGTTGGTGGACAGGTTAGGTTTCTGCTTTAGGGTGTGTATGCGGGAGGGTGGGGGGAGGGGGGGTAAGGGGTGCAACCAGCTGCTGAAACCAAGCAAATCTGTTAAGTAAACAATCGGAGCAAAAAAATAAAAAAAAAATAAAAAATAAATAAATAAATAAGAAGCATGGATGTACCTTAGGCTAACACATTCATAACTAAACAATTTTTGTACTGTGGTTTACCTTGGAGATTAATACTAATACCAATAATAGTGCTAAGGTATGTGCACATACTAATACAAACATATACATACAATATACATACATATGTGCATTATTATACATATCCCATACTACTTAATAAAAGTCATGACATACAACACCACAAATTCCACATTCACACATTATTGATATTGGTAATGATAAGTATCAATAATACTTACAGTTGGATTTGGAAAGTGTCCCACTACAAGGTTAGTAAGGCTGTAGCTTAACATTATTCACCCAAAGGGTGAGGCAGACGTTGGTGCATGAACAATGCCACTTGTGGAAGCCAGGGTGATGTGAGGGGCTCGGCCACTACGCCCATCCAGCAAGCGGAGGAAGGAATCCCAGCAGCCAGGGAGCCCACACACCTTCAGTTCCAGGAGGGCAGGTGTTGCGACCCAAGCCGCCCACACAGAGCCCCCCAGGCAGAGCTGCAGCAGCCACAGAGACAGCACCCGAAGCCAGAGTGGGCCACCGGGGGTCAACGCTGTCCGCCCCATGAGAACCAGGGGCAAACACTCCCCCCGGCGGGAGGGTCGGCCTGAAAGAGTAGAGCCCGAGGACCCACGGTCCGTAGGGAGCCCGCCAGAAGATGCCCCCGCGCCCAGAGTGGGACCCGCCCCCAGTCCACCACCCCCACACGGGCGGAGCGGGGCCTACCCCATCGGCCCGACCTCATCCCCTGGCGCTACAGCGGCCTGCAGCACAAGGCCAGCAATTGGTGGGGTCAGCAGAAAAGAGACCACCCAGGCAGACGATCATCGTACCCCGGGCGAAAAACCAGACCCCCCACACTTCAACCGCACCACACGCATACCAACTCACACAGACGCATATACCCACCCACATGTGCAACACACATCATCACATCAACACACACACACACCATAAACTCTCTCACAACAAACTAGTCAATCATTCGTGAACCAATGCACTCTCAGATACATTCTCCCAACCACACCATTCGCTTGATCACATTCGTGGGGAGGGTAGGTCTCCGGCCCGCCGTCCATGTGGCCCCAGGCAGGGACCGCAGCTCCTCCCGAGCCCCGACCAACCCCCCCAACCCGGGGGAGGCAGAGGGCAGTAGAAAAAGGTACCCCAGAACCCTGCAACCCAGCTTGGACGTGAGTGTGTGGAACTAAAGTGCACTGAAGGTGGGTGACACCTCCAGGAGCACAACCGCTGGCTGACGGTGTGTCCCCCGGACAGTGCCCCCCCTCGCCCTAAATGTCTTTTTGCAGTTAAAACTGGGTGGTGATCTCTCCATCAGGGCCAGTGGCCGAGGCCACAACTGGCCTCAGCCCCAGGCCCCAGTGAAAGAGCCCACCCCCGGCCCTAAATGTATGTGTATGTAGCTAAGTATGAGGAACTTTGGGAGATACCCAATTCTCCGGGGGGTCCAGCAGACAGAGCCATCAATGGGAAGTCTACTGGCCCCCCCGGAAGGAGCCCCCAGATTCCTGGACAAGTGTGTATGACTAATGCAATTAAAACTGCAGAGCATCCCACTTGGAAGGGACGGAACCACTTCCCAGTAGCCCCGGTCCCTCCATCAGCAGGACGCCCCTTGCAGACCTAAGTGGATGAATGCGGAGAAATGTAGTTGGGAAGCAGAGCACCAGGGTCCGCAGAGCCAGGTTCCCGACTGGCTCTGCTACCTATCCCACCACCCCCCACAACCCCCAGCCAGGAAGGGACAGCCGAGACCCAGGGACCACAGTACTACTGCCCAGGCGCCACACACAGCACAGCCAGAGCCATCCTCACCCTTCTTTCACACTTACCCATTCTCTCGCTCAAGTATGCCCATGCTCGCCCCGTGTAGTGTGACACTCAAACCCACACACATACTCTGCGGTTGTGCATTGAGGGCCAGCCTCCGCCCAGGGCCCAATGAAGGTTCTAGCCTGAGTAGTCCGCCAACCCCCCCTGCAACAGGCCCGAGCAGTTACCAGAGGGCGTCGGACCGCTAGGGCAGGCAGCGCCCCACCCGAGCAGGGGCAGCGCCCCAGGGGAGAGACACCCCTCCGGGCACAGGCAGGCACCCCCAGAGGGAGTCCCCCGGACGCAGGTTACCCAGGTCTCCACCCCCAGGTCCGCCCCCGCACACCGGCAGGGAGGCCCGCCTCCGGCTCCCCGGAGACAGGCACACGCCAACCCTCGAAATGGTCCCACCCCGGCACAGGGCCGCCGGTCCCAGCAGCCACCACACCCCCGCCGCAGGGGACCCATGCGGCCAGCCCAGAGTCCACCAACCCGTTGTCCCGGTTCCTTAGGCAGGCAGGCACCACCAACCACTAGTCACCCCCCCACCACTGTGCCAGACATGACGCAGCACCCGAGCCCCACGCATCCTTACCTGGAAATGGAATCAATCAGAGTATAGTTTTGGTCATTGATTTGATGAAGCAGACAATGTGTCTAAGGTGGTATGATCTAACAAGCTGTTCAGGTATTGAGTAAGTAATGCTTAATTTTTTTTTAGTTTTCCAGTTCATGAGGATGATTTTCTTTGCGACACAGAGGGCAGAAAGAAGTGTGTGTGATGAGTTTGTCTCTAGATCAAGCCCACTTAGATCTCCTAGAAGACAAAGTGCAGGGGCTGCTGGGATTGGACAGCTTAACTGGGTTGACAGGTGTTCACATACTCTTTGCCAAAATTGCTGCACAGGTGAGCATGACCAGAATGCATGTAGAATTCTATCTGCTGTGTTATCTGTACAGTGAGGGCAAATATTTGAGTTTGTGAGACCCATTTGGAACATCCTTTGTCCTGTATAGTGAGTTCTATGAAGAATTTTGTATTGTATTAGTTGTAAATTTGTATTTTTTGTCATTCTGAATAAATTAGAGCATATGTTATTCCAGAACGTGTAATTAGTGGTGATATTGAGATCAGCTTCCCATTTAGAGATCGGAAGGCTCACTCTCTGGTCTACATTGGAAATTAAGATATAGATTTTGGATACTGTCCTTTTCCCTGATATATCAATAAATCGCTCTATTACTGGTGGTGGTTGCATGTGGATGGCAGTATTCTTACTTTTTGCATTAAGTATTGACTTTAGTTGTTGGTATTCTAAGAAATTGGCACTAGTGATTTCATAGTGAGACACTAGTTCTTCAAAAGAGGTAAACTTGTCTCTTGTGAAAACATGTTTCAGATGTGTTATCCCTTTGATATGCCAAGTTGGAAAGTGTATTGCCTTTTTGTTTTGTATGATGTCTGGATTGTTCCAGAGAGGCGTGTTTTGGCAAAGAGTAAGCAAACACCCATTAATTTTAAGAAACTCCCACCAGGCTTGCAGAGATGCTTTTATGCTAATGTTCTGGTAACAACTATGATGTTTGATTTTGGTGCTGATAAAGGGCAGATCTGCAACTTTAATATTTCCACAAAATGTTTGTTCAATGTCTATCCAGGAGGAGTCTGCTGGCATGGGTTTTATCCATTTGTGGACATGGTTCAGTCTATTGGCAAGAAAATAGTGGTGGAAGTTAGGTAGTTCTAGGCCGCCGCAGCGTCTGGATTTTTGAAGAGTTTTTAAACTAATTCGTGGTGGCTTGGTTTTCCACAAAAACTGTGAGATGTAGGAGTCTAATGTCTTAAACCACGCCTGGGCTGGCTGAGTTGGAATCATTGAAAATATGTAATTAATTTTTGGCAGGATCATCATTTTTATGGTGGCAATTCTTCCCATAAGTGAAATGGGTAAGGACTGCCATCTTTTGAGGTTGGCTTCTATTTGTTTTAATAATGGATTGTAGTTTAGATCAATAAGCTCTGATAGCCTAGACGACAATTCAATGCCCAAGTATTTAATGTTCCCTGAATGGAGTGTGGTAGAGGAGATGTTAGTCACCTTAAGGTTAAGTGGTAGCACTATAGATTTGGTCCAGTTAATAGAGTACTCTGAAAGTCCTGAGAATTCATCTATGAGGCTGATAGTTGTAGGAAGAGACGTCTGTGGCTCAAGGAGAAACAGTAACACATCGTCAGCATATAAACTTATTTTATGATTTACTGATTTGGTCGATATTCCAGTAATTCCTTCATGCTGTCTTATTGCTGCGGCTAGAGGTTCAATAAATATTGCAAATAGTGATGGGGACAGTGGGCAGCCCTGTCTTGTCCCTCTATGCAGATTAAACCTTGGTGAGATCTGGTTGTTTGTTCTGACTGCAGCGTTTGCTGAGTTGTATAATATTTGGATCCAGTCTATGAATGTTTCCCCAATGCCGAATTTGTGCAGAGTGGCTAAAAGAAACTTCCAGTTTACTCTATCGAAAGCTTTTTCTGCATCTAAGGAGACGATGGCTGTCTCTAGTTTATGGATGGTGACATAATCAATTAAATTAATTAGTCTGTTCATATTGTTTGTTGACTGTTTACCTTTAATGAAGCCTGTTTGATTAGAGTGAATTATATATGGAGTGATTTTTTCTAATCTTCTAGCAAGTGCTTTACACACTATTTTTAGATCTACATTTATTAGTGAAATTGGTCTATAACTCGATGGGAGTGTAGGGTCTTTTCCTGGTTTTTGGAGCAGGCTTATGAAGGCAGAATTCATATTTGTGGGTAATGAATGTTGTTGTTTAATTTCAGCTAACATTTTGTAAAAGCTGGGTGCCAGCATGGACCAGAACTCTTTATAAAATTCAGTTGGGAATCCATCTGGTCCTGGAGCTTTTTTATTGGGCATCTCCTGCAGAGCTTCATGTAGTTCTGCCAAAGATAACAATGAGTCTAGAGTTGTAGATTGTTCTTCATTTAGCTTTGGCAGTTCTAGTTTATTCAGAAACGCCTCTATGGCTGAGGTGGGTGGATCTATTTGGGACGTATATAACTCTTGGTAAAAGTTTTTAAAAGGTATCATTTATTTCATGGGGATCACGAGTAATGTTGCCTTCCTTATTAGTTATTGAATGGATGATTTGTTTCTCTTTATTATTTTTTAATTGGTTAGCTAGAAATTTACCACATTTATTAGCATGGTCAAAGTTCTCCCAGCGTAATTGGTCTATCTGAAACTGAGTTTTGCAATCAATTATATTATTTAATTTCAGCTTTAGATTCTTTAGGTCTTCTAGGACATCATTGGTTGGAGAGGCTGCATATTTAATCTCTAGAGATTTTATTTTTTGCTCTAGTTCTAATTCAAGTAACATGTCCTTTTTTTTCTTGTGTGATGAATATGAAATAATTCTACCGCGCATAACTGCCTTCCCAGTCTCCCAAAGAACACAGGGTGAGATTTCCGGTGTATCGTTGATTTCTATAAAGGTTTTCCATTCTCTCCTGACATAACTGATGAAGTCTTGATCATTGAGTAATGATGTATTAAACCTCCAATTCCTGGTTGATGGTGTGGCTGTCTTAATCAACGAAATGGACATTGGTGCATGATCACTGATTGTGATAGAGTGAATATTGGTGTCAGAGACATCTTGTAAGACTGAGTTATTTACTAAAATATAATCTATACGGGAGTGACAGTGGTGAACTGGTGAGAAAAAGGTATATTCCCTGGATGTAGGATGAAGAGAACGCCATGTGTCACAGAGACCAAAGTCATCCATGTACTGTTTTAAGGTCTGTACTGATTGCCAGTTCCTGTTGCTCACAGCTTTGCTTAGCCTGTCCAACTCTGGGTTAAATACTAAATTAAAGTCCCCTCCTACTATAAGTTTGGAACCAGAGTGAGCAGACAGTGATGTGAAGAAGCTGTGAAAGAAAGAGGGGTCGTGAGCATTAGGGCCATACACATTAGCTATGCAATATTCAATGTTTCCTATCAAGATATTAATGATTATATATCTCCCTTCTGGATCTATAATGGTATCGTTATGCGTAAATTTAATCTTTTTATTTATCAGGATGGCGACCCCTCTTTGTTTAGAATTGTAACCGGCTAAGTAAGCATGTGGGAACTCTGCTGATGCCAGAGTGTAATTTATAATTTTGGGAATATGAGTTTCCTGTAGTAAAACAATGTCTGCTTGTAGGGTTTTCAAATGGTTAAATATTTTAAATCGTTTCTCCTTCTTATTGATTCCACGTACATTCCAAGTCACAATCTTCAGTGGTGTCATATCTTACCTGACTGCTGTGGATCACTAGTCTTGTGTGTATGTAGTGTGACAGACTTTAGGTGTGTGGCTAACCTTAAGTACCTGTGTATTCTGAGTTGTGTGTTATCTATGTATGTGCACGTGTTTCCCCTGTGCAGTAGATGTTTGTGTGTGGCTGCTGGAGGGCTACATAGCTGGCTGACTACGTGGAAGAAGAATAGAGAAAAGAAGGATGTAGACAGTGTGGAGTGAAAGTAGGTGAAGGAAAAAGAGTAAAGGGAAGGAAAATTAAAGTGAAAGGAAAGTGAGTGATTACGTATGGTGAGCGCTTTGCAAAGTGAGTGAGTGAGTGACATTAGAATGACAGTAAACATTTACATGAAACATCTGCGAGAGAACGAGTTTGAATACTGGATGTAAAGTTATAACACATATTTGCATTGCATCTATTATTTTTTTAACAAACCTTATACATTAAACCATTGTTTTTACATACCACCTGCTAGTAGAGCCACGGAGTTGCTTCCCGGTCCCGGTAGAGCTCTCCGTTGACGTACAGTTTGTCGACGCTGATGACAGCCCTGCAGCCTTCTGCCATGAACCTCTTACGGATGGGGAACAGTCGGCGGCGGCGGTCGAGGATCTCCTTGGGGAACTGGTCGTTGACGCTGTAGTCGGTTCCCTTCAGCTGTCTGCCCCGGCTCTTAACCAGTTCTTTCTGCTTAAAGTCATGAAACTTGGCAACGATGGGTCGGGGGCGCTGGCCATCCGGTCGTCTTCCTCCAAGTCTATGCGAACGGTGGAACGCCATCTTGTCGACAACTTCCGCTGGAATCTTCATCTGTTCTTTAATGAAGTTTTTAATTGTGGTTTCCGTGTTTTCCTCCGCCTGTTCTGGAATCCCCGAGAACACCAGGTTGTCCCTCATGCTGCGGGCCTGCAGATCGATGATGCCTTCTTTTATCTTTTTATTTTCGGCCGCTAGCTGAGCCACATCCTCCGTCAGGGACTGCACTGTTCCTTTCAGGGCCTCGTTCTCGGTGGCGAGAGAAATCACCTGCTGCTGGCTAAATTCCAGGGAGTCGCGGAGGGCCATAAACTCTTTGTGGAGGAGTTCCACTAGCGCCAGACGTGCGTCGAAACTTGATATTTTTTTCTCGATTGACTCCAGGATGTCCGTGATGTTTTTATCCGCCGAGCTAGCTCCAGGTGACTCAGGTGAGTCAGACGGACGGGAACGCTTGTTGGGAGCCGTCTCCTTTTTCCCCATTACCAGACGCTCGAAGCACTCGTTGATGTACTCGAAACTTTCTTCGGTGTTATCCAGAATGGTAGGGTGGTTGGTTATTTTCCGTAAAATAAGGTAGTTATTTATATAAATTGGCGGATAGTTTGTCGCGCTGTTGTTTACTACCGGTGTCGCGCCGCCTTGTTGAATTTCTCGTGCTGTTCTCGCAGAGTCTCGCGTTCTCTCACAGCATCGCGTTTTTTATTATAACCAACATGTACAGTGACTTATAGGAGCTTCTTCTTCTTCTTGTTTAATGGTATTTGGCAAATTTATTGGATTACCGTCACCTTCTGGCGGTAAACGCCAACCCTCAAAAAATCATTTTTTTCGTTAGTAAGAGAAATCGCAAGCGCAGATGCATCTCTGGAAGTTGTATCACATGGGGAGGCGAGCTGTGGTGCAGCTTGCATGAGGGCCTTGCTAGCAGTCCCCCTCTCAGCAGCCACTGATAACCATACAGCAGCGGCTCTGAGCTGAAGTTAACACCAACAAAAGAGAGATTATTCATAATATCTGTAGATGTAACCTGCACTCCATCTGGAGTGGAAATTATTGAAATACCTAATCTTACATACTGTAAGATCTCTTCCTCATAGTTTCACTGGGCATAAGTTTTAAAGCAAAAATAAATGTCTTGCCATCAGGGGCTGCAGAAGACAGTGAACAGTAAGTTTTTTTCTTCAATAGTCTAGTAAGTACAGTAATTATTATTACTCTTCTAGTTAGTTAGTCTTCTTCCCCTTTTAAAAGTCATTAATAGTCTGTTTCAGCCTTTTTAGTCTTTTTTTCTGTCTGTTTTCCTATAGTATGTGTGCCTCCCTTAGTCACAACGCGAAGGCTGGAGTTCCTTTTACAGATGTTTAATTGATAAATGCATCTTAACATTTATCAACGTCACCGTAGAACTAGATAAATGAGACGAATACAACAACGTCAGTCAAACATACAATTAAACGTGACACACGTGTATTAAATAAAAGAACAAAGCACATTCACGTACCACTTTGCCTACTTGTACACTAAGAAAGGGGTATAGACTTCAAATTCCTCTAGTGGACGGCCTTATTTACGTGCAGAACACTTGAAGACCTTTTGCGACAACTTATCGCTTCTTTCTCTTAGCGTGGGCCACAAACCAGGAAGTGATATCCGAAAGGTAAAATGGGAATAAAATAAAAACACAACCAACCTTGAAAACAATCAATCTTAATCAATAAAATAAAGAACAGTATTAAATCACAATAAACATTAAAAACAATAACCAAAAGTATGAAATATACAAATTAACGTAATCACGTTATTCAGCAATCAGCGATTGTCCAATGCACGAGCGCCACCTAATGGAAACAGATAGCAACTCAGACAATTAAAAATAAACTTTGAGGCAGCAACTACAGTCTGTTTTATTCTTTTCTTTTATAGTCTGGCCAGAAAAACCTATAGTGTACACGATTCTATTTTAGAAAAAAATGTTTCAAATTGAAATAGTTTGAACCCATCAGACTGTGAAGCAGCAGTTGTCATTTAGCTGTTTGTTATTTTTTTTGAAGAAAAAGTGAGAGTTGGAGAGAGAGAGACTGAAGAGCATCAACAAGTTATAATTATTGTGGTGTGAAAGGTTGTCAACTTATTCACTGACTGTCCGAACGGGGCCAATTGTTTTTTTTACTGCATTGAGGAACAGACTGGGCGCGGTAAGAGAATTTTACCGACGATGGTAGAGGAGCTAGCTTAGCTGCATCGTGCTATCTGCTGTTAGGACACGATTGCACGTGAGGAGAATCTGCTGCGCCAGCACCCGAGTGAAGCGTCTGTATGCGACCACAGACGCTTGATGGACGTCTCAGAAACTGCCAGTTAAAGGAGCCTGGTCTCAAGACTGTCGCAGGATCTTCTTCCTGGCATTGGAAAAGAGGAACATAGGTTTGAAAGCGAGAGTGGACGTCGCTCAGGATACCAGGAACAGTGAGTAGCCATCAAACCGCAACAAACCACATGAGCTCCAGCATTTTTAACATGTGTGTTTATTATTTAAAAAAAAAAACATCAGAGGGGAAATATTGTGTACAGTAAACTTTTGCAACAATTGCATTCTTTTATTTCAATCTGTCGTTTGTGTGTTCTCTGTTAAACTAATGTGTGATGTATTGTATAGATTAAACAGAAAATGGAGCCACATGTTTTCTGTGAAGCTACAAAGTAACTACACAGGCCTCTCAACACTTTAGCCAGAGTCGTCTCTTACTTGCTATTGGTTATTTTTACATTTAGTAGAACCTCTACTAATTCTGCTCCTGTGCTGTGGTGGAAATTTTCCATAAAGAAGTAGATGAGAGAGTTGTCCTTTTGTGCGATTTATTAAAATAATAAAGAAAGGATAAAATAAAAATAATGGGGAAAGCAAATAAAAAGCATGGATGTTGATCGTGCACATCAACAAACCAAAAACCAGCTGGGGAGATCAGTGCACACACCACGGAGGTGTGATGCAAAGAGCCCACAATCCTCAAGTTGCTTCTGCCTTTTAACCTTTTTCCCTGGACCTGGTGGAATCTCCTTATCACACTGTGGGTGAAGATGTTCATATTACACAGGGAATAAACAAAGCTACAGCCTTGGGTCTGGTGAGGCATCAGACAGAAAGGAGCCAGAGCCCAGGGTTAAAAGGCAGACTCAGGCCATGAACAATCGGTCATCTTGAGAGGGAGATAGATTGTCTGTCTGAGAATGCTCAGTTCTGGGTCTAATCAACAAGTACAGAATGCATGGTCACTATGCAGAGTCAGAAATGAACCCAAAAGCATTAAAGTACAATTTTTCCATTACATTTCCCCCCTTTTGATTACACATTAATCAAACATTAAAAGAAAAAAAATTGTCAATCGTGGCATTCTATAGTAATAAAGCATTCTTTAAAAATGATTCGTTAAATGTTTTGCTTATAAAAATGTAAATGGCGTAGGGATAAAAGATTGTGAGCTGTTTTTGTGGGTAGTTATACTAGAATAACCCTTGTGTATGAGCTTTGGAAAGACAGGGACATAAGCCTATAATTGATTCCAATCAGTTCATGTTCAATCATCCTGAATAAAGGTACAGCATGTTTTACCAAACTTGACACAAACACTTCCCATCTTTGTTAACAACATCTCTAAGGCCATTCTATTCTGCCATGTTGTCTTCGCTATGTGGGGCAATTGTTCCGTCATGGTCATCAGGTCTCTAATGGCACAAACTAAGCATGATCGATTTGTGGGTGACTCCGGTGTGCGGTGTATAAGAGTGTCTTCGGTTGATGCGAATGTCAGAGTGACCACGCATATTGCTGTCATCGTCGATATGACAATCATTTTTATCTTGTGTCGTCTGGTGGATGTCATTTTGCGTCAGTGGAAGATAAAATTTGTGTGAAAGTGTGAATCAAGTAGAAAACAACTCTAGATATGCTTGTCGTAAGATGTTTTCGTTCAAAAATAGTGGATAAAATCACAGAGAGGCATACATGTAAATCAACCACACAATTTAGAGCAAATATTAAAGTAACATATCAAAATCAACAGGGTCACAATCAATGTCTTCTTCTTCCTGTTGAACAGTAGCGTTAGATTGTTTCCAACCTGTTTGTTGACACCTTGACAGTTCGTTGGGGTTCTTCAGGTTGTGATCAGCTGATCACAGAGACACTTGGGATTCGTTATCACCTCCAGGTTTCCTCCCAATGTCGTCTGAGTCACTGTCACTCCCGTGATGTGAAGAGTCTACACGTCGTCCAGCGTCGGCAACTCAAGGCTGCTCGTGTGTGTGTTTTCTCAGGAGCGTGTGTGTAGATGTATGGTCTGATAGTGTGATTCACCGGCGCAGCTTCAGGCGGCGCTTGGCTCGCACCTTCAGCTGAACGGTCAACGCAGCCTCGCCTCAGTGCGTGTGTGAGCACAGCGAGGGTCGTCCTTCTCAATTCTTTTCGACAGTGGTGGTTTTCTCGTGTGGTGTAGATGGAGATGGAGGGTCGTCTGTCGGATCCGGGACCTTCCTGCAGTGGCTGGAGTGGATCCAAGTCGCTCTTTCTGCGATCTTCACAGCCGTGTTGGTCGTCAGAAGGACTTGGAAGGGACCTTGCCACCGCTTTGAGTTCCAGTGCTTCCTGCGAAGCTCCTTAATGATCACCCAGTCTCCTGGTTGAAATATGTGCAGTGGTTCTGTCGCCTGTTTGGGCAGAGCCGCTTTCACCTGTTTGGAGATTTGGGACAGAACAGAGGATAAGTTCTTACAGTACTGTAGCATTGCGTCTTCGCACATTTCAGTAGGTGGTAAAATCCTAGTCTCAGTCTCAGGGTGGAGTCCCATCATAGGAGGTCTACCAAATAGAATCTCATACGGGCTGAGGTTTGTTCTCATCCTTCTCCTCATTCTCATGTATGAGAGCACAATGGGAAGAGCCTGAGTCCACTTGAGACCAGTCTCTGAGCAGCATTTAGCCAGTTTGTTTTTCAAAGTGCCATTCTCTCTCTCTACCGCCCCTCCGCTTTGGGGGTGGTAAGAGCAGTGATTTCTGATGTCGATGTTCAGAAACTTTCCCACTTCCTCGAGGGCTTGGTTTGCAAAGTGTGAGCTGTTGTCACTGCTGATTTTAGATGGAATTCCCCATCTGGGAATTATTTCTGTCAGCAAGGCTTTGGTAACTGCATGGCTGTTAGCATGTTTAGCTGGGAAGGCCTCCACCCATTTTGACCACATATCAACAATCACTAAACAATACTTTTTACCTTCTGCTGGCGTTAGTTCGATGAAGTCCAGCATTAAATGGTCAAATGCCTGTTCCGGTGGTGGATGAGCTGCCAGTGGTTTGGCAGTCGTCTTACCTGGGTTGTGTTGGGCGCATGTCATACATGCTTCACAGTATTTTTGCGCATAGATTGAAAATCCCTTAGTGTACCAATGTTTTGTAAGAGCATCTAACATTCCCCCCTTTGATACATGGTCTAATCCATGTGTCAACTTCGCGAAATGAGGGAAAAAGTGTTTAGGTAGGCAAGGTTTGCCGTCGGGCCCATACCAAACGCCATGGCTACTGGTGGCGCCATTCGTCAGCCAGAGCTTGCGTTCCTGTGGGGTAGAGAACGTCTGAAGATCAGGGAGAGCAGAGGGAGGAGAGGGAGGTTGGGTAGAGGTGGAGGATAAGAGGCAGGGAGCAAAGGGAAGGGGAAGTCGGGCAGCTGCCTTTGCAGCAGCATCAGCGCGTGCGTTTCCAGCAGAAATGGGATCAGTGCCCCCAGTGTGTGCAGGGCACTTACATACAGCAATTGCAGCTGGTAACAGAATTGCGTCGAGCAGATCAGCAACCTTATCATGATGCAAGATAGGTTTGCCATCAGATTTCAAAAACTTTGTGTTTCCACAGAGCACCAAAGTCGTGTGTGACGCCAAAAGCGTATCTGGAGTCTGTGTAGATAGTAACAGACTTCCCTTCAGCCAATTTACAGGCTTCGGTCAGTGCAATCAACTCCGCAGCCTGAGCAGAGTAATGTCCTGGTAAAGCGCCAGACTGTAAAACAGTATGAGAGGTGCAGACTGCATATCCAACCTGACAGTGGCCCGAAGCAGGGTCTCTAGAGGCGGAGCCATCAACAAAGAGAACGAGGTCACAGTTAGGAATTGGCACCTCCGATAGATCTGGGCGCGGAGTGCAGACCTGGTTCAAGACCGAAACACAGTTGTGAGGCTCGCCATCGTCAGGGCCTGGAAACAAAGTGGCTGGGTTAAGCACATTGCACCTTTTGACACTAATGTTTGGCATTTCCAGTAAGATGGTGTTGTATCTAAGCCATCGGGCTGTAGAAAGATGTGATGTTTTCTGTTCCAAAAGGATCAAAGACACGGCATGAGGAACCAGCAGGGTGACATCAGAATAGCCAACAATGTCACGTGATGCCAGCACGGCTTTCTCTGCCGCAGCCACTGCTCGGAGGCATCGTGGGAGCCCCGCAGCGACTGGGTCAAGCTTAGCAGAGAAATAGGCTACAGGGCGTGGACGCCCTCCGTGATCCTGTAGAAGGACAGAGGTCATACAACCTGATTTCTCATCCACTGTTTGGGTGAAAGGTTGCATAGGGTCAGGCAGACCTAAAGTAGGAGCCGACTGAAGAGCAAGTTTGAGGTCGGTGAACGCCTGTTCAGCCTCAGATGTCCACGTGAGGCGGGTCGTGGATGCAGAAGACGTCTGCATCAGAGCTCTAAGCGGAGCCTCCAAGACGGCGCAGTTAGGAATGAAATTCCTGCAATAAGAGCACATGCCTAAAAAGGACATAAGCTGTTTGTATGTGCACGGTTTAGGCAGGTTCTGAATAGCTTCAGCTCTTTTAGGTGAAATGGATTTCCCTTCAGCGGTGATGATGTGACCTAGGAAGGTAACTTCCGTCTGCACAAACTGTAATTTAGACAGACTTGCTTTGTGTCCTGCACCATGCAGGTGTTTTAGCAGCTTGATCGTGTCTGCTGCGCAAGTTTCCTGATCCTCAGTGCAGATCATCAAGTCGTCAACGTACTGCAGCAGGGCGGTGCCTGGGGACAAGACAAGATCATCCAGGCTGTCTTTCAGTGCCATATTGTAAATTGTAGGGCTTTCTGAATACCCCTGGCACAGTCTGGTAAAGGTGTATGACTTTCCGTTGAATTCAAAAGCGAACCAGAATTGGCTGTCTTTGTGGACGGGCACGCTGAAAAAGGCATTGGCCAAATCAATTACTGAAAAAAATTTAGCCTTGGGCGGAACCTGAGAAAGAATGGTGTAGGGGTTCGGTACCGTAGGCGCATGTGGTTGGACCGCCGCATTTACTGCTTGCAGATCCTGGACAAACCTCCATTCTGTTGGCTGTCCTTTGTCTCTGATTTTCTTAACTGGGAAGAGTGGAGTCCTCACTGGAGAGTTGTCACATGGGACGATGACTCCTGCTTTCAACAGAGAGTTAAACACCGGTGTTTCCTTCAATTCCTTCAATTGCTTCTCTCTTTAAAGGGTATTGCTGTTTGCATGGTCTGTAGTCAGATTTAGGCGTGATGACCACTGGGTCACACCCTTTGATCAAACCTACATCATATTTGTGTGTGGCCCACAGGGAAGCTGGAACTTCCTGTAAGGCTGGATACTGCGTCAGAGCGTCCTCCGACAAAAACACGTGGTGTGGAGTGTGTGTGGAATGTTGAGGTACCAAGTGCACTGTACGCTGCGCATGAAAGCTAGACTGAAAAAGTTTTTTGTAAGCATGCAAAGTAGGTGAATACATCACATTTGGGTCGGAAGTCGTTTGCCAGTCTCCTTCCCGTTGACATCTGTCCACGAAAGGACCCAAGTCCTGCCATCTGTCTCCGTCATGTTTTGACAGAAGGACATGTGGATCTGTAGAATAAGCATCAACAAATCTCTCTTGTTCGTTAGTGAGAGAAATCGCAAGCGCAGACCTATGTTCATCCCAAAATAGAGAGGTTGAGGTCAGTTTGTCCGCATGTGTGCGTAACCATGATTTTTCAAACTTCTCATCAGGACCAGTGGACACATGTGCTGTACAAGACAGGTCAGATGCGTCTCTAAAGGTCGTATTCTGTGAGGAAACAAGCTGTTGAGCAGCCTGTATGAGGGCCTCAGTTACAGCCTCTCCCTTCAGCAGCCACTGATAAGAGTAGAGCAGCGGCTCTGAGCTGAAATTAACACAAACAAAGGAATAATTATTCACATTGTCCGTGGTTGTGACCTGCACTCCCTCCGGATTGGAAATCAGTGAAATACCTAAACTACACATGAGATCTCTTCCTAATAAATTTACTGGGCATAAGTTTGAAAGCAAAAATGAGTGTCTTGCCGTCTGATGTCGTGCAAGACAGAGGAACAGTAAGTTTTTCTTTAATAGTCTGGTACGTACAGTAATTATTATTACTTCTCTCTAATAGTCGTCTTCCCTTTAATAGTCATTTATAGTCTGTTTCAGTCAGTTTCAGTCTTCCTATAGTCTGGTTTTGTTTTTGTTTTCCTACAGTCTGGCCAGACAAACCTATATTGTGCACAAATATTTTTAGAAACATGAAGGATTTTATTACTGAATTTGTTGCAAATTAAAATAGCTTAAACCCATCAGACTGTAAAGTCATGCAGCAGTTGTCATTTAGCTGTTTGTCATCATTTTAAAATCACTCTGGGATTTTTTTTTTTTTTTTTTGAGCAAAAAGCGATTCTTCATTGCGAGCAGATAAGCATGAACATGAATTTGAGCGTGTATCAGCTGTAAGCGTGTTACTTCATTGCGTGTATGAATGTGTGTGTTTGTGTTTGCGGTACCGTCTTGTACGTCACGTGAAAAGGAACCGTCACCTTCCTCCTTCCCCAACCATCAGTCTGATGTGAGCGCCAGTGGGTGAAGCCTTTCAATGGGACAGTTGTTCCTCGATGACAGACCTTTCCTGGATCCTCGGATGCAGCTCTTTTGGGCCGATCACGTCTGAAGCCTCTCCTGTTGTTTCAACCAGTGTCTGTGTCAGAGCACGTCTTCTCTGCTGTTGCTCTGTCCTTGTTTTCCTTTGCTGATTGTCATAAGCAGGTGTCTGTGTCAGACACACACGCTTGTAAGACAGTTTCACGGCCTCTGAAGCTTCAGACACAGTCTTTAATGCTGGTGCAGGGCTTGTAGTAGCTGGTTCATCTGATGAGCCCAGAACGTGATGGCTGCAGACGTTGTGGGAGTCGCTGAGGCGTCTATGCTGTGGTCTGTGTCCTCCAGCTGCTGTGGTGTCAGAGCTTCAACCCTGTTCTGGTTGTTGGTTGGCGCTTCTTCTCCTTCGGTTCTTCTGCTGATGGTGGGAAAGGAGTCCAGATCTGGATTTACCCTCATCGCGCTCAGCTCTGCAAAAGGATACAAAGCAGAAACAGTGGGAGCGCTCTGTTTCTTATCATGTTGTGTGTGTGTATGTGTGTATAGTGGCGGTGTGTGAGCTTCCACAGAGTTGTTATCTTTTCTGCCAGCTACGTCACCACTCTCGTCCTTTCTCCCTCCTTTTGGCATTTCTCTTTTTGGCATTTCAGTCTTTCCCTGCGTTCTGATTCTTTAACCCAAATTTCAAGGCATCTGTTGTTTAATTCAATTTCTTCTAGGGTTTTAACTTTGATCGTTCTACTTTTACGGAGCTGTTTCTCCTTCTCTTCTAATTTTTCTTTTAAAGCGCATATGTCCTTCACACTGAGAGAACCACCTTCTTGAAACCCATAATGTTTTGTCCAGTCGTGAAGACATGACACGCACTCATCACCATATTTACGTCTCATTAATTTTGTAATGCTGCAGTCTGGTGGTGGAGACTTAGATCGCCCCGAACCCATCTTTCAGAGTCCCGGCGGTTTCCTGCCTTAGATTTTTATGTGTTCCGGCCGGAACCTTTTTTCAAAATTTCTCTTCCACGGACGTCTCCGTAGAAAGGGAACCGCTCAGATCAGCGACAGGGTTCTCGGAAGTGGTCCCTCACCGTCAGGCCCCTCTAAGACCCGGGTCCCTCGTATCTCAAAACCACTTCCCCCTGCAAACGCGCTCCGTATTTCAGAAGCCGTCTTTTATTTCCTGTCCACTCCCTTTGGACTGCGCTCAGATCTGCACACTGGTCTGTATCCTCAGTACAGACAAAACAAGCTCGGTCCCACGAGCCAACCCTTAGCAACCACCGTCTCGGCCACCAGGGCAGACTTTGACCTAATTAATTTTACCCGAATATTGAATTTAAAATTTAAAAAAAATATATATTATTTTTGGATGTTTTCAGCCAAATAGTCGGTTTAGAAATATTATTATCTCTAGTCCTAGTTATATTTTTCTTTTGTCGTTGTTTGTTTTAGTCTAGTTGGGGATTCTTAGAATTAATTGTTATTTGCCTTACTTTCCCTAAACCAAATGATCAGAGCCAAGTAAACCCCGAATAACTGAAACCAATTTCGAACCCGTTTCTTTTTTTTTTTTTTCAACAAGTCGCAACAAAACGGAATCTCTCTCACCGGACCGGGTAGAGGTTGCATTTTGTGTTCGTTGGATCTCGTCAGAGGCGATCCAGACGGGTGAGCAGTCCTCCCACTCAGAACAGCTGTAGAGGTTTGGAGGCTGAGCGACCCTAGTCCTCAGGACTATCGTCCCTGATCACACCGTCCAGACGACCTGCCGCGGGATCCTGTTCGTAGACGCCAATTTCTGTGGTGGAAATTTTCCATAAAGAAGTAGATGAGAGAGTTGTCCTTTTGTGCGATTTATTAAAATAATAAAGAAAGGATAAAATAAAAATAATGGGGAAAGCAAATAAAAAGCATGGATGTTGATCGTGCACATCAACAAACCAAAAACCAGCTGGGGAGATCAGTGCACACACCACGGAGGTGTGATGCAAAGAGCCCACGATCCTCAAGTTGCTTCTGCCTTTTAACCTTTTTCCCTGGACCTGGTGGAATCTCCTTATCACACTGTGGGTGAAGATGTACATATTACACAGGGAATAAACAAGGCTACAGCCTTGGGTCTGGTGAGGCATCAGACAGAAAGGAGCCAGAGCCCAGGGTTAAAAGGCAGACTCAGGCCATGAACAATCGGTCACCTTGAGAGGGAGATAGATTGTCTGTCTGAGAATGCTCAGTTCTGGGTCTAATCAACAAGTACAGAATGCATGGTCACTATGCAGAGTCAGAAATGAACCCAAAAGCATTAAAGTACAATTTTTCCATTACAGTGCATATACTGTAGTTTGTCAGGTTTAGAGGTCAACAGAAACCCCTTCCTGTGCAAAGAGATAACCGAAGGAGTGTGGACGGGGGACTACACATGAATTAGGATCAATTGAGCAAAGATTTTGGATTAATTGAGCGTCAATGTGGTGTAAGCATGTTTCTTCATTGCGTGAGTGGGAATGCAAGTGTGTTTGTTTGCGGTAATGTCTTCATCATGTGAAAAGGAACTGCACCTTCCTCCTTCCCCAACCATCAGTCTGATGTGAGCACGCATGCACATGAAGCCTGACATAACAAGGGACAGTTCTTCTTCTAATGCCCTTCCTGACCACAGCCATGACAGATGTTTCCTGGATGCAGCTTATTGGGCCAATCACGTCTGAAGCCTATCCTGTTGTTTCAACCAGTGTCTGTGTCAGAGCACGTCTTCTCAGATGGAGCTCACTCTGCTGTTTCTCTTTCCTTGTTTTCCTTTGCTGAAGATTATCTTGTGTGTGTGTGTGTGTGTGTGTGTGTGTGTGTGTGTGTGTGTGAGTTCGTTGGATCTCGTCAGAGGTGATCCAGACGGGTAAGCAGTCCTCCCAGCTCTGAATGTCTGTAGAGGTTTGGAGGCTGAATGACCCTAGTCCTCAGGACTATCGCCCCCTCACACCGTCCAGACGACCTGCAGCGGATCCTGTTCCATGTGGTCAAAAATGTGGTGGAAATTTCCCATAAACAAGCAGATGAGAGAGTTGACTTTTGTGTGATTTATTATAAAAAATAAAGGATAATGAAAATAATGGGGAAAGCAAATCAAAAGCATGGATGTTGATTAGGCACATGAACAAACCAGAAACCATTTGGGGACATCAGAACATACAGTACACCATTGAGGAAGATCATGCAGAGACAACCATTGAGCAATCTCCTGTAGGTGAAATGTCAAAGACATAAAACAGATGTAAGACAAAACATAGGATATTAATTACAGAACATAAGTCATAAATCACATAATAACCACATTAAATAAGGAAGAAAATATTTTTCCATTTCAGCATTTAGTAACATTAGTGTTACTGAGTCTGTTTGTTAATGTTCACCAGTGGTGATGGTATCTGCTCATGCTGCAAGTAGCTTTGTGTTTTATCTGATACTTTAGTCCACAACTGCAACAATCAAAGGAGTCTTACAAAGACAACGTTCATTAAAAACTTCCTAGAGGCAAAGACAAAAAGTTAAACTGACTGGGGGAAGCTGGTTCTTGGAATGAGGCAGGAACAGGGAGGAAGGAGGAAGGAGGAAGGAGGGCAGGCTTTCTCAATAAGGGACATTTTATTCAGTGGAGCTGTTTCCTCATTAGTTGTTCTTGTGTCTCAGTTAACAGCTCCTCTACATTGGTTACATTGTGTTAGCAACATTTTTTGGTGACATTTATTTTCTGCAAGAATTTGATGTGAAGTGTAGAATGTTTAATTGGTGACTAGTATCAGATGCTGCAAAAATAATCAGACAAGCTTCTCATACATGAATTATAGCAAAAGAAACAATGAACTGAAAGTAGCAGGAGCAGGTTTATGATCACACTGATGAGACGTCAGACATCAACCAGTCCAGTTGTTGGTTCAACCTGATTCTTTAACCAGAGCAGATCCATCACATGTGAACAGAGCGAGCAACAGAAGGATTCCAACTGAGCAAACAAAGGAAGATTCTCCACCTTGTTTCCATCTTTTTTGAGTGTTGTGGAGAACAGAACAACTCGGGGGGATGAGACATTCATCCAGGGACTGAAGGTTGTTAGTTCACATGATGTAGTTTATGGAAAAGAGCAGTGTCATAGTCTGTACGTTTGTGTGCACTTTCCTGTGTTTATTTTGACATTTCCTGTTTTGCTTCTTCTGGCTTTAAGTTCCCGTTTTACTTTTTTAGTCACATGTTCTGTCAACTGTTTTCAGTTTAGTAATTATCTCAGTGTATTTAGTTCCCAGTTTGTACCTCAGTTCTCTGCTAGATCGTAGCGTGAAGTTACCTGTATCCAGTGTTTCATCCTCAGTCTCAGCTCATGTAAGAACCTGTTTTTGTTATCATACCCGTCTTTGCCTGTGCCCTGTTCCTGCTTTTGCCTGTGTGCTGGATTTCCCGTTGCCTGTATGATCCTGATTTTTGTCTGCTGTTCTGCGAATTTGTTCTTTTATTAAACGGACACTCAATTGATTTCTGTCTCCGGCTGTGCATGTGGGTTCCATGTGAGTCTGTTTGTTAACGTGGAGGAAGAAGACATACGATTCACTTCTTTCAAACAAATACTGACAAGAACCGGATATGAGGAGTTGATGGGGTTAAGGGTCTGGCTCTGGTTGTTATTTGTCCTGGTTCTGGTTCTGAGCACACAGTCGGTGGTATTGACCGCTCAGACCGCTTTTCCTGTTTTCTTGAGTTTTCCAGTGACCACATTAACTGGGGACCGACTGGTCGCTCGTGGTTCAGCTGTTGGAAGCAGGAAGCAGCTCGTTGGCTTCTCCGTCACTACAGTATCTAAACAAACTGAGGTAAACAGTGTTTGGAGCCAAACTAGAATCAGTCCGAAGCTGTTTGAACGTTGCTCCTGTTGTAGTTACAAAGGAAGCAGCTGAAATTAAACCAGGACTGAGGAGCTCTGCTCGTGAACTGATCCCATCTGTAACACATCACTAATTAACCTATTGTGCATCACTACGTAAGTTGAACTCTTATTTTTTCTGCTGATGTAGAAGCATCTGAACCAGCGACGGATCAGCTTCTGTTTTAGCTTGTGAGCACAGTGGCTGTATTTAAAGAGCTTCACTGCCTGATACTGTTTGTCACATGATGGAAAACTAGAGAAGCAAAGTGTTCAACATGAGTCAGTGACTTTAAAAGCACAACATGAAACTCAAGAATTCGATCCATCCAACATCAGACTCCTATT
Source organism: Betta splendens (assembly GCF_900634795.4). NCBI lineage: Eukaryota > Metazoa > Chordata > Actinopteri > Anabantiformes > Osphronemidae > Betta > Betta splendens. Next base: position 6,091,858 of record NC_040889.2, on the reverse strand, counting down.
AAACAAAGGCACAAAGTCAGTGTGTGAGACTCTGGACTCAGATTCACTTTAATACAAGTCACAGCAGGTGTTTAGCTCTGGATCTGTGGCTTTTTCAGATAATGAGTGTTTGGGTGGAGGAAGAGGACAGTGCGGAGTCTCCAGGATCCAGATATGTGTCTATGAAGAATGACTGGTCCAGATGTAAGCCTCCATCATTCAGTCCTGAACCTGGAGCCCCAGACACAAAGTAAGAACTGATCCAAACTGACTGTACAAATTTCTATATGAATCTGACTGTGATTGTCCAAAAGTGTATGATGATCATTGTTAATTTATTCTCAGGAATTACTGTATCTTTTAGATTCATCTCTGATTTTGATTTTAAACTGACTCATCCAGGATGTTCCTTTTCTTCTGTATGAACTTCATGTGTGTAGATGTGAATATTGAGCTGAACAATTTTGTTTTCATTTCTACTTAATCTTCTACTAAAAAAGAAATAATTAATGACACAGAATTATTCGCTTCTTCTTTGTCTCAATGTCTCTGACAGCTGTCAGTCACAGAGAACAGCTGTTTTCTGATCTGAGAACTCTGAGATAAAGTGTGAAACATTATGATGGTCTGCAGCAGCAGTAGTAGTTTGTGTGCCATAGAAATTACTATGTTCAGAGAATTGATCAGTGACTGATGTGATTTGAATGAAAACATGTGTTTGCAGAGGTCAGAACCAGAGACAAAGCGCAGAACCTCCAGAACCGAGTTGTCTGTCTATGAAGAGTGACTGGTCCAGATCATCTCCTCTGAACTTCAGTAGTGAACCTGGAGCCTCAGACACAAAGTAACAGCCAGTTTCTACTGAACTGACCTGATGGAGGATGAAGACAAAATATGTGTTCATAGATTTCTATTGATGATGTGGATATTGTTTCAGACTGAGAAAGACGGACTTTGTTTGTTAATCACTAAAATAACTTCACACCTAGTCAAAACTACCAAGCATTTTATGTTTATTTTACATACTTATGTACTCCAGTAAGGTGTGTAGACCGTATGATTGTGTTAGAATTACAGGAGCCACAATAGTTTGATCGCTAATGTCCAGATTCATTCATGACAGATCTCCTAGTTGTTATTTGAATGTGTTTATACAATGTGTTATTAGGTAGTAGACCATTTCATCATGTAAGAATAGATTAATTGTACTGGTATTTTAAGAACTACATATGAGACTTTCATAATCACATGTATAGTCCAACTATACCACTGGGAGCTGACTAGTACAACCAGTCTGATCCCAGCAGACTCCCTGTTCCAACACCTCAGCATTGATCGGTGATGGAGGCAGAGATATACATTGTTCAGAGCTGAGACTGAAACAACTGACTGACAGTAAACCTTCACCACTACAGGGAGGCTCTGACTCACTGCTCACATCCAACATCACTTCATGGACCTTTACCTTGTGTGTGTCTCTGTGTGGACTCATTCTTTATGGTTCCTCCACAGAGTGAACCAGCAGAGCTCAGAGGTTCCTAGTGCTCAGTCTGTCCAGCAGCACCAAACACACATGGACTCCATATTTATGGTCTGTACATGTACAACTACAATTGTTCATCTGTTGTGTTCAATCACCTCCATGCTGCACTTTAGTTGGATCAGGTCATTCATGTAGTTTCTGTTCCAGCTGCTTGAAGAAAACATTGTCACATTTGTGAAGAAGGAGCTGAAGAAGATCCAGCAGGTTCTGATTCCAGATTACCCAGAATGCTTAGAGAGTCACAGGGAGGAGGAGTTGGATGGTGAGGATGAAGAGCAGAGGAGGAGCAGCAGCAGAGATGCGTTTCTGAAGATCACAGTGAACTTCCTGAAGAGGATGAAGCAGGAGGAGCTGGCTGACTGTCTGCAGAGCAGTAAGAGGATTTATCTCAACATTTAACATCAGAGACACAATCACACATTTGCTGATGTGTTGGAGGTTACGTTAATTAAATGTGAACCAGAATTTAATAATCATTGTTTGTTCAGGAACTTCAGCTGCAGTTTGTCGGCGTCAGCATAAATCTCATCTGAAGCAGAAGTTCCAGTGTGTCTTTGAAGGCATCGCTGAAGCAGGAAACCCAACCCTTCTAAACCAGATCTACACCGAACTCTACATCACAGAGGAAGGGGTTGGAGAGGTCAACGATGAACATGAGGTGAGACACATTGAAACAGCCTCCAGGAAACTAGACAGAGCAGAAACAAGCATCAGAGCAGAAGATGTCTTTAAAGGCTCAGCTGGAAGAGATGGCGCCATCAGAACAGTGATGACAAAGGGAGTGGCTGGCATTGGGAAAACAGTCCTAACACAGAAGTTCACTCTGGACTGGGCTGAAAACAAAGTCAACCAGGACATACACTTCACATTTCCATTCACCTTCAGAGAGCTGAATGTGCTGAAAAAGCGAAGGTTCAGCTTGGTGGAACTTGTTCACCACTTCTTCACTGAAACCAAAGCAGCAGGAATCTGCAGCTTTGAACATTTCCAGGTTGTTTT